>NC_134797.1:42291907-42296907 GCF_046742065.1 Oratosquilla oratoria | reverse complement strand
CAGGAAATGAACTCAGCTCCAACGGAGTAAAGGGGGGAGAGGGGGGGAATGGGGGAAAGGAGGGGAGAGGGGGGAAAGGGGGGAAGGGGAGGTGGGTAGAAGGTAAGGAGATAGGGGGTGTAGGTTGTGTGAGTGGGGAGAGAAATGTACAGTAGAAGGTAAAGGGTGTAGGTATGTTTAGTCTTTCTAAGGTGATGTTCTCTTGGAGAATTACAAACGTCTGTGTTTTATGACATTCTGTTGAAGAAGTGGAGGGATTCGGGGATTGGGAATGAGGAAAGGAAGGGAATGGAATGGAAAAGAAGGGAATGGAATGGAGTATGGAGAGAAGGATGAGTTTGAAGGGGAACCGAAGGTGGATAGGAAAACTGTGATGAAATGGTGAGGAATGGTGAGGTGTAGGAGTGAAATTGGGGGATGTTAAGAGGTGTTAAGAATGTGATGTCACAGCTGTAGTATCGGTGTTATGGCCATTAAGGAGGGCAAGAGCAATGATCTGTCTGGTCTGATTGAGATACAGCGAGAGGTTTTGTGAATATTCAGAGATGAGAATCTGGAGAAAAGGGATCCTAGGAATGTGTGTGGAGAAGAAAGGCCGATAAATATCCTCAGTGATTCATCTTCATTCATTTATTCGTTCGTTCATTCACTCGTGCATTCACTCATTCATTCATCAGTTTATCTATTTGTCTATTCATTTATTCACTCATTCCTTTTATTTATTTGATTTATTTGACTAGTTTATTTACCTACATCTTAAGTAATTTATTCATTGCTTTAATTATTCAATTATTCATTTGTTTATTTATCTATTCATCTATCTCTTATATGTTCATCTATTTATTCATTCATTCAGTCAGTCAGTCACTCATTTATCTTTGATTTAATAGGGAACATACATAGACACCATTTCCCACGGTTCCTTCGAGCGAGCTTCCATGCAGTCAACCTTCCCATTCCGGACAGCTCTAGGCAGGAGCGATTGACGTGCCCCAGCCATCAATTCTGTGGTCGTTCCCCTTAGTGTCCTCTTGTGGAGACCACTAAGTGAGTGGAATCAACATCAGGGAAAATTGACACATATCCCTACGGCTGATACTGATGTTCATAAATTGTACTTGTAACGGGCCTTGGCTGAGTTTGACAGATCAGTCGCCTTTTTGATACAATATCATTCTGGGGATATCCTGTGGAATCAAACACGGGCTAACAAACAGATGGGTTAGCACCTTTCCCGGCACACTGAGGTTAATTGGTCCTACCCGTCTCCCTTAGTACCGGAATGCTAAACGGCAGACAGCACTGCATAAACCTACGGATCATGATCTATTCCTTGGCTCTCAGCAACTCCGCGCTGATGTAGCAGATGCCGCCTGGTCATTTTTAACTTGTACTAACAAACTTAGTTGCTGCCATGGGCAATGGCAATCCTTCGAATTACTTCTTAAACGAACTGATAAACGATAGACAGCACCGCATAAATCCCCCGGCTCTTAACTCTTTACGAACTTAGTTGCTGCCATGGGCAATGCCAATCCTTCGAATTACATCCTAAACGGACTGCTAAACGATAGACAGCACCACATAACCCCACGGATACCTCACCCCCGGATCTCAGCAACTCCGCGCTGATGTTGCAGATGACGTCTGATCACTTTGAACTCGTATACTGCCATGGGCAATACCAATACTTTGAAGTACAGTGTATCCAGTGGTAGCTGGTCACTGAGTAATGGAAAGAATAGTTGTTTGTTTTTCTACAGAAATGTATAAAATAATCCATCATACCTATCTAAAGAAATCGGCCAGAGAAACCAGTAGCAACATTTATATTTAAAATAATGTGGGTAAATGCCTTTGGTAATGAATTACATTGTATATTAGATCAGTATGGATTATTCACAAGAACAGAATATAAATGATACATGACAATTGCGGAAAAGGAATGTTATTTACATGATATTGATAAAGACGTATATGTTGCGATAAGTGCAGGGTTGACTTTGATAAATCCTACTGCCCAAGACTGCACTCACAATAATAAATTACATTGCATATTAGATCACTCTGTATTCTTTACAAGAACAGAATATGAATTATACATGACAATTGCGGAAAAGGAATATTATTTACATGTTATTGATAAAGACGTATATGTTGCGATAAGTGCAGGATTGGCTTTGATAAATCCTGCTGCGCAAGACTGCACTCACGACAAATGAAGGGGTGACCAAGAAATCTTGCCGCTCACTACAACTTCCAGGCGCGACCCAACCAACGTAGGGTCGCACCTGCCGAGGTAGAAGAAACTTCCAAAAACGTTGTTCTTATACTCTTTCTTAAAGCTTTCCTTTACCACTTTTGTAACAAAATCTCTTAGGCACGATAATATCCCTAAGGATAGAAGTGCTGGTTATTGCTGACAAAAAAAAAAGTAATTCTAATCATTTCAACTGCCATTTCCTTTATAAGCGTTCTCTAAGTTCAGAAAAGATACCCCCCAAATAAAAAACGTAGATAATCGGTAAGCTTGATTTATTTTCCTTTCAGTAAACCAATCCCCATTCAGACCTCTGATTTCAGGACTAGACTTCAACCAAAGACACTACTGCGACCTGAAAGAGCGAACAGGTCTGTTACTGGAACCTGGAATTCGACAGACTCTACAGCAACGGTGCAATTTGAACTCGTTACTCTCACACGAGGACCCTACGGACGGTATCGTTGTCCAGCCTGGACCAATATATTGGGAAGCAACCGGTCATCATGCAAATCAGGTCAAGGTGGTGGTGGTGGTGGTAGTAGTGGTGGTGAGGCTCCAGATGGTCTTGATTGATTGCTGGTCTTGTGGACAGGAAACACATCTGAAGCTAATAAGGTGATGTTACTGGCTCGCGAAGATGCAAACCTCGAGATCAAGCCCTGCTGGTACTGTTCCCTTTGAACAAAGATCGTGTGTGTGTGTGTGTGTGTGTGTGTGTGTGTGTGTGTGTGTGCAAGAGTTCTGAGCCCTACTTTACCGAAGTTAAGAAATCTATCATCAAAGTGTTAATATTACAATTAATTTTTGTTTATGTATCATTAATAATGTGTTTTAGGATAAGAAAACATGTATTGAATTTATATCATACTTATGCTTGTAGATTTGAATACCTTTAAAATAATGTTGAATAACGACTTATGAACATTTCGAGCTACGAACGTCCATTCGAAACGTAACTCATTCGGAAATTTTATATATATATATATATATATATATATATATATATATATGTGTGTGTGTGTGTGTGTGTGTGTGTGTGTGTGTGTGTGTGTGTGTGTGTGTGTGTGTGTGTGTGTGTGTGTGTGTGTGTGTGTGTGTGTGTGTGTGAGTAACCACCAGGAAAAATAAACTAACGACGCAGAGCAGTTTCGTATAATTACATCTTCAGTGCTAATACAGAGAAGGAATTGTAAAAGGAAGAAACAAGGTACAGAATATATGAGTGAGACAAGGTGAGGGAGGAATTCGGAGAGGTAGTGGAAGAAGTACACGTGCTTTTACTGTGTTTCTTGGTAACCAACAAGTATGGGGCAATTGCTCACAACTGTTTTAGCAGTCTGACCAACATAAAACTGATTGAATGATTTACATGTAATATATATATATATGTATATGTATATATATACATATATATATATATATATATGTATATATATACATACATACATATATATATATATATGTATATATATATGTATATATATATGTATATACATATATATATATATATATATATATATATATATATGTATTTGTGTATGTATATAGATACGTATATCGCCGAAGAATGTCTGCGCCAGAGGTTCCCTGTCTGGAACTGTGAAGGATAAAGTCGAGGGCGTGGAAACAGAATGCCCCTCATGATGGTTCCGTGAAAGATGGACTCCTGGACAACCAACTGAAGATGTATATATATATATATATAGATATATATATATATAGACTATATATATATATATATATATGTATATATATATATATATATATATATATATATATATATATGTGTGTGTGTGTGTGAGAGAGAGAGAGAGAGAAAGTGGTGGGGCTAAGTAACTTGTAAGACAAGAAGAATGTGAAGGAGAATTATTGAGAAGGGGAAGAGACGTGTGGGCGAGGGAGGGGAGGGAGATGTAGGGAGGAGATGTAAGGAGAGGGGATAGGAGGGGGAGGTGTGGAGGAGAAGGGTAAAAAAACCCAGATACTATTACATTGGCATTAGTGGACATTTGACCCGGTCTGATGTGGAAGCTTCGGTTGATACATTAGGTCAAGGAGTAGGAGAGTGGGAGGGGAGGACAAGGAGGTAGGGGAAGGGGAGAAGGGAGGGAGAAAAGAGGAGGAGGGAGGGAGAGGTAGACAAGTGTAATAATTTTTAAGGAAATACTAAAATTATTAAGAAAATCCTAAGCGAAATTAAACATGTCGATGTTGTATTTTGAAATTATGCCCCTTGATTTGCAAGGAGAATATTCTTCATGAATTAAGTCGTTTATTCCAACAAATGTCATGTAAGACCTTAAAGCTGCCTTTTGATATATTTGCCAATAAACCCTTTTGATTTTTAATTCCAATTCGAATTTGAGGAGGAAGAGACAGTACAAAAAAATCTTAAAGTTAGAAAGATAAGCTAGTGCTTTGTAGTTTTGTTCATATTGAACTAAAAAAGGTTTCCATAACTAGTTCCGATACTTCTTATTAGAAATATAAGAAAGTTGAGCGTTGTTTCTTCTCTGGATAAATAAAAAGATGCGACATTTATAAAGGGACTACAGTATCGAAGATGATAAAAAGGAATTCAATATTCTAATGTGATGCTCTTTTGTCACTAGTGAACATACATGATACTAAAAGGAAGTTCGACATTTTCATGTGATGTTATTTTGTCACTAATGTATTTACTTGATACTTAAGACTTTCACCTCCTTATGTGCTAGCATTTTGTCATTAGTAAACA
>NC_134797.1:42279407-42281907 GCF_046742065.1 Oratosquilla oratoria | reverse complement strand
TCTAAAAACAAAACAAAATTTACACATTTTTACCGATACCGCTCGATAAGATAATAGGCTAAACACGACGACAGGCAATGGGAAGGCCCAAGATCACCAGTTTGAGTTGAACAAGTAGATAGATCACTAAAGGCCTGTCTACACGAGCGGGCCTGATCGGCGGGTTTGCCCGTTAACGGGCAAATTCTCGCGGGCCTGCCCGTGAATGTTGTCCACACGACCGAAGTGATGAACAGCTGGGCCTGCCCGACGATGTTGCCAGTAGCGGGTGGAGTGCTGTACGAGAACCATGGTGCCTAGCATTGTCGGTGGCTCACTAGAGTTATCCTGGGCTGCCATCGTTAAATGTTCACTGTGCTACTATGCCGTGGAATGTGGGATGAAGGCCCGCTGTGGGTTCACGATATTATCTTGCGTCTGGCAGGGTAGAAACTCCAGCTACCGGGCACCAGCTCAGTGATTTCGCTCGGCGGCCTTTCGGGCAATTTGATCGTTTGCCCGTCAAATATGCCCGTTAACGGGCAAGCCCGCCGATCAGGCCCGCTCGTGTAGACAGGCCTTAAGATCATGGACAGATTTCGTAACGAGATGGAAATGTCGAAGGATTGGAGAAGTCCAAACCAGGGTCTTCGCAGAATGGATCCGCCTATTAGTATTTCTGTAAATGATGACTATATACCCAAGTCCAGTTCTGAAGTTCTTTACAAGGATGGCAAAGAGGATTCAAGAGATCCACATGAAGTTCAAACATTCCTAAAGGTAAAGTAATTTTTAGATCAGCTGAAAAATAACTTCCAACAAATCGTGGTTTATCTCCCCCCAAAAAAAATATTCTAAAGGTAGAGTTAATTTTCCGTAATATTCTTTTTTTTTTTTTTTTTTTTACTCTGATCTTAGACCGAACTTTCAACAAATCGTGAGAATTTCTCTCTGGGCGAGGAAAGAAATCATATTGGCAAACACACTTGTATTTTTTTTTTTCGAAAAGCAGATGTGACGTTTTTCTCAAATGTACAAAACATCTACAGAGAAGAAGTTTAAGGTCGGTTTTGTTGATACTGGGCGGATCTAATGCAGCGTTTCCTAACCTTTTCCGACCCTAGCATCGTCTAAACAGTCCGGCACCCCTTAACTAATACCTAATAACTAGAAGGATAAAGGAAAGTGTATGTATGCATCGTTTCACAGAACCTCCTATGATCGATTTCAACACTTCAGGTTGGGAAACACTGTAACCTAGTGGCATCTTATAAAAGAATGTTTTGAAAATTTACCCTTCTTAGCTGCTTTCGTCTCATAATAAATCATAAAGTGACCTCAGTGTATGAAGATGAAGAAGAAGTAAGTGATGAGCCTGCGCTAGGAGGCGCGTAGCTGTGGCCGGAGCCGTCACCTTTGCCCAGTAGTGCACTTTGGGGACTGGTGGGGACAGGTAACAGTCATTTGCTGCTGGAAATCGGAGAGGAGGAGAGCGGGATTCGAACCCGCAACTAAGAGAATGCGAGACCTGCACGCTTCCGATGACGCCACCAGCTGAGTGACGTCATAGGAAGCGTGCTGGTTTCGCTTAATTGCGGGTTCGAATCCCGCATACCTCTCCAATTTTCAGCAGTGACTGTTTGTTACCTGCCCTAACAGTCAAAGAAGCGTACAATAGGGCAAAAGTGACGGCTTCGGCAGACAGCTATTCAGCGCCTCCTGTCGTAGGCTCCTCACTTTCCTATTTTTCTGAGACACGATACAACAATGCAGGGCCTAATAATCATGTACTTATTTTATTCATCATGATATAGTTGATCCCCGTTCCTGTTTGCTTCTTCATCGTAATCAAACAATCGATCATTGCCTCGAGTATCACTAAGTGGTAAAACCCGCAGCTCCACAGCCCCGCTGTTCAATTACAAACAACAGCAATTTTTTTTCTTGACTATGCGGTGCCGCCGCGGTTTCTGGGCGGTTCAAACCGCTAGTGTGAACAGTACCATATGGTCACTTGCATTTTTTCTTCATTCTTATATGTTCTTCTGCCGCAGGTCGGCTGGGAATATGTCATTGCCGAGCCCAAAGGAGGTCCTTACTCCCTCTTCCCAGTGTGGATCTGCTTCAAGTATTCTTACACATTTCTAATTCGCTTCACCTACGGTTTGATCTCCGTCGTATTCAGCCCCATTCTTATACTGGTCTACAGCGCCATCTTCGCCTGGCAAGCATACATAGTAAGACGTCGTATTAATTTTAGGCTGAGTACTGTATATGGTTAACTAGATAAATGGATATCATAATCTCAATTTTGTCCTCCCCACAGGTGATATGGTGTTGCATTCCGGTCTATAAGCTCTTTGAGATAAAGGTGAGGATTGCTAGGATGTGGGTTACGACCATCCTGGGTTGCTTAACCCATTCAACTCCGATGACAAGATGTCTTGTCATTTGGTCAAATAAAACAAAAAATCATAAAACACCAAAATGTTTGATCAAACACCAGAAAAATATGACGTCA
>NC_134797.1:42269407-42274407 GCF_046742065.1 Oratosquilla oratoria | reverse complement strand
GAACTCTCAACTGTCGACGCTGGTGAAGCTTTAGTCAGTGATTTCCAGGTTTGGACGGTCAAGAACAAACGATTCCCAGTTACTGGGAATCATCTCGTCATATTTGAGGGATACTTTGAGTGGGGGAAGTGAGAAACCTGTGGAAGGGTAAAGCCCTGTCATTTGTGGCAAGCCGCTGTTTCTATTTACTCATTTATTTATTTTTCTATTTAGCCCGATGTTGGGTCACCTCCCCGCCCGGCAAGGGTTGTCGGGAACCAATGTGGCAAGCCTGCAGCGGGCCTCAAACTCACGACCACGAGGTTATGAGTTCAAGACGGTACTCACTGATACTTTGAGTCAGTCTTTGATACGTTTCTTCTTCCATCGAACTGAGCGCTCGCCCTGGTCCAGCTCTCCACACAGTGTTCCTTTTTCGGATGACGGACAACCTGGAGATGTGCTCAGTCCACCTGGAAGATCGTTTCAGGATATTCGCGTCTGGGCTCTCTGTCCTGCTTTCGTGTGCGGAGGAGTCATCAGAGTCAGCTCACGTCGTTCATTTGTTTAACATGCCAGCTGTAGACAGTTCGGGTCTTCTTGGCATAGAGAAGGGGGGTGAGGGCCATTTTCCCGTATCCCTTCAGCTTTGTGGTAAGGAAGAAGCCTCTCCTTTCCCATACATCCTATACGTGTACATATACATATACATTTACATATACATATATATTTACATATACATATACATTTACATATATACATAAACATATACATATACGTATACATGTATATATATGTATATATATATATATACATATATATATATACATGTATTTATACACAAATATGCATACATATACACATACACATATACATACACAACATATATACATACACATATACATACACATACACATGCCAATACATATACCATACACATAAACACAGACGTGTGTGTGCGTGTATTTTTCTGTTTGTGCGTGTGTGTGCGTGTTTGTGTATGTGTGTGTGTGTGTGTGTATGTGCGTGTGTGTGTGTGTGTGATTCACTATGGTCTTGGATCACGTGTTGGACTTGTGATCGTCACCTATTGCTCTCCTGAATGAGAATTTAGAGTTCATATATGACCCGATCTATGAGTAATACAATGATCTTACACAAACACACACATGCACATACGTACACAGACACACACACACACACACACACACACACACACACACACACACACACACACACACACACACACACACACACACACACACACACACACACACACACACACACTTACACACACACACCCACACACACACACACACACACACACACGCAACACATACACACACACACACACACAATTACACACAAACACACAATTACACACACACACACACATACACACACACACACACACGCACACAACCCCTTGCCCACCATTACTGGGGTGCCGGCTCGCAGTCCAGCGACCCTGAGATTTTCATCCCTGTACGAGACTCAAGCTTGGATCACTGCATCAGCGATCAAGCGCGGTGGCACCACACCATCGAGTTATGTGTGCATGCGTGTGTGCATGTGTGCGTGCGTGTGTGTATTCACCTTGGTTTTTGGATCACGTGCTGGACCCGTGATCGACAGCTATTTCCCTCTCGGAAGAGAGCTCAGAGCTCGTATGACCGATCTATGGCTAATGCTGTGACCTTACACGCACACACACACACCCAACTCCCCGTCCACGTGAGTTGGAGTAACGACTCGATGCGCAGCGATACTGATATTATTTCAGCCCTTGGCAGGATTCGAACCCGGACCACCGTAGTGACAGTCGGGGACTCTACCAACCGCGCCACCGAGTCGTGTGTGTGTGTGTGCACGTGCGTGCGTGCGTTTATGTGTGCGTGCGGGCGTGCGTGTATGTGCGTATGTGTGTGTGTTTATCTGGGAACATGTGAGCAAATGTGCCTTTATTTCTGGGAACAGAATCTATCTACGATTTGAAACATACCATTCATCCTTATGAAACGAAAACCAAAAGGTACTGGTTGTTCATACTATATCTCTATATTCTTCAAACTCCTTTTCGGGAGTAGGTAATTTCTGGTACCTCACTTTGAACATGGAACATCCTGAGAAGATAGCGCGACACCATGGGGTGACGCATCCTCCCAGGATAAGGTTGTTGAGCTTCCTAGAGTAGAAACAGGAAAGGGAGAGGTCCTTAATTACTGGGGTCCAGCACCATACGACCTACAAAAAATCATGACAAACATCTTAGGCACAGGATTTAGAGTGACACACAGCAGTTAGAGAGAGATTATTATTCCAATGAATAATGTTATTGGGGTGATATGGTAATTGCTTTATTATCATAATGTTATTATAACAGCGATATAAGAATATGAGTTAAAATGCAAAAATCAGTACAAACATTTTAGACACAGTGCTGCTGCTACCTTTGAAATTGAAATTTATCCCTTCCCTCGCATTTATGGCTTAATACTATTTCAAAACAATCCCGATAAAATATATTTTGGAAAGGAGTTAAGAGAGGAAGGGGTTGTGGGTCAAGTAGAGAAGAAAAGGTAAAGGGCGCAGATGGATAGATGTTAACAGAGGAGGAGGCGGTAGGGGGCGGATGGGCGGAGTATTCTAGGGAGCTGTTCAATGTGGAGGAAGATAGGGAGGGATTGGTGGCAGCAGCGCAAGACGCTAAAAAAATGACGGTGATGGGAGGAGAAAATAGAGGAGAAATAAGAAAATATGAGGTGCAAGTAGCTCTGAAAATGATGAAAGCAGGTAAGTCACCTGGGTTGGATGGGTGTCATGGGAAGTGTCTGAAGAAGGAAGGTAAATCAATATTGGACTGGATATTGATGTTGTTTAATGTGTGTCTAAGGGAAGGTAGAGTACCAGGAGAACTAGAGCAGTGTCTGTATAGTTCCACTTTACAAGGGAAAAGGAGACAAATGTGAGTGTTGTAGTTTCAGAGGGATCAGTTTGTTGAGTGTAGTTGGGAAGGCATATGGAAGGGTTCTAATTGAGAGGATTAAGAGACGAACAGAGGGAATAATTGGTGAGGAAAAGAATGGGTTTAGGACAGGTAGGGGTTGCATGGATATTTTTTGTGGTAAGACAGATATGTGAGAAAGTTTTAGGAAAAACTAAGGATGTCTTTTTGGTCCTTATGGTTTTGGAAAAACCTTATGACAGGGTAAACAGGAAGGTAATGTGGATGGTTTTGCAGATGTATGGGATTAGGAAAAAGCTGTTAAAGACAGTCAAGAGTTTTTAGGAGAGCAGTAGAACCTGTGTTAGAGCGGGAAATGGAGAGAGCGAATGGTTTGAGGTAAAGGTAGGACTGCGTTAGGGTTGTGTCATGTCGCCATGGCTGTTCAATGCGTACTCGGATGGGATGGTGCAGGAGGTAAATACGAGGGTGAAGGGTAGGGGACTGGGGATGGTTTCAATTGTTTCAAACAGAGGCAAAGCATAGCTATGACATCCACAAACAAACATAAATTGTCTTAACACTCAGTCATGTAAATATGAATTTTTTCATACTCACAATCACCCATCTGCTAAATATATATATATATATATATATATATATATATATATATATATATATACATATATGTATATATATATGTATATATATACATATATATGTATATATATAAATATATATGTATATACATACATATATATATATATATATATATATATATATTGATAATTATTTTAGACAAATGATTTGGATGATGGATAACATAAACACAGGGGAAGGCTCGGAACGTTAGAGTGTTTAGGGTTCCGAGCCTTCCCCTGTGTTTATGTTCTCCATCATCCAAATCATATATATATATATATATATATATATATATATATTATATATATATATATATAGATAGATAGAGAGAGAGAGAGAGAGAGAGAGAGAGAGAGAGAGAGAGAGAGAGAGGGGTGGGTGAGAGGACGCCATGTTTCCTTGGTAAACACTAATAACCTAGGAGTCAAAAAAGAAAAAGAAAAAGAAAAATAGATCCCGTACCTATAAAACAGAGGACAACTGAACCGACATGTTCTTGTTCATCCAATAATGTACCCGGAAGGTGGGAACCGAATATAATGATGATAAAGCGGTTAACATCGCGAACTTCAGAGTAAAGAGTAAAGCATTTGATTGTTTAATAACAAAATTCGACTGCACTTGGATGCAACACGAGAACAGAAAAAAAGATATGTAGAAAGGGGAGATTACACAAATCTTGATCTTTTTCAAGGAGGTTGAAAGGTAAGACTAAGATTTGAGAAGTCGTATATGAGTATCACAAAATATTACCCCGGATATATATATATATATAGAAGTTACACATTAAATTAGATTTGTAATCAAAATTGAGCCTCTCAAGGATGTACCTTGAATTCATAAATATAACCTGAAAGAAAAAAAAAACCGGTTCAATTGTAGATGTGAAAAAGCTAAAAATACAAGAACGTGACGTGGAGGCCTGTATATATTGTAAACAAAGAAGATGACAGAGGTTATCAGGGAGTAGGCAAGGGATAGGGGTTGTGTATAGGGTTGAATCCGAGTACAGGAGACTGTGCTTAAGTCCAAGTACCCGGATATATTTCAAGTACAAGTACAAATACAGTCATTTTGTTATGTACCTAAATCCAAAGTCAAGTATATGTTATTCTAATAAGTGAAAGTACTTTATATGATAAAAAAAATCCTGTCACAGATTCGTAAATCATGAAAGTTAGTAGTTTTCGTATACCCACATTATGTGCACTATTGAAAAGTGGGAATTATTATAGAAAGGTAAATAGAAGTTCTACATTGATTTTGACACATCACTGCTTTTACACAGTATTGCAAAACAAAAACATGAATAACTCGAATAAGTAATATTCCCTATTTCTTCAATACAAATGATTATCCATATATTCATCATATCAGTAATAAAACAAAATTTTATGCAGAATGTAGGTATCAGGGCTTTAAAACTTGTCTGTAG
>NC_134797.1:42254407-42264407 GCF_046742065.1 Oratosquilla oratoria | reverse complement strand
ACACACACAGGCACACACACACAGGCACACACACACACACACACACACACACACACACACACACACACACACACACACACACATACACACACACACACACACACACACACACACACATACATATATTATATACATACATACACACAGACATACGTAGAGGAATGCACACCACACACACACATGTGCATACATACATGCATACATACATACATATATGCATGCACGCATTGATCTTGCCTTTGCAAGCAAGATTTATATTTTCTGCAAACTTGCGCTAACCACCAACACTATATCTATCTATAAAGGAAGGGGCTATTTCCCTTTATAAGGGAAAAAGCCAAGTGAAGTCACGCACACCACTCCCAGCCATTACACTCCCATCCACTCTGCTCTTAGCTTTTTGTGGTTGATGGGCGATCCCTGTCTCTTACCCACTGTCCGGGTCAGAAGCAATGCAGCAAGGCACAGCACATCCACAGCAGGGACAGCAACCGGAAGATGGTTAACCCCCACCGATTCCATAGCGACCCTCGCTCCTCGTGCCCACGCGCTCTCTGTAAATCGTCAGCTTACCATAAATAATCTGCAGGCGAAGGAGATGGCGAAACAGCAAACGGCTAGGGGGCCGCAGATGACGGCGAGGACAATGTAGCACCAGCGGTAGATGAAATCAAACATGTTGTGTTTCAGGTCCCAACACCATTGTGGGGAGTGAGGCTCACTGCTCTCGGCAAATACATGTTCCCAAGATATCTGAGGATGAAGAAAGATGATAAACACGGGCTTGGGTCAAGTAAGGCTCGTTTTACACGTATCGACTTTTCGCCGTGCGCCGTCCGCGACACGACGCACAGTAGTCAGAATCGCTAAAACGTTGAGCAAAAACCTATGGAATTTAACACACCACTTTTCACTACAATAGCTGTCATTGCTACACTAATATTTTTTTTTATGTGCTAATGATGTTATAGTTATTGTTTATTATGATTTTAAAGGATAAAATGTATGATAAAAAAATTGTAAATAATACCTTCAATCATATTCATTATCATTATTATTATTATTACATGAAAAAAGTCATTACACTGTTTACACTGTTGACAAGCAAAGAAAACGGAGATGAGCGGGGATTTGTTACCTGTGTCACAGCAAGACGCAATTTTTAGTTGTTTAAATGCCATTTTCTCAAAATATGGGGAAGAAGTAGGTTATACATTATGTTTCATGATATAGATAAATGTACTATTTGGGTGTTAGTGTATGATACAGAGTGAATAAATATGGATATCTATTTTTGCTCACAAAATGATGGATTCCGACTACTGTGCGACGTCGTGCTCTCAAATGACAATGGGTGTCTATGGACGCTTTCTCACGTGGTCGTTGTCGTGACGTGTGAAAGAGCCCAGAGACATCCATGGGTATTTGAGAGCATGACGTCGTGTCGTGAACGGCTCACGGCGAAAAGTAGATACGTGGGAAACTAACCTAAAAGTTGAAGAAGGTGAGGTGCGTACGCCAGGAGACGCGTGGCTGCGGCCGAAACCGTCACCTTTCCCCTCTTATTTGTTTTAAAGACTGTTGGGGCAGGTAACAGTGACTGCAAGGGAATAGGAGAGGAGTGCAGGATTCGAACACATGGGTATAGAATAAGAGTTTCGGTATTGTGTTGTAATCGATGGAGTTACCTAGATACACTGATATGGCGGACTGCACCTACTGAAATTATCATAATTATCTTTAATTGTTTGTTCTTTTTAGGCTCTTTCGTCTCTTTTAATTGTTCGTGATCTGCTTGCAAAACACTGGCACACTGTTAGTTTTTTGGCAAAATTTCTTATCAATTAACATTTGAATTTCGTAGAGGTATAGTGTCATTCCGGTTTGGTATTCATTGTAACATCAAACTAGATTTTATCATAGAAACCCCAGCTTCAGTAATATCATTATCTATCAACTTATCTATCTATCAATCTATCTATCTGTCTGTCTGTCTGTCTACCAAGGGCTCTTTCCCCCTTATAAGAGGGGTTGCCAGCCAAGGCACATGCCCGCTACCACCCAATCCACTCCCATTCACCTCCCACAAGATAAGAAGGAAACAATTAGTGGTGGATGGGAGTGGACTGGGTGGGAGTGGATTGGGTGGAAGTGGGTGCGTGCCTTAGCTGGTTACCTTCCTTTTGGGAGGGATGAGAACCGTGGTATATGAATAGATAGATAGATATATCGACAGACACATACATACATACATACATACACGCTGAATGTTTCCCAGTGATCAATTAATATCTTTTTCAACCACATATCACTTTTAATTCCATACCATCGCAAACGAGACTGAGAGTCGCTCGAAGGAGGCATCCGTTGGAAATTGAAACGTGGACGAGCCGACGATTCGAACCCAGCTAACCCGTAACAAAGTTACATTGACGTAAACCAATACGCTATCAATACGCTATATGTGGTTGAAAAAGATGCATACATACATATATAGATAATGTCAATACTGAAGCCGATAAGGAATCAATGGGTAAAAGTAGATGTTTGCTTTGTCTGGCTACCTCCCATATAAGGGGAAAGAGTCCTTTGATATATAAATAGATAGAAAGATAGAGAAACAAGCTCTGGCATTGGGACTCGAACCGCTGACTGTGTGATTGGTTACCACGAGACAATGACACTACCGTTGTACCATGCTATCCGTTACAAGAAACGATCTGAAACTTGACCCGACCATTCCCCAAAGACAACTCGCGTGGTACAATATGTAATCTTAATCTCATCGAGTCTTTAGTCAGGAGAGGCATCCGACAAATGTGTGAATCCACTTGTCGTAATTTCACACATATATAGATAGGTAGTGTTATTATTGAAATTGGGGTTTCTGTAACCAATTCCAGTTTGATATTACAATAAACTTTGCTGACATCACTGACGGAAGGAAACTAGCGTAATACATCACTCATTCTTATAGAAGCGCTGGTAAGTTATACTCTATAATGACAACAAAAACAACAATTCATTACGACGATGAATGACGAATATATTTTCTCATTATCAGATCAAGATCTTACGAATTATTATTACATAAAATCCATTGTAATGAAAAAAAAAATTGAAATCTTTTTTACTCTAATTTTCTTTTTATTTGTTTTTTTTTCTGCACGTAAAAACACGTAAAAGGGAAAAATAAGCAAATATATAGAAAATGTTAGATAACAAAACAAGTAGATAAATGAAAAAATAAATAGATAAATAAAAGAATAAATAAGTACATATATATATATATATATATATATATATATATGTATACATGTATATATAGATATGTACATGTATATATAAATATATATATATATGTATATATATATATATATATATATATATATATATATATATATATATATATATATGTATATATATATGAATGATAAGTGAATAAATAATACAGGTAGATAGATAGATTAAAAAACATATAAATGAATAGATAAATAAATAGATAAATGAATGTGCAAGTAATAAATAGTGCCCACAGAAGACTTCTCCAGAAAGCATAAGAAAAAAAATATCAGTCATACACAGAGGCACATGCTCACACACACATACACACACACACACACACACACACACACACACACACACACACACACACACACACACACACACACACACACACACACACACACACACACACACACACACACACACACACACACACACACACACACACACACACACATACACACACACACATATCACAAACACACACACACACACACACACACACACACACACACACATACACACACACACGCGCGCGCGCGCGCATATACACAGACATACGCACACACATACACACACACACACACACACACACACACACACACACACATACACACACACACACACACACACACACACACACACACACACACACACACACACACACACACACACACACACACACACACACACACACACACACACACACACACACACACACACACACACACACACACACACACACACACACACACACACACACACACACAGACACGGACATATACACACCCAATTCTATATGAATTGGCGGCAATAACAAGAAGAGGCCTTCTTCATCTCCCTTTGATCGGAAATTCGTGGGACAACATCACACCGACAGACTGAGCCGCACAGCTGCTGGGGAAAGAAATGTTGAGGGACTCCATAGGAACAAAGGAAGAACAGAAGTTAAGAGTGATCAGGATTCTCTCCTGAGTGGAGGTCAGTTTACATTAATAAAAGGGTACTGTGCGACTCTGGTCCATAGTGGTCACTAAAGTTCCCAAAATGTGATCCAGGACTTGGGGTAGTAAACTATCAATGTAACTATCAACTACTCACAATGGTAAATTGGTGATAGTAGTATAAACCAAGAATATGGGTCAAAAAGAGTATATGGTTAGTTAAGTTTTAACATAATTGAGAGCTGTTAACACTGGTAAGTTAAGTACAAAAGGAACGAGGTTAGAAAAGGGTTAATATAAGTTCAAACCTAACTGATGTTTACATTGAAGTAATATATAATGACATATGATATATAATAATATATAGTATATTTGAATGTATATATTATATAGTATAATCATATAGTAATATATATGATAAAATATCATAAGATGATTAGGTAAATAAACAAATATTTTTACAAATGAATGGTAGAATAAAATAATGGGAGAATTAGGAATACCACACAAGTACATTAGATTATCAAGAGCATGCTATGAAAACACAAATAGCGTAGTGAGGTGTGGGAGTAAAAACTACATCACCTTTTCAGATAGGAGATGGCTTAAAACAAGGATGCATACTCTCACCACTGTTATTTAATCTAGCAATGGAAAAAATAACCAGAGTTGGTATGAATAGGAGAGACGAAGGAATAAAATTGGAAGATATAACCATAAAACTATTAGCATATGTTGACAATATTGACATCATGATAGAGAATCAAACAGAAATGGAAAACCTGGCGGCGCTCTTTAAAGAAGCTGCAGAAAGTGTTGGACTCAAGATCAATGAGAGTAAGACAAAGATAATGAAGGTAGCAAGAGAGTCTAATTTGCCGGAAAGGGTACAGATTGCGGGGATGGACATAGAGAGTGTTAAAGATTTTAAATACTTAGGAGTAAAGGTGACCAGTGACGGAAGAATGAAACAGGAAGTGGAAGCCAGAATCGGAGCAGGAAATCGATGTTACTACAGCCTAATAGAATTGTTTAAAAAAAGGTCAATATCAAGAACAACAAAACTGAGACTGTACAACTCAATAGTGAGACCAGTCATATTGTACGGCTGCGAAACATGGGCCCTTACGAAAGCTATGGAGAAGTTTGAAGTTCTTGAAAATAAGATTTTACGGAGAATTTTAGGACCCGTGTATGACAACCAAAGGCAAGAATGGAGAATAAAACATAACTGGGAAATTCGAGAACAAACAAAACAACCCCATATTAAAAATGTAATAAGATTAAAAAGATTGAAATGGGCAGGACATGTCACAAGGTTGCAAGAAGATAGATGGCCAAAGAAAGTGCTCAATAGTGGAGTGCGTGGAAGACGACCACTTGGACGACCTAGAAAAGACTGGAGGAGATGCGTTGAAGAAGATGTGCAGATATGCAGAATAGAACCAAGAGAATGGAAGGAGGTGGCACAGGACAGAAAGACATGGCGAGACGCTTCAAAAGCGGTTATGGATCACCAAGTGGCCCGAAGACCAGCGAAAAGTGAGAGTAAGTAAGAATAAAATAAGATACCAAAATTTAAACAATAATAGACAAGAGAATAAAGAATAATATAAAATCAAACAAAATGAAACAGAATAAAGCAAAAAGGGATACACGACATGTTCATAATGATGAATTAAGTACAGATGTAACAAGATTATTAGAGGGTAAAAAAGGCGGCACACCAGGTATTTCTCCCTAGCATGCTACTTGCTTTTGCTGCTTCGATTGAGCAGAAGCGACTTGGGTTACGATCTTTTGTTTTTCAAATTTCCAAACGTCAAATTAATCTTGTGTCATACAGAGAGAAGCTGAATGACGAACCAAGAAAAGATAAAACTATTCGAATGTTAGACACACTGTTAAGATTTTCTTACGGAAGTCTAGAATATTGTAACCGAAGTCGTGTCTACTCACACGAAGTAGAAAAAAGAAGTAGTAGGGTAGACTAGTGTGCCGCCATTCTAGTACAAGTTCAAACATAACTGGAGTGTACCTTGTGGTCCTGATGAAGCCCAATAGGATCACGAACAGGTAACAAACGTTTCGATTCACTGATTATTGGTGGACGAGGCTGGTGTGTAATAGGAATTGGTAACGGCTCTACATTCATGTAAATGTTTTCGTCATCTTGGTAGCTCAACTCTCCTGCTGGTTGGATCCCCTGAGGCTCTTGTGGATTTTGAGTCCTCGAGGCTTCTGGCGTCTGTGGAATATACTGTCTCTCATCGTCGTTCTTCATTCTTGTATCAGACCTCTTAACGAATCTCTAAAATGCGACTGACTCGATCAAGTCACTTGTTCTTACTCCTGCTCTTATCTACTCTTATCTCTTTCTCGCCCAATGGCCTGAGATAATGTGCGTGGTAGACAATATAAGCGTAATCTGAGACTCAGTGATAACATAACTGTTGCTGTGAGTTCTTCTTTATTTTAGCGTTTATATCAGTGCATGTCACAACCCTTAGGAAAGAAAAATACAGCACCTGTCCTATGAATGTCATGCAAACAGTCGCATTCATCTTCTGTCGACAAATGTAAACACTGATGCATTCAAAGTATGCATGAAAATATTACAAAAAAGTGTATTGACTTGATGGATTTATCATGACGGAAAAAACTTTCCTTATTTTCTGTTTATCCTTTTTTCTTTTTCTTATTCTTTTAGTACAAGTCCCAATAAAGGAAAATGTATCATTATCAAAAACAAATAATTCCTGAAATCTACTTAGTATAGATTTTTTAAAATAAATTCTTAGTCATGCACATTGTATTAACACTGGAAGTGTTAGAGGATAAGATTGAAATAAGCAAATCCTATTTATTAAGTTTGTAATATCTACAAATAATCCAAAATCTAATTAGGTGTCTATCTCTATACTTTTTAAAATTCATAAATGCTGAATATTCTATATATTGACTGATGGGAATTTAGATGTCATACTCTCAGAGTAATGAAAAATTTTCAGTAAAAAAGTCATGACGGCTCTAAGAGAGACCATAAAGATGGAGGCGTTTAGCACGAACATAGAAAATGTATAGTCTTTTCTCTCTACCTAATGAAAGAAAATCGTCATTTCGTCCATACCTTCAGTAGGGAGAATGACGCGATGAGTGGCGCGAAGAGAGAAGTGGGCCATCGTGGGATGCAGCGCACCGCCTTTAATCTGCTTCTTCATTTGTTAATTTGTTATATCTATCTATTTACTTATTTATTCATTTGTTTGTTTTCTTTACATGTTGCATGCAATCCTTACCAGTAGTACTAACTTTACCTCCTTCTCTATTTATGCTTAAATCAATGTATGTTGAATGTTTCTATTTTCAGTGACCTTGAAGGCTGTACCTTGGAAACGTTGGGCAAATTACAGCTATTCACTCTGTTCATCAGATATGCACGTGCACGTTCACATACACGTACACGCACTCATACATATACACGTACACGAACACATACATGCGCATATACACAAACACATATACATTCATATACACATGCACGTGTACATATACATATTCATATACATACCGGACAATTAGGCAAACACGCAGTTACACACACGCAAACACATTCACACACGCACACACACACACACACACACACACACACACACACACACACACAATTTACCCTTTTCCTCCCTTTTCCCCCTCTTCCCTTGGTTTTTCTTTTTCCCCATTTCCCGTTACTACCTCTTCCCTATTTGCCGTCCTCTCCTGTCCCACATTTGCCACCACGACAAAGTAAACAAACCCTTTCTTATCTTCTCTAAACAGACGGGGCTGGAGGGAGTTGACCGCCTCTACTCCGCTGAGCCTTCCGACACAAGAGGCAGGAAGGGAGGGAAGTGTAGCACCTTTGACAGGGGAGAAAGAACGGGTTGTTTTTTAATGTTGCTAGTAATATGATGACGGTGAGAATAAGTGTAATAAGTAGTAATGATGATGATGGTGGTAAAAATGATAATGATAATAATGGTGATGGTGAAGATGATAATGATGGTGGTGGTGGTGAAGACGAATATGAAAATGGTGATGGTGAAAATGATAATGATGATAATGGAGGTGGTGAAGATGATAATGATGATGATGGTGGTGGTGAAGATGATAATGATGATGGTGGTGGTGAAAATGATAATGGCGATGATGGTGAAGATGATAATGATGATAGTGGTGGTGACGATGATAATGATGATAGTGGTGGTGGTGATGACGAAAATGGTAATGACGATGATGGTGGTAGTGAAGATGATAATGATGATGATGATGGTGGTGGTGATAATGGTGGTGATGGTGAAGATGGTGGTGATGAAGATGATAGTGGTGATGATGGTAGTGGTGAGGACGATGGTGAAGATAGTGGTAGCAAAGATAGTGGTCGTGAAGATAATGGTGGTGATGATGGCAGTGGTGATGATAATGGTGATGATGATGGTGGTGGTGATGATGGTAGTGATGATGATGATGATGATGATGATGGTGATGATGATGGTAGTGATGATGATGGTAGTGATGATGATGATGATGATGATGATGATGATGATGATGATGATGATGATGATGATGATGATGATGATGATGATGATGATGATGATGATGATGATGATGATGATGATGATGATGATGATGATGATGATGATGATGATGATGATGATGATGGTGGTGGTGGTGGTGGTGGTGGTGGTGATGATGATGATGATGATGATGATGATGATGATGATGATGATGATGATGATGATGATGATGATGATGATGATGATGATGATGATGGTGATGGTGACGGTGACGGTGACGGTGACGATGATGATGATGTACTTATTCTAATACTAGTACTAATGATGATAACGATGATGAATATGGTATCGATGACGATGTGATAATGATAAGAATGAATATTAATAGTGAATATGATGATAGTAATAGTGATAGTGAAGATGATGGTAATAATGGCAGTAATAGTAATAATGATAGTGATAGTGATAGTTATATTAACAGATATAATGATAGTGATAGTGATGGCGATAATGAGAGTGATAATGAAAGTGGTAATGGCAGTGATTGTGATAATGATAGTGGTACTGGTAGTAATAATGATAGTGATAGTGATAATGATAGCAAGATCGTGATACAGACTGCTATGATGTACCCTTTTCTATAGAAACCTCTGTACAAGATAAGAATACTACTGTATAATCTACAAAAGAACTTTTTATTTTTTATTTTTTGATATCCTACGATACATTTTTTACCAACAAACACTCGTAACTATTCCTGAAAAGATATAATAGTATGTCCTACATCTGAATGACGTTAGATAACACAAGATGGTAAAATGATTTAGATAAGAATAAAGATTCAAACAAAAAGGACAGACATCCACTTCAAAGCGGCCGCTGTCGCCTCATTTGCATCATACTGCATTCAGGTTCAGCGTCATTTTAAAACTAGTTTTGTAAATATCTGAAGAATATTACAAAAGAGGAACATGCCGACAGGAGACCTTTTGGTCCATAAGTAGGTCGAATACAATATGTGTGTATATATATATATATATATATATATATATATATATATATATATATATATACATACAATAATGTTAAATAAATAAATATGAACCTATGAGAGCAGGTGAGAAGGCGAAATCTCGTCATATCTTTAGTTCAAATAACGTTTCTCCTAAGTCAAGTCTCTCTTGATAATCCTGATCAACTGTTAAGTGAGGAGCT
>NC_134797.1:42246907-42249407 GCF_046742065.1 Oratosquilla oratoria | reverse complement strand
TATTCTGTGAGAAACTACCAGGTTCCCAGTCAGCAACTTTTACAATTTTTTTTTAGATTTGTTTAAGGGATGACTATAGTTTTTGAGCCTTCGCTGTCTGCTACACAGCTCCCAACCAGAACGACATACGGGGAACCAAGATGTGGAAGAAACTGTGGGTCGTTACTGTCCTTAGATACTAGCTTTTCCTCTCCCCTGATTCGTACTCTATTATTGATCGCTTATTTCCAAACATTTCTATTACCTCCCCACGCAATCTTTTCTTTCACCTTCTTTCTCCCTATTTTCTAGTTTGATGATATTTTCGTTTTTTGTTCTTACCTTATTCTATTTATTATTACTTTTTCCATGTAGGGATTCGTACTCGGATATTTCACTTTTGTCAAATCTCCACGATACGACAGTTTTGTTCATGTTCTTCCTAAATTTGTTACTTATTTTGCTCTCTAATTTATGTGTTTCTGTTTATTCGCTACATGTTCTCATGTCATTTTGTGTCTCAAGTAGACTTCTCGTTCATTTACTTCACTATTCATGCTCGTTTTTATTCCCGTTCGTATTTCTGAATCTCATATCATTTAGGATGGTCGCTGGTCGAGCGGGTTAGAGCGTCGCTTCTTGTGGCGGAGATCGAGGTGACGACAGTTCGAACCCTGCCACCAGCGAATTGGACCAAGGGCATGTTTCATTTAATCCCACGCTACAAAGTCCTCTGTAAGGGGCACCATCCTAACCTCCTGATAGGGGAGGTTGGCGACGTTAAGCCAAAACATCATCATTTATATAATTTATATTTATTTTGTACCTCATATCATTTCTTTTCCCTCTACTTCGAGGTTGTTCATAAGGGTTAACTACAGCCCATAAAAACAAAAGTCATCCATATTGCCCACACTATGTGCTCACTCTGGTCCTGCTCTTATGTCCGCGCCTGACTTCTACTTTAAGAAGTAGAAGTTTAGCAGAAGCTTCTATGAATGTCTACTGGAGGTGATCGAGGACCATAAATTCTTCTTTTAATTTCCGAGCAACTCTTCTCTCTCCTTTCTTCTTTTTTTTTATTTTGAATTTTTTTTTTTCGAATTTACCCAGCTGCTTCCTGAGATACCCCAAACTCTGACTCATAGCGTGACTTTCCTTTGCGATAATCTATTTCACCTTAAAAGGTTTAAGAAGGAAACATGCAAGAATTGGTTTACCAATAGAGTGGTTAACGAATGGAATAGACTTAGTAACCATGTAGTGAGAGATTATTCTAAGAGATCAAATAACCTTATGAATATGGATGACAGTTAGTAAGGGACATGGAACTGCCTAGTGTAGGCCTCATGGTCTCTTATAGTCTCCTCCATTCTTATGTTATTCTGTTCTTATTCCATTCTTTGTCTCCTCGGTTATGACTTCATGTAACAAGCCATGCGCCAGAGGCGAAGCTTCATCGTGGTCTCTTGCAGTCTCCTCCATTCTTATGTTATTCTGTTCTTATTCCATCCTTTGTCTCCTCGGTTGTGGCTTCCTGTATCAAGCTGTACGCCAGAGGCGAAACTCCATCGTGGTCTTTTGCAGTGTCCTCCATTCTTATGTTTTTCTGTTGAAGAGGAGTTATTCTGTTCTTATTCCATCTTTTGTCCCCTCGGTTGTGGCTTCCTGTATCAAGCTATTCGCCAGAGGCGAAACTTCATCGTGGTCTCTTGCAGTCTCCTCCATTCTTATGTTCTCCTGTTGAAGAGGAGTATAGCAGAAAGGAAGGTGTAAGTATATTGCACCTTCTTTCCTACTCATCTTTACATCCCACGTCCCTCCTCTCTTTCAACAAAAGAACATAATAATGTTATCTGATTTTTTCTTAACACAACCAACTGTTTCAGCACTCACTACATAAGAACATAATAACGGAGGAGACTGCGAGAGACCGTAAGGCCTACACTAGGGAATCCCATCCCCCCCTACTACCTGCCATCTCAAACAATCAATTAATTTAACGCTCACTACATGAATACTAAACCTATTCCATTCGTTAGCCACTCTGTTGGTAAACCAGTTCTTGCCTATTTCCTTCTTAAACCTAAATTTGTCCAATTCAATTTCCACCTTTCGTGTCACTACACCACACGAGCGGCGTGGCCTTCTGTCTCCCTCCTTCCGACCTTCCAATCTCGGACTCTCTCTTTCATCAGGCAGACTCTCATCACACCTCTGCACGCAGATGCTCTTTTGTTTGGGCTCATTTCCTGTCGCAAACGGGGGCGACACAAAGCTCCCTCCATCGCGGGAGAAGCCCTCCGAGGACAAGAGTTCTGCTTAACCCCCCAACACCCCCCCTACCCCGACCTCTGTGTCTCTCTCTTAGCCCCCACCCCCACCCACCCACACCCTTTGTCCCTTATGCCCCGCTGTCTTCGTCTTTGTCTGCTATGTTCTTACGCTCCTCTTCCTCAACTGGCCTCTTGGCTTGAGTGACTGACGACCTGACTCCCTCGCTCACTCACTCACTCACTCT
>NC_134797.1:42231907-42244407 GCF_046742065.1 Oratosquilla oratoria | reverse complement strand
GGTGGGAAGAGGAGTAGCAGGTGGGAAGGGGATCAGCAGGTAGGCAGGGGAGCAGCAGGTGGGCATAAGAGCATGTTGCAGGGTAGCAGGTGGGCAGGGAGCAGGGGAACAGGAGGAGCAGGAGGGCAGGGAACAGATGGACAGGGGAGCAGGTGGGTAGTGAGGGAAGCAGGTGGAGGGGGAACAGCAGGTAGACAGGAGAGTAGCAGTTGGGCCAGTGGGAGAGAAATGTGTTAGTTGGGAGAGCACGAAGGACGGAAGAAGAGATGGAGTCCGTGGCTATTTTGTAGAAAAGTTTGCGAATAGGCAGGCGGACAGGGATGTGGGGGAAACAAGTAGGCTGGCAGGCAAGCAGGCAGACAGGCAGGCAGGTAGGATGACAGGCAGGCAGGTAGACATACTAGCTGGTGAAGAGGCAGGCAGGTGGAAGACGTACTGGGTATGAGGATAACTTAGTGTAAAAAAGAGTGGGACGGTTATTTGTCGCCAGTCACTCAGGCAGTCAGGCAGGTAAGCTAACAGGCAGCTAAGGAAGTAAACCTTTTATCTCATGGTTCAGTTTAGAGCTGACATGCTGGCTGACAGGAAGTGTGATAAGAACGAATGAGTTAGAATATATATATTGACTGTTGATGCTAAGTCATTTGTAGTTGGAACAAGTACGAAATAGAAGAATCTAATTTGAAGTAAAGGAAGAGATGTTGCTGGTGGTTGACACAAAGACCAATGTAGTTTCTTGGTAGTAAATGGATTAGTACAATGAAAAGGACACGTTCCCATGAAGAGTTTTAAGTTAGAAAGGGGAAAAGTATGTCTTTTGATTGACAGGACTAAGAATAATAAAAAAGTACTTTTGTCAGAAACTGGGATGGAGTTTCTCGTCGATATTTTTTTTTTTTTTTTTTTTTTTTTTTTTTTTTTTTTTACGGCCAGGTAGTAAGGTCTCAGAGTCAAAAGGAAGATTGATGCTTGAAAACAAACAGTGAACAAATTATTCACAGGGTGTGTGTGGCTACTTGTAGTTGAATATATAACATAGAAATGGATTTAGATTAAACAGATTTAGGTTTAAGAAGGAAATAAGCAAGACATTTTTATTTAACAAAGTGGTTAACGAATGAAATAGTCTTAGTAATCATGTAGTAGGAGCTGACAAAATTGGTTGTTTCGAGAGAAGGGAATAGGAAAGAACTGGGCAAGGAAGGGAAGGTAAGAAGAGGGAAGAGGAAGGAGGGGAAGATAATACGAGGTAAGAGAAGGGAAGGGAAGAAACGGGAGGGAAGGGAAGGGGAGGCAAGGGAAGGGAAAGGACTGGAAGGAATGGGCAGGAGGGGAGGGCAAGGAAGGAAAGGGAGGAAAAGGTAAGGGAGGAGTGAGAGCAAGTGGTTGTTTTGAGAGAAGATAAGATAACCTAATGGATAGGGATGACAGATGGTAAGCGGCATGGAACTGCCCAGTGTAGGCTTTATGGTCTCTTGTAGTCTTCTCCATTCTTATGGTCTTATGTAGATGAGGTCGCTTGCGTATGGGATCTGGGACCCCAAGAAAAGGTGTTTAGGCTTATAAGTAACGGATCGGATGCTAAGGGACTGGTATGTCAAGGGGCTTGAGTGTTGGTTCAGATTGTGGTTGGGGGGAAAGCTAATAGTTACTTGTGGTAATCTTGTTACTTATGGTAGTAAGATTAACAAGGGCGCATACCCTTATGAGTAAAGCTGGGTAAAGGGTAATTAAAAAATATTAGCACAGAAGAAGGTGGTAAAGATAAATAGACAGGCAGGCAGGTAGGCAGGAAGGCAGATAGATAGACAGACAGACAGACAGACAGACAGACAGACAGACAGTCAAACAGACAGGCAGGCCGATAGGGAGGAAGATAAACAAATCGGGAAGACAAACAGAGAGATAGACAAACAGGAAGACAGAAAGGAAGACAGACAGACAGGCAGACAGAGACACTTTCTCTCTCTCTCTCTTTTACATTTAATATTTCCTCTCCCTCTCGCATTCCAACCCAGCATCACCCACATCACCCGAACCCTCCTCCATTTAATACAGGTTCTCCAACTTGGATCTTCACTGCAAAGAGACCTTCTTCTCGTCCCCTTTCCCCTATCTGCCTCCCCCCCTTTTCCACCCCCTCCCTCCCCTGTAGCCAAAATAAGTAACAAGATGTTCTTGGGCCAAAGTTCTCTGATGGGGTTCATTATAACCCAAGCAGGCTTCCCTCTGGGTGATCAGGAAGTGAAAGAAGGAGTCTTCGTTTTATTCCTGAAGAGTTTCAGAGTCCTTATAGGAAGGGCAGTACCCTTCCAACGCCTACGTGAGTAAAGGGGTTACCGCACCGGGCTTCTACAGGCTTCACTAGCGTCGACAGTTGAGAGTTCGTTTGAGTAAAAACGACTTCGGTTACAATATTTTATTTTTCATATCTCCGAGTATCAAATTACCTTTCCGTCGTATATAGAAATCTGAATGATGAACTAAGAGGTCGCAATCCTATACGAGTATTAGACTCAAGGACGATTTGATACAGGTCTTTAAAATTCTAAAGATCTGTACCAAGAGTGACGAATCAGACAAGAAACAATGGTCTCAAACTGTCAGGAAGTAGATTTAATTTGGAAGTGGGTAGAAACAACTTCTCCAACCGTGTAGTAAATGAATGGAATAAAGTTCCTGCAGAGGCAGTGCAATGTAGTAGAGTTCGAAATGTTAAGATTCATATAGATAAACACTTAAGTAATATGCTGCAATGATTTTACTCACTTATTCATCATTATTTATTTATTTATCATTATCTATTTATTCATTATTTTTTATTAATCTATTATTATTTACTTATCATTTATCAATTTATCATTATTTGTTTATCATTAACTATCTATTCATCTATGATAATTTATCTGTTTATTTTCTAATATCTAATTACTTATTATAAATTTTAGTTATTTTTCTGTTTGTTTGTTATTATCATTATCTACTTATTTTATTTATTTATTTACTTATTTCTCTATTTATTTATTTTCCCCGCATCCAACTTTGTTATGAACCAAAAGGTCTCCTGTCGGCATGCTCTTTATTAGAAATCCTTTATAACCTTTGTAAATGTTTAAATTTTCTAATAGAAGTCTAGATTTCTGGAAGCAAAGTCATATACTAGTTATTCAAATAGAGGTTGGAGGTAAAAAATTTTGAGAAAAAATAACACAATATCATAACCCTAGTGTGCCAGTGATGACAAAAATGATATACATTATATTTCAAATTGATCTTTTATAGACATTTCATACAAAATTTTAATATCTTTTGTCTAGGTCTGCTGAAATATAGTATGATATACTGTTTCTATCTATTCATTTGTCTATTAATCTATTTGACTCTTCGTTTATTTATTTATATACTGTTTAGATAATCATTTATTCATTTATCTATTCATTTATTTAACTATTCATTTATTTATCTATTCATCTAGTTTTTGGTGCGGACATTCCTTTGGATGAGATATTTAATATCTAATGACTGAAGACAAATATATATATTTTTTCTGTATCCTTCTTAATACCAAGACACCGTCATGTCCTTTGTAACAATTTCCTTAACTACAGCCTTGTTGTCCACACTTGGGGTTCTCAACACGGGATTCTTGAACCCCTGGGGGTTTGAGGGAAGTTCCCCCAGGGGAGGGGTGTGCGTGTACTTAGATGGTTCGAGTTCAATCCTGGTTGGGAGTCAAGTAGCTACAGTTTTATTTCTGCATGTGTCGTATCAATGTAAACAGCTTGTGATGTTAATAAAGTCATTATATTTCTAATAATTTTATAATATCCAATGCATATTGATTTAGTCTTAGTATGTTTATGATTCTGTATTCGAAGTCAGATTGTGATGTTGATACGTCTGCTTAATAAACTTATTATGATCTTGACTATTTTATGGTATCCGTAGCAGTAACAATGTATTTTGAATCAGTCTTAATATACTATCATACTATATTCGGTATTAGATTGTGATGTTAATATTTCTGCTTGATAAAGTCATTATAATTTGAACTTGTTTATAACATCCATTGCAGTACCAATGTATTCTTAATTATTCTTATATATTACCGTTCTGTATTCTGTGTTAGACAAATGAGGGCTCTGGTCTTATACCTCCGGGGGTACTTATAATACGAACCATTTCCTGATATCCATTTTAGTACCAATACAAATTGAATCTGTATTGATATCTTATAATTCTTTATTCTGTGTCAGATGAATGTGGGTGCAGGTAGATAATCTTGTAACTTTGGGGATATTTTTATATTTCCACACGCTTTATAATATCCATTTTGCTACCAATGCACATTGAATCAGTACTGATATATCATCATTCTTTACTCGGTATCAGATGAATGGGGAGACGGGTAAACGGTCTTATAATTCTGGAGGTACTTGAGAACCTCTACACTTCCTTTTCTTCCTGTGTCGTCGTTAGAACGACAAGCTCAGTCTATTTCACCCATCCCAAGGAACACTCCTAGGACCAAGGAGCTAGATATACTTCCTAGACCAGGGGTGGGCAATTATTTTAAGTGTGGTTGCCAAATTCAGCAGAAATTCTTTATACAAAATTTTCTCTTGCGTGCCGACGGAGTAACATTGAGAGCCTAAATACGAGTGTGGGTCCTCTCCCTCCCTTGACCTCTTATAAGGGCACCCAGTCCGCTGCCCAGTTTAGCATGCGGTTATCAACGCCATACAAAAGGAGCTGGAGAATTATTAGTTATTTGTTTTAAGGTGAGCTCTGGGTTTCGCGCGCCGGAAAAAAAAAAAACCCGTTAATGTGCCAGCTATTGCACGCGTTCCAAGGGCTGCTCTGCCCAGCCATAGCCCATAGCGCTTGGTCATCTACTGTAATCATTTTCGTCCTCTAACTCTATCTACTCCTCCTCCACCTCCTTTCCTTCCACCGTGCCTCACCCACGCCCATTGCCTACCTAAGCCCATCCCCTGCGCCCAACCCCCAAGTCTGAGTCCATCCTCTACGTCCACCCACCCAAACCATTGCACGCCCACGAAACCCCGCAGTGAACGATAATACAATTCTTAACGACATCCCAGCGCGCTCAGAGGCCGATGCGCCGGGAACGTTGCTGCTAAATTAATTGAATCTTTGGGGTCATTTCGCTAACGTGGTCTCTTACTACCTAAACTTTGATGGTCGATGGGGCTCGTTGGGGTGGTGCGCGGGGAGGGAGGGAGGGAGGGTGGGGACGAGAGGGCAGGGCAGGGCAAGGAAGGGAAGGTAAGAGGAGGGAAGAGGAAGGAGGGGAAGATAATGCGAGGTAAGAGAAGGGAAGGGAAGAAACGGGAGGGAAGGGAAGGGGAGGCAAGGGAAGGGAAAGGACTGGAAGGAATGGGCAGGAGGGGAGAACAAGGAAGGAAAGGGAGGAAAAGGTAAGGGAGGAGTGAGAGCAAGGTAGGTAAGAAAGCAGGGGAGGGAAGCAAAAGTGGGGAAGGGAAAAGAAGGGAAGAGAAGGGAAGGGAGGAAAAGGGAAGGGAACGAAAGGGAGAAAAGGGGAAGGAAAAGAAAGGGAAGGGAAAGGTCAGAGTACGTTAAAGAGAATAGAAGAAGATAGAGGAGGTGATAGAGGAAAGGAGGAGAGAAAGGAAGTGAAAGGGGGAGAAAGGAATAAAAAAAAAGAGTCGAGGAGAGAAGAGAAGGGTGAAGAGGAGAAGAGAAAGAGAAAAAAGACGACAGAAAACGAGTAAAAACGAGAGGAAAATTAAGAAAATAACAAAAAAAGTTGAGGAACTATAGGAGAAAAAACAGTTTAGGAGAAACAAGGTGAAATAAAACGAAATATTCGAGTGAACCCAGGTAAGGTGAAATGAGGCGAGGTGAGGTCATGTCACGTGAGCTAAGGTGAGAAATGAGGTGCCACAAATAGGCAGAGTGAGATGACACGTGGACTAGAGCATATACCACTGAGAGCATTTCCTCCTCTCTCTTCATCTATCTATCCCTGGGACTTGCCCCCCCTCCCCTTTCCCTCCTTCACTCCCTCCCTCCCTTCACCCCCCTCAGTGTGAACGAAACACAAGGCGTGGGAGAGGAGAATAAGCTTGGAGAGAGCACATGCAAAGGTCGCCAGGTACGATGATTTTAAAGTTGCAGTATGGAGAGAGAGAGAGAGAGAGAGAGAGAGAGAGAGAGAGAGAGAGAGAGAGAGAGAGAGAGAGAGAGAGAGAGAGAGAGAGAGAGAGATGGTCTAAAGAGTGCAATTATATTATCTTTATCTCTTCTTTCTTATGTGTGTTTGTGATTTGATTCACCCCACGGTCTTGGATTACGTGATGGGCTTGTGATCGACAGCTATTCCCCACGGATGAGAGCTCTGATCTCACGTATGATCCTATTTGTGGATAATGCTGTGACCTTACAGATACTCTCTCTCTCTCTCTCTCTCTCACACACACACACACACACACACACACACACACACACACACACACACACACACACACACACACACACACACACACACACACACACACACACCGAGTGAGGCAGCGATGGCGAACGTATTTGTGTTCGCGACCTGCCTTAGGCGTGACAAGGCGCTTTGTAGCAGCCTGAGGCCTGTAACATACGGATATATGGCACTGGGCAATGGTGACATAGGGAGAGTGATGCGCAGTTTCGTTGTATAGTTTATTCTAGTAGATACGTGTGCGTCGGCCTAAGGACGGTCGTGGCGTGGTCCCCAAGTGGGGGACCGACCGCGAAGGCCTAGCGACGCGCTACAGTACAGAGGTCAGACTGACTGACTGAATTGTCCAAATCTGCCTGGGCTGCCCGCTCGGTCCGGCTGTATAAATACAAGAGACCTACCTCACGCATGACCAGACGGGACCTAATTCGGGTGACCTATCCTAGCCTCCGAGAGTTGAGTCAGGTCAGACTGCCATGCAACTCTACCATTCATCAACTTGCACCTACAAGCATACTTGTGGGGTACATGTACACCACAAGCCTGTTGACCTCGCTCCACAATACTTAAGGCACATAACCTACTTTTAATGCAGTAACATAATGTGCAGTCCCCCAATACTGACCCAATGAACCATACAAATTGAAACAAGGGTGCGGTTATCTACCAAAATCAGTGACCAACAAGATGGAAGAAGTGACTTAGGCATTGTTGACCACAGGTTGCGACATTATAGCAATAATATTGTCTCTGAAGTGTGCAACATTGTTAACTTCGTGTTATTTTTCACCATCTCAGGGCAAATCGCATGGGTGGGGAGTAGCGTTGTATTGTCGCGTTGACCTGAGTCCATTTTATCCCAGTGCTGACATTCCCAAAGGGATTAGACCTTATGCGTAAGGTCAGGTTCCCCATCTCCAACCACTACATCGCATCTATTATCGCGTGTGTAATATATAGTGTATCACCTTCCACATGCCCCAACTGGCCCTTCAACCACATCACTGAGACAGCCGACGCACTACGAGTAAGATATCCAACTGTAAAGCTGGTTGTATGCGGGGTTTCAGTTGCTTGAACATCAGAGATACTGTACACCAGTCAAATCTCACTCAAGCAGCGAAGTTTTCTACCCACAATTTTTTTTTTTACCTTATCATCACCGATATGGCCCCGACCTCTCTCCCTCTCGGTCGTAACAAACACACCATCATCTTTCTGTGCACAGCGGCACCTAGCGCCCCCTGCAAATTATGTTCTCGAATTAAATTATTTCTAAAAACAGCACAAAATTCATATTGTCATTGTATCTCTGTATCACTGTTGACTCAATAAACGAGTTACTTCTACCATATAACTTATTTTACACACAATCACACGCACACACACACACACACACACACACAAACACACACACACACAAACACACACAAACCTTTTTGCTCAAAAGAACGGGGTTGCAACTTATATTGCTTTGTAGCTCTTCTGCCCTGAGCGGAGGCTTGAACTAAGACCGCTAAATTAGCAGTTGAGCGAGGCATCACTACATCAGCAAACTGCTGTGTGTGTGTGTGTGTGTGTGTGTGTGTGTGTGTTTGGTGAGTTTGTGTGTGTGTGTGTGTTTGTGTGTGTGTGTGTGTGTGTGTGTGTGTGTGTGTGTGTGTGTGTGTGTTTGTGTGTGTGTGTGTGTGTGTGTGTGTGTGTGTGTGTGTGTGTGTGTGTGTGTGTGTGTGTGTGTGTGTGTGTGTGTGTGTGTGTGTGTGCGCGCGCGCGCGTGTACTTTAACATTGGCGAGAACAGCCCGTAGACTTATCAATCCACACTAACATCAACACAGTTAATTGACGGTGACAGATTTCAGCTTTTGATGACGTCATGTCATCATGAGTGGAAGCTTTTGGAAAGTAAGAGATGGAGAGAGTCTGCGAAAAAGGTGACCTTGCCATACTGGGTAGAAAAATGTGTCATATTAAGTCAAGGAATATTATGCTTTCTTTGTGTCAGAGCTGAACCAGTGTGTCACACTGACACGCGGCTGGAACGTTCTGTAAGTGGTCTTTATGGTGTCACATTGACACGCGGCTGTAACGTTCTGTAAGTGGACTTTAGGGACTAAAAATATTTTTAGTTTTGAATTAGAGAGCTTCGAAAGACACTTAAACGTACTTCACTTGAAGCCTGTCGTGGTTATTTAGCCAGTAAATGATAATAGTCAATTTAATGCCAAAAGTCTTGTTCAAAACTACTTTGTATTAATAATAACAATAATAATAAATTATTACGTTATTGTGGGTTGCTTTTTCATGATAAGATTTGGGAAAATTTATTAAAAAAAGAAAATATGAACAGACTTACAACTATAAATGGGAACATAGTAAATGTTTGGGAATGAAAATAATATAATTTGAGAGTCCACAGCAGATTCCATAGCATACGATCTTCTGTTTCACAATTCATATAACTGTATTGAAAGAATTAGAATATCTCAGACAATAATATATTATAGTGTCATTCAAACATTTGCAAAATTAGATTTGATATAGAAAAATCAATGCTAGACTCCAATTACATATCTAGCTATTGAAATTAAAATATTTCCATCAGTAATACATCGTTATAAATTGAAAACAATAGGTTGTAAAAGAAAATTTAAAACAATGAAAGACCTTTTCGTTCCGTTATGAAACAAATCTTTGATATTTACGTAAATAAATCTTAGTGTTGAAATGAATTCAAGACTATGAGGTAAGTAGGCTTTAAATCATAAAAAGTTTTCCAAGTTAAAAATAAAATCTTTCCTATACATATTATGAGGCCCAAGAATAACCTTATTTTAGAAAGAGAATAAGTACATACTTGGTAATCACAAGTTCTTATTTTTCTATCCCCATAGAAACTGTCGCACAGGGTTTACATACAACCAAATGCAAATTGTCTTGACTTAGTTTGTACCTTATACTTGTATACACGCCGTAATAATGAAAATAGTTTAAGTAGTTTAAACTCTCTCGCTGCAGTTAAGAGGGACACGGTACAAAGGTGAGGGCCCTTGTAATCCTTTGGGACTTTCCCAACTTTCCCTAGGGAATTTGTGTACTTCTCGAGCTCTGTCTAAATTTCTAAGCATCTAGGAAAGTACGCTTAGGTTGTGTATAAGTAAAAGTAGTTATAATTGCAACCAAATGAATAGGTTACAGTGAGTTACACTAGCAAAACATACTTATATGAGAGAAAATCAGTTAATAATAAGGTTGAGTTTAGGAGATAAAGAAATGAAGAAACTTATGAGAAGGGAAATGGTTCAAACAGAAGAACCAACTGCCAAATATGATGTCACGTTGTATATTTTTTTTGTCTGCTTAAATAACTAACGAGTAAGAATGAAAAATCAGAATTGCCTAGGTCTTGTATACACTCGTACACACACACACACACACACACACACACACACACACGCGCTCGCACGCACGCACACACACACACACACACACGCTCGCACACACACACACACACACACACACACACACACACACACACACACACTCGTACACACACACACACTCATACACACACACACACACTCGTTCACACACTCGTGTACATACACTCGTACACACACACATTCGCATACACACTCGGTGGCGCGGTTGGTAGAGTCCCAGACTGTCACTATGGCGGTCCGGGTTCGAATCCTGCCCAGGGCTGAAATAATTTCAGTATCGCTGCCCTTCGAGTCGTTACTCCAACTCTCGTGGGCGGGGAGTTGGGTGTGTGTGTGGGTGTAAGGTCACAGCATTACCCATACATCGATCATAGGAGCTCTGAGCTCTCTTCCAGGAGGGAAATAGCTGTCGATCACGAGTCCAACACGTGATCCAAAGGCCAAGGTGAATCACACTCACTCGGGATGCCTCACATTTCAAAACGCCTCTTGTGGTCGTGTCTTTTCTATTAGAGTATGGATAACTTCAGTACTCCACTCCATCACGGCGAAAAGTATAGACACCAAGCAAAAGGTGAAAAGAGTTTTCGCGCCTAAATTATAGAGCAATGTTTACACTATAGCAGTAGTATTATACATTCTTAACCGCAAGCATGGTTGTAAGTAAAATGCAAAAATAATGTATATAAAGTGAGAGGGTACTGGACCTGACTCTGGTGAAGATGGTCAAAAAGGCAAAGGAAGTTTCCTGTAGGTCAGGTCGGGACATGGGTCAGGTCACGGGCAGATATAAGACGATTACAGGCGCATACCGATGTTTTCACTCCGACCTCGACTATTGACAAGTAAAAAAAACAAAAAAAAAACGATGCTTACTCTTCTCAGAGACTTCCCTCCAAGAGGCCTCTGTCCCCTCGTGTCTTCCTTCCAAAAATGTCTCTCCTATTTCAAGATTTTATTGTACACTATTGAATAATTCATGTCATATTATTGAATAAGTTGCATATGTTTTTTTAGATATGTTGTAAATATGAATGCTGTTAATATATATCTTCAATTTTATCCTTCGGATCCCTCCCAAGGTATGGACTACAACGGTGTTGGGTTGGACATCCTTAGACTTGGATTTCAAACCAAATACTCCAACCTTGAACGAAATCCATCTGAGTCGTTAGACTCCAACCATTCCGTTGACTAGTGTAACCGTGGCTTTAGTGGATAAAAAAGATTGAACTCAGCGTTGAAAGTGTTCTCTCCAGGAAGCTAAACAACAGCAACACATAAGAGTTCCCTAGCCAAATCCGAATCAAACTCTGGGAATATATTTATCATATCCCAACCTTTTGGGTTCAAATGTATACCTACCAATATCAAACTAATATATAAATCATTAGTTCTTCCAAATTTGCAATATACTTTTTCCATACGGTTAACAAAATCTCGTTAAAATCAGCCATGAATTGGAAAGGGGAGTTGGATGAACTATTAAAATGATGAATATGAAAAATAATTAAGATATTTGAAATATCTTTCTAAAACATATAAATAAATAAATAGAGAAATAGGCGAATAAACAAAATAAACTTGAGTACATTTGTGTGTACTTTTGTGAGTTTTTTAGGACATCTTGTATATAGGCAATACTGAGATAAATGGTGATTAGAATACACATACATACACATACCAAGGGCTTTTCCCCCTTTACAAGGGAGGTAGCCAAAGTCAAAAGGCATAAATCCATTCCCACCCATTCCACCCCCCTTCACCACCATCTCCCTCCCTCCCTCTCATTAGGGCTCCTCCTGGATGACGGTCATCCCTGTATCTTGCCCATCGCCCTAGGTCAGAAGCAATGCAACAAGACACAGCACATCCACAGCAAGGCCGCTTCACTCAATCGGTGACCCCCAACTCTCCATCCCCTCATGTAGTAACACTGAAGACGGGGAGAAATCCTTTCGCGCTGCGTAAAAAGTTATTCACACATAACCACCTTTCTCCCTTCCTTCCCCCAACAAACATCCCCCTCTTCCCTAAAGCCCCTTTTACCCCATCCATCCATCTCATCCTCGGTCGTCCCATCATGTTCACTCCATCCACCCCTGCCTTCCACACTTCTTTTACTAACGTTTCTTCACTCATTCTTTCCATGTGTCCAAACCATCCCAAAACTCTTTCATCAACCCTATCTCCCATCTCCTTTTCCACCCCCTCACTTCTTCGTTTCTCACTCTCTCCACCCTTTTACCCCTGCCATGCTTCTCAGACATTTTATCCCAAACACATTTAAACTCTTCCTCTCTTTCTCTCTTATGTTCCATGTCTCTGCTCTGTACAGTGCTGTCGTCACAATTACCCCTTCATACAATCTTCTCTTAGCATCCATTCCCAAATGTCTATTTCTCATTACACATTTTAATCTCCCAAGGCACTTACTTGGTTCTCTCAATCTACAACCTACCTCCACCTCAAATCCTCCCTTTCCTGCCACATGCGATCCAAAGTATCTAAAGCTATCCACTTCCTCCAGCCTCTCTCCTTTATTGTAATACTCATTTCCAAATTGCTGCAATCCTCTCC
>NC_134797.1:42204407-42226907 GCF_046742065.1 Oratosquilla oratoria | reverse complement strand
TTTACCTAGTTGTATTTACATAATTGTAGTATACAGGAAAGAAGCAACGTTCGTTGGGTCCTGTCTCCTATTCTCTAATTTTTTGACATAACTAGACTCAAATTCATGTACGGTTCCAACTTAATCTATAACTTTGATTTCCATTTATCACATTTAAATCTGAACTCATGTATTGTTTGAGCTTGGGATGTATTATCTTCTAAGTGTGTATGTGTGTGTTTTATCACTCTCACCACCGCCACCAACAACCACCACCATGGTCCTGAATCACGTATTGGACTAGTGATTGACCACAACTATTTTCCCGGTTGAGAGCTTAGAGTGTAGCGGCATGTGTATCAGTAAGGTATAGTAAAGATAACGGTTGGATCCAGAATGCTTTACTGGCAAAATTACAGGTTATTTATACGAATCTACCTGCTGAAGCGGTGCTTGACTGAGCCAATCACGTGCGAGGTGTGAGTCAATCAGGAGTGGCGTGTGAGGGTAGGTCGGTCGGCCGCGGTCACTTACCTACCTGGCGCCGTGAGGTCGACACGCTTCCTGACCTGGACCTCGTGCTGTCACTGTCACGCTCCTGTACTCTGCACCGTGACTAAATCACTTGGCCTCACGTAGACAGCAGGAACCTCACAATACCCCCCCTCCCTTATAAAGGGTATCGATTTGGCTGAGGGAGAGGGCGGCCTGCCCTTGATAGCTGAACTGGGGGAAGGGGAGGGGGTCGTCGTCTTGGAGCTATGCTAGCTTGAGGCAATCCGTTGACACCCAGTCGTCAGCGCCCTTAATTCCGAGGAGGAAGGCCTTTTCCTTTTGTTGAATCACTTCAAAGGGACCTGAGTAGGGCGAAGTGAGCGGCGGTGATGTGGCGTCGTTTCTGAGGAGGACGTACTGTACTTCGATGAGTAATGGTCCTTGGGTACATATCGGCGGTTTGCTGGCTTGAAGGTTTGTCGGCAAGGGGCGAATTTTCCGACGATGCACCTGAGTCGATTGAGGTCCTCGTTTGGGATTGTGTCGGGGAAAATCTTGCCTGGGATGACGAGAGGGTCGTCGTAAACCATTTCGGCGAGTAAGGCGTCGAGAGCGTCCTTTGATGAGGTCCCCAGACCGAGTAGGACCCACGGAAGTTGGCTGCACCATGATGCCTCGGTGCAACGAGACATCAGAGCGGCTTTCAGCGTTCTGTGCAGCCGTTCCACCAAACCTTTGGCTTCGGGGTTGTAAGCAGTGGTGTAGTGGATGGTGGTATCTAGCAGCTGGCCCAGGGAAGTCCACAGTTGTAAAGTGAATGCGGTGCCAAGGTCTAACGTGATGTGGTCAGGTAAGCCGAATTTGGTGATCCATCCGGATACAATGGCGGCAGCACAAGAGGAGGCGGAGGCACTGGCCGTGGCTATTGCTTTTGGCAAATGCATTGAAAGGTCGATTGCCATGAACAGGTAGCGGTGTCCCTCGAAGATGGGTAGGGGGCCCATGATGTCCACATGGATGTCAGCGAATCGACGCTGCAGCTATTGGAACGTCCCGATGTCCGACTCGGTGTGTCGAAGCGTCTTGGTTTTCTGGCCGGCGATGCACGCGTAAGGCCCACTGTTTCGCATTTTTTTTCATGTCGTGCCACACAAACTTTTTTCTTGAGAAGGCGGGCTATGGCGCGTCGTAAAGGGTGCGATAAGTCGTGGATGAGGTTGAAAAAATGTCGTTGCATGGTGGTGGGTATCCAGGGCCAGGATGTCCGGTGCTGACGTCGCAGAGGATAGTGGTGCCGTTGGGGCAGAGTGCGACGTCTTCCCACTGGAGTGCGGTGATGGAGGTCCTGCAGGCTGTCAAATCAGGATCCATTCGTTATTCTGCAGCAAGCTTGGGGTAGTCGAGGCCCACGTGCACTGCGCCTATGACGACTCGTGAAAGGGCGTCGGCTACGGGATTGCACTTGCCAGGGAGGTGACGCAGAGTGCAGTTAAATTCTGTGATGACAGAGAGGTGACGACACTTCCACTGGGACCATGCGTCAGATTGACGCGTGAAGGCGTGAACGAGGAGCATGTGGTCCGTCTGAGCTGTGAAAGGCGTGCCTTCGAGGAAATGGCTGAATTGACGGACGGCCTGGTGGACTGCAAAGCAGCTCTCGTTCGAATGTTGAATGATTATTCTTTGCCCTCAACAGTTTCCTGTTGAAGATGCTGATGGGTCTGGGGCGTCCTTGGACGAGTTGCTCCAGGACGGCCCCTATGGCATGGATGGAAGTGTCTGTGGTGGGGATGAGCGGCTTGCCTGGTGAAAGAATGTCGAGGAGAGCTGTAGCGGCCAGGGCGTCTTCGGCTTTTTTGAAAGCCTCCTCCTGAAAGGAGCCCCGCAGAAGATCCTTAGATTTGCCGGAGAGTGCTCCATAAGGTGGGGGCATGCTGGGAGCTATCCCGGAAAGGAAACGATGGTGATAAGTGACCTTCCTCCACAAAAGGTTGCAAGGGTTTCACTGTGGTGGGGGGTGGGGAAGTGTCTGATGGCGGACACTTGTTCAGGGAGGAGCGAGACACCGGCGGCCCAGAGGTGGTGCCCCAGCAAATCCACCTCCATCGAAGCGTGCTTAGGCGGCCGCTCTATTTTTTTTTTTTTTTTGAGAATGTGCATGAAGGTCTACAGCTGCGAGCGTTGGGTCCTAAATATGTGTGGCAATAGCATAATTGACCCTCGGTGACACAGTGTTGCCACTGTGAGCGGGACCTCGGGGTTGGCCGCTGAGAGGTTGGAGGGGTCTGCCGATGCCGGGATGTGCTGCGGCGGGGGTCGGTTCCTTGTCGTCGTGGTGCGGGGGTGGATCTGAGGGTACGGCCTAGATTTCTTGGGAAACGACGGTCTGAGGGTCAAACAAGTTGTCTCCGAGTTCTCGGGGCTCGCGTTGGGCATCCTGGAGCGGATACCGTCAGGCAGGGAACAGTTTCAACAACAGGACTCGAAGTATGTCGATGGTCTTGAGGCTGCCGTTGTCTGCGGAGGAGGTGTGGGTTAGTGTCCGCAACTCCAGGAGGGCGTCTGAAGGGCGTTGGTCACCGAAGGGCTGCTTCGCTAACTGCAGGATCCTGGTCACCCTTGAGGCGGCAGAGGGCCGTGACCAGCACGCTCGTGTACTCTGCACCGCAGCTAAATTACCTTGACCTCACGCAGATGGCAGGAACCTCGCAAGAGATTGTTCACCCTGATATATGGTTATGTTGTGACCTTGCACATATCATACCCCCATCACATTTACTCAAAGGAAACAGTAACATTTTGCAGTATTTAGATGAACTTCAAGTTCTGAGCAGTGCTTGGTCTTGGATCTGCCGCATGGCTACCCTCGATGCTAACCACTATACTAGCGAGCATGTCTGTATGATTCATCATGGTCTTGGATCACGTGTTAAATTCGTGATCGAGAGCTAGTATCATCTCGGATGAGAGCTTCATAGCTCAAATAAAACTGGATCTATGAGTAATCCTGTGACTTTACACACGCTCTCTCTCTCACACACACGCTCACACGCACACACACACACGCTCACACAATGTATATATATATATATATACATATATATATTTATATATATTTATATATATACATATATATATATACATATATATATATATTTATATATATATATTATATATATGTACATGTGTGTGTGTGTGTGTGTGTGTGTGTGTGTGTGTGTGTGTGTGTGTGTGACTATACACACTCTCTCTCTCTCACACACACGCTCACACGCACACGCTCACACAATGTATATATATATATATATACATATATATAAATATATATATATATATATATATATACATATATAAATATACATATATATACATATATATATATATATATATATATATATGTGTGTGTGTGTGTGTGTGTGTGTGTGTGTGTGTGTGTGTGTATGTGTGTGTATGTATATATTTACACACATACATGGATATACACACTTATATGTATATAAACAAATCTGCTAATTTAGTTATTGAATATCATTCCTCCCGGCCTCCTTTATTCCCACCTCCCCCTCCTCCTCTTCGTCTTCCTGACCTCCTCCTCCTCCTCCTTCAATACACCAGAAGGTGTATTTAATAACGCCTTCACGATTCCTTAGGGTAATCACGCAATAAACAACAAAATACCGTTACCCGTGCCGCTTTCCTCCTTCTCCTCCTCCTCCTCCTCCTTTTCCTCTTCCTCCCCCTCCTCTACTCTCTTCTTCCCTCGTCCTCCTCCTCCTCCTCCTCTTCTACTCTCCCCCTCCCACCTACTTCTCCTTCCTCCTATTCCTCCGCTATCTCCCTCCATAGTCGTCATTCTCGTCCTCCTACTTCAAAACTCCCTCCCTCCCTCCCTCCCTCGTCCTCTTCCTCCTCCTCTTCTCTACATTTCCCTCGTCCTCCTCTTCCTCCTTCTCTACTCTCCTCCTCCCTCGTCCTCCCCCTTCTTTTCTGCAATCTCCTTAACACGTCCTTCTCCTCTTATTCTTCCTGTTCTATCTTTCTCCATCGCCATCCTCCTCCTCCTCCACCTCTACTCTCTCTCTCTCTCTCTCTCTCTCATTCTCCCTCACTCCTCCTCCTCCTTCTCCTCCTCCTCTACTCTCTCCCTCCCTTTTCTTCCTTCTCTTCTTCCTTCTCCTCCTCTACTATCTTCCTTCTTTGGTCGTTTTCGTCCTGCTCCTCCTCCTCTACTGAATCCCTCCTTCTTCCTCCTCCTCCTCCCTCTCCTCCTCAATTTTCTTTCTCCCTCGTCCTACTCCTCCTCCTCTACTCTCTCCCTCACTCTCCTTCACTCTTCCTCTACTCTCTCCCTCGTCCTCCTCCTACTCCTACTCTTTCTTCCTCGTCTTTCTCCCCCTTCTCCTCCTCTACTCTCCCTTTCCTTCTTCCCTCTCTTCCTGTTCTACTCTTTTCCTCTCTCGTCCTCCTCCTCTACTCCCTACCTCATCCCTCGTCCTCCTCCTTATCCACTCTTTCCCTCCCTCGTCCTCCTCCTTCTCCTCCTCCTCTCTCCCTTCCTCTCTCTTTCCCCTGTGATCCCTCCTGGAGCGTGTGTGGAAGATCCCTGAGGCAGAGCACGTTGTAAAACCTGAGGTCGCGGTGAGCGGTCCCAGAGTTCGAGTCTCGACCTCGGACGATGGCGGAGATGATATGGGGCCAAGATAGTGAGAACTGGATGGAATTGGAAAATGATCTTGTCCCGCGTTAGGTTATTGTTCACAGGTGTTGGGAAAATCCGTTGGTAATGGGTGGCGTGTCTTAATGGATGATAATATATTTTGCTTGGATGATAAAGTATTTTGATTGGATGATAATGTATTTTAGCTTGGAGGATAATGTATTTTGCTTGGATGATTATGTATCTTGCTTGGATGATAATGTATTTTAGTTTGGATGATAATGTAATTTGCTTGGATGATAATGTCTTTTGCTTGGATGATGATGTATTTTGCTTGGATGATGATGTATTTTGCTTGGATGATTATGTATTTTGCTTGGATGATGATGTATTTTGTTTGGATGATAATGTATTTGCTTGGATGATAATGTATTTTGCTTGGATGATGATGTATTTTGCTTGGATGATAATGTATTTTTGCTTGGATGATAATGTGTTTTGCTTGGATGATGATGTATTTTTGCTTGGATGATAATGTATTTTGCTTGGATGATAATGTATTTTGTTTGGATGATAATGTATTTTGCTTGGATGATGAATTTTAGTTTGGGTGATAATGCATTTTAGTTTGGATAATAATGTATTAAGGTTGGATGATGATGTGTTTTAATGGATGATAGTGTATTCTAGTTTGGATGACATTGTATTTTGGTTGGATGATAATGTGCTCTGGTTGAGTGATGATGCCTTTTGATTGGATGATGATGTATTCTCATGGATGGTAATGTATTATAGTTGGATGATAATGTATTTTGGTTGAATGATGATGATATGTTCTCATGGATGACAATATATTCTAGCTTGGATGGTAAGGCATTCTGGTTGGATGATGATGTGTTTTCATGGATGATAATGCATTTTGGTTTGGATAATGATATAAATTGGTTGGATGATGATGATGATGTATATAGTATATGTATATCATGATAATGTATATAGTATATGTACACTGTAACCTATAGAGGGTTTCTATCTTCTAGAAATGATATTCGATATAATTTGTAACTTGTATAGTAGACCATACTAACTTTAAGAAAGTCGTATAATGTATTATGTTGTATACTATGATTTGGTCAATAAACTAAGTTATTCTAGTTTGGATGGTAATGTATTTTGGTTGTATGATGATTTGTTTTATGATCATGAAGTAATCGAAAGTATATTTACATTGTGTTTATACTAGATGAATTGTTGTTTATGTGTTATGGTGTAGGTTCTTTCGAGAAGCAGGAAGAATCAACATCACTCACCGCTTAGTGACTTTATGTAGTTGAGGTTAATTTCTATTAAAATCTAAGGTAAAGTGAAGGGCCTACGCCAGGAAGCATTGAGTACCTACGGCCGGTGCCGTCATCTTTGGCCTACTTTGCGATTTAGGGACTGCTGGGGCATGTAACTAACAGTTACCTCTGCGAATCGTAGAGGAGCACGGGATTCGAACCCACAACTAAGCGAATATGAGATCAGCACGCTTCCGATTGCGCCATCAGCGTTAAGTAACTAAATTAAGTAACTGAACTAAGTACACGCACATGTACGCACGCACACACACACACACACACACACACACACACATACACACACACACACACACACACGCACACACACACACACACACACGCACACGCACACACACACACGCGCGCGAACACATACGCGCGCGCACACATACGCGCGCGCACACATACGCGCGCGCACACACACGCACACACACACGCGCGCGCACACACACCACACACACACACGCACACACACACACACACACGCGCGCGCGCGCACACACACACACACACACACACACACACACACAAACAAACACACATCCTGCCTCTTGTATTTCAAGCGACCGTTACATCAGACGACTCCTTGAAGTTTTCAGATCAAGAAGGCGCTGTCTTCCAAAGACATTTTTAATTTCGATCGGCTATAAATATATTTATACGTTTTACCTGGATACTGTTGACGGTAAACAAAAAACAGGTGTTTACAAACTTCAGTGTGCCTTCATGTTTACTACACAAAGCAAACCACAAGAAAGAAAAAATTAGTGAACCTTAACGAGACGACTGTTGGAACTACTCGTGAGATGGAAAAGAGGCCTTTGTATTTGTTTCTTTATTTGTCTATTAATTTTTGTAGACGGAAGGGGTTAAGATACGGAAGATATACAGAAGGGAGGTAATAGTGTATGGTAAATGAAGAATGGTGAAGAAGGGAAAGATGAAGAGAAGAGAGGAGACTCAAAGATAAGTAAAGTTACATGGGTGAGGCTTCTTTCATCTTGTTTTTTCTAAAAAAAAAAGTTATGATAATATATAAATAAATAAATTAGTTAATATATAAACCAAAAGTAACTAAAATATAGAAATAAATCAATATAAATAATAGATAAGTAAATGAATATATAAATGAGAAGTAACTAAGCGATAGAAATTAGTGAATACATATTTATATAATAAATAAAATAAGATAGAATGAATATATAATTACATGATAAATGAAAAATATTATTATGGATTCTCATATACATTTAAGAAAATCACCAAATATTCAGAAATGCAAAGACGCCTTTAAGACAGATATACAAATGACAATGTGAAGATCATTGGAACGAAGTGAATGCTGAGCAAAATTTTTTACCCACGCTATAATTCTCATAACGTTAATATGATTTTTTTTTGTCGAATATGTGATATATTTTTTTCTTTGTGTTATTTAGCTTACAATTAGGCGATTTTCTTGAATAGATAGAAAATTCGTTAGAAAAATAATTTGGATTTTGTGTCATGAAAAAAACTTTGTGTTGGTCAAAACTTTTGTTTGTGACTGTGCTTGGTTTCGCTTTACTGAATGATTTTAAGAACGACAGCTGGATGAACAGACGAACCAGCTGAATGCAACAGATGGTTTCATGCAGACCATCTTTTTGGGGATCAGGGTCAGGCCAAATGATGCGTGACCTGGACTAAGAGGAGTTGACCTTATGACCTAACCTGGGAGGGCTTTGGGGTCATTGACCTACGCTTCCACACCGTATGACCTATTTCCGTATCATTTGTTCAGTCGAGTCTCTTTTCACTGCAATTATAGCAAAAAAAAAAAAAAGTATAGACAGACAGACAGACAGACAGGTAGACGGGTAGTTAGACAGATAGGTAGATAGATAGATAGATAGATATATAGAGAGGTAAACAGTTAGATAGGGAGATACATAGATATATGAATGAATAGATGAATGAATAAAAGAATGAATAAAAATGAATAAAACACGAATAAAAAGAATAAATAGGAAATTTAATGAATGAATGGATAAGCAAGTGAACAAATTAACAAATATGAATAACTGAGTGACTGTATAACTAACTGACTGACTGACTGAATGGATGAATGAATAGATAGATATGAAGGGTATTTAGCGGTTAATTCATTTCTCTGCTAACACGTGACTAAACAACCATGTACACTCATAGGACTATTAGCACACACACACAGAAGAAGAAGAAGAAGAAGAAGAAGAAGAAGAAGAAGAAGAAGAAGAAGAAGAAGAAGAAGAAGAAGAAGAAGAAGAAGAAGAAGAAGAAGAAGAAGAAGAAGAAGAAGAAGAAGAAGAAGAAAGAAGAAGAAGAAGAAGAAGAAAGAAGAAGAAGAAGAAGAAGAAGAAGAAGAAGAAGAAGAAGAGGAAGAAGAAGAGAAGAAGAAAGAGAAGAAGAAGAAGAAGAAGAAGAAGAAGAAGAAGAAGAAGAAGAAGAAGAAGAAGAAGAAGAAGAAGAAGAAGAAGAAGAAGAAGAAGAAGAAGAAGAAGAAGAAGAAGAAGAAGAAGAAGAAGAAGAAGAAGAAGAAGAAGAAGAAGAAGAAGAAGAAGAAGAAGAAGAAGAAGAAGAAGGTGAGGACCCTACGCCAGGAGGCGCTGAGTAACTGCGGCCGAGGTCATCACCTTTGCCCTAAGATGTGCTTTTAGGGCTGTCGGGATCACAGGTCACAGTTATTGCTGGGAATGGGAGAGAAGTACGGCATTCCACCTGTGGTTTCATACAGGTTTTGTGCAAACTTGGAATCATGTCATCAAAAGAGGTATCACGCCTGTACTACATTTCGCTGGGAATAGCAGTGTGTGTGTGTGTGTGTGTGTGTGTGTGTGTGTGTGTGTGTGTGTGTGTGTGTGTGTGTGTGTGTGTGTGTGTGTGTGTGTGTGTGTGTGTTTGTGTGTGTTTGTGTGTGTGTGTGTGTGTTTGTGTGTGTTTGTGTGTGTGTAAGTGTGTATATGTATGTGTGTGTGTGTGTGTGTGTGTGTGTGTGTGTGTGTGTGTGTGTGTGTGTGTGTGTGAGAGAGAGAGAGAGAGAGAGAGAGAGAGAGAGAGAGAGAGAGAGAGAGAGAGAGAGAGAGAGAGAGAGAGAGAGAGAGAGAGAGAGAGAGAGATAGAGAGGCATACAGACAGACAGACAGAGAGAGAGAGAATAAACGAATGAATAAAAGCTTAAGAGGGATCACATCCTTCTCTCCATCACGACGGACGACTGTCATCTTTCACGAGAGCCTATATTTGGGAAACGTCCAAAAACCATCGCAAATGGACCCCCCCATTTCTCATGACGGTCTGAGGCACCCCTGGCGCTCTGGCCCTATTGCATGACGCCAGGTTCTGCATGGCTGTCGGCGAAGGCAAAGGAAACGTTGTCACGGTTTCCTTTTTTATTCTATGACTGGAAACGCCAAAGCACAGAGAATTTTTTTTTTTACATCCAGGAAACGAGTCGACCCAAAAAGTCTTGCCGATTATGCTTGTGATGATGATGATGATGATGATGATGATGATGATGATGATGATGATGATGATGATGATGATGATGATGATGATGATGATTCGGTTTAACGCGTGGAACTCCCCCTATCAGGAGGCTAAGACGGTCCCCCTTACAGAGGACTTTGTGGCGTGGGATTTCTTGAACCATGCCCTTGGTCCAACTCGCTGACGGCAGGGTTCGAATTGTCGTCAACTCGACCTCCGCCGCAAATAGCGACGCTCTAACCCGCTCAGCCAGCTAGCTTGTAAAAGTTGAAAAAATATTTATATAGTATTAATGATTTATTCAGGTTTGTAATCTTAAAAACGTTTGTGTTTCCCTTTTGCCTCTCTCTCTCTCTCTCTCTCTCTCTCTTTCTGCTATTATTTTTCTAAGTATTCCAAGGAATATGTCAATCAATGAATGTGAGCAAGCTAAAAAATTAAACTAGAGGTAAAGAAAATAAAAAATTAAAAAGAAGAGGAAGAAGAAAGGAAAGAAGTCGTGTTCTCACGTTATTACTTCAGCAAAGACTAACATAAGGCCTGCCCAAACCTTCATTTGTGAAAATTGTTATCTTAATACTTCAACTACTACCCGTTCAATGAAAAAGACAGTCTTATTATAATAATGAAAATATAAACTTTAATTTCATAGTGATTATAATTTCTATTACAAAATAGTTAGTTGGTATTAACTTACACCAAAATTGTAGGAGACTATGTGTGACGTCATATCGCTTTTCTTATAATTTTTTACAAAACTGAAAACTTTCTGCGCTGTATTTTTTTCCTTTAGATATAATAAATATACGTAATCATATTTAATGTTTTTCTAGTTCTTTGCTAAGGAAACAATCTACATCACCACTAGGTGACAAGTGTCTTGTATCTAGAGGGATATCTAGTATATTTCCACAATGTATAGAATGTCTTAGATGCGAGGCATCTTATCCAAGTCGTCACAGATGTTTGTTTTATTTCAATTAGCTGATGTACCTGCCCACCGTTTCGAAAACTCTCTTGAATTTTTCAGCTTTGGCAAAAACATGTTTAGAGATTATCTGAAAATTATCACGACTGATATTGATAATCTATCTAAAAAAATAAATAACTCTTTTGTGAAATATTCTGTTTCAAGGCACAGGAACCAAAATCGACTGCCCACAAGTCCGTTATGTCTCAGTTTCAAATATGGAAAATATAATCAAAAGAAGGACTTGTAAGGCATCAGGATCCCAAGAAGTAAGTTTTACTAATCAATGGGAATATTTTTCTTTTCATCGTATTTGGTAAAGACTTAACCAGTGCGCATGGTTCAAAGACCTGCGATTTTTTTTTTTTTTTTTCCTAACGGGATCACATTTCATGTTCGTTGTCCTTCTTTATTCGAAATTTCACAGACGTTTGTATACCTGCATAATTTTCTTATGTCTGAATAATACTTGCATGTCTGAGTAATGGATATATTGCCTCTGGAAAATAATGTTGAACGTTTGAATATTATTTTCCCCGTTTTGCTTGTGCCTTCCTTTAGCAACGCAGTGACTACATGTTTTCGGTGCGAGTCACCTAAGATGGAAGAGATTGTTATCGCCTATAAAATATTGACATCGTCACCATCGTCATAATCGTCATCGTCATCATCGTCGTCGTCATCGTCATCATCATTATCATCGTCATGATCGTCATCGTCATCATCATCCTCATCATCATCGTCATCATTGTTGTCCTCCTCCTCCTCCTCCTCCTCATTATCATCATCATTGTCATCATTACCATCGTCATCGTCATAGTCATCATTACCATCGTCATCGTCATAGTCATCATTACCATCGTAATCATCACCATCACCGTCATCATCTCCATAATCATCACCATCATCATCATCGCCATCACCACCACCATCACGAACACCACTAGCCCAACCACCATCACCCCAACCACCATCACCCCAACCACCCCCAACCACCATCACCCCAACCACCCCCAACCACCATCACCCCAACCACCCCCAACCACCATCACCCCAACCACCCCCAACCACCATCACCCCAACCACCCCCAACCACCATCACCCCAACCACCCCCAACCACCATCACCCCAACCACCCCCAACCACCATCACCCCAACCACCATCATCCCAACCACCCCCAACCACCACCACCACCACCACCACCACCACCACCACCACCACCACCACCACTATTCTTTAACCACGGTTGTCAAGGGCTCTGAGTTAGCCGGAATCCCCGCTGGTTCCCCATCTGTGGCCAGCCTCTCTCTGAGGCCTTTGTCTTCATCCTCGTATCCACCGTATCCTGGATACCTAAGAACACCATCCGGGCTACGGTATCTAAGATACAAGTATGGTTTGCCGAGCCACGATTAGAATATGGCGTCAAACGCGTGAAGGGTGTCTAGCCACGTGTTAGATTCATTTAGGTATCGAAAGCTAGTTTAGATTATTTTTTATCCTTGTGTTTTTTATCACACCTCTTAAGGCATCTAGGTAACCAGCTGTGTTTTGTGTTAGTGCGCAAAACGAGACAAAAATGGTCACCTGTCTCTTTACTATTTTTTTCTCATGCAGATGTAACTTGCTTTGAAGGATTCTCTCATCTTGAAATGTGTTTTCGAGCAATTGTAAAAACTGTACACTAAACGATTAATCATCGAAAATATTTATATGTATATATATCAGAGAATCTACGAGGAATGATGGAAAATAGTTCAGTAATTCCAGGAACTCGGAGAAGCACCTGGCGTTAATAATAAAGAGATTTTTTTTACGCGCATGCGCACAGCCGACAGTTTCGGTATGTGGGGACGTGGAAGTACACAAAGAGACAGAAGCCGATAGACGAAATACTCCCTGACCAATGGGTTTGGGGTTCAATAACAAAACGAAACGTTTTAACCAAAAGGTTTGGACTCGTTCTAAAAAGACCAAAGGTGTTCGATCTTCCGCGAGTAGGAAAACAACAGAAAGTGCACATTCATTTGGATAAATAAATATGCAAATAAAAGAGTGGTAAATGAAAACTAATGTAAATACATAAACGAATAAACAGAATAAATGAGTGCATATTCACTCGAATAAATATCTATGTAAACAAAAGAATAAAGATAAATAGTTATGTAAATAAATAAATGGATAAACGAATTAAACAAGCATATAATAAATAGAATAAGAAATGGACAGAAAAATAAGATCTCATGTTGTGGATATTCACTTGCGAAAATAAAATTATCATTAAAATAATAAGAAATGAGTATATATATATATATATATATATATATATATATATATATATATATATATATATATATATATATATATATATATATATATATAAATACATACACGGAAAAAAAAATACTAAAAACGTGTTAGACATAACTCCACGCAATTATGTTAAGACGATAGACATGCATTGACCGTTACACGTCAAACTATAGAAAAGCATTTGATATGAAATACGATGAGATGCGTCCGCTAATGGAAAATGAAATAGTAATAAAAGAAACTGGAAAATAATTTAACAAGGATATCTGAGGATAAAAAGAAAAGAAAAGCTAAAAAGAAATTGAGGAAAGGAACGACTCATCAACGAATAAATAATGAGCAACGGAATATAAAAGGATTATGTTAATCTAAAAAAACAAAAATATTATAATTATACGTGATAAAAAAAATCCTTTTACTATTAGCAAATAATAGGAAAAAGAGTTCATGTAATACGTGAGACCTTAAGGCAAAACAGAAGACTACGTATCTTACAAAATATACCTACCGGACTTATAAAACGAAAAAATAAATAGAGTAGAATAAATCCCAAATTGATATTGCTCCATTGTTTGTCGAAAAAAAAAAAAAGATTTACAATTATGAAGTAGGGTCAGATCCCTTAATCCAAATTATATGAAAGGAAAAAAAAAAAAAAAAAAAAAAAAAAATTTGAAACATCAACAACCATTCAAGTTCGACATGCATAGTCAAAGACCAAGAAGCAGAACAAAGGAATGGAGGAAACTAAAAGAGACCATAAGGCTTACACTGGGCAGTCCCATGTCCCTTACTAACCAATCATCCTTATCCATAAAGCTATCTAATCTCTTAAAACAACCAATGCCTAAACGACGCTCCAGAAGAAGATAAGGAGCTTACGCCAGGAGGCGCTGAGTTGCTGCGGCTGAAGCCGTCACCTTTGTCCTATGATGCGTTTTAGGGAGGACTGTTGGGGTAGGTAAGTCACTCCTGAAAAGTGAGGGATTCGAACCCACGACTAAACGAATGCGAGGCCAGCACGATTTCAATTACGCCACCAGGGCACAGGAAATAATGAGACGGAATATTTAAACATTATGTCCTATTATTATTTAGTTTTCTCTCTGATTTGAATACGCTCCAAAATTGAACAAGTTAAGAAAGTATTGCGAAGCACTTATTTGAAAGGAGACGTGATGAAAAACTGGTAACATTAAATAATGAATGTAGATTGCAAAATAAAAGAGTAAATAGTGACAAAACATAAAGAGAGAGAGAGAGAAAGAAAGAAAGAGAGAGAGAGAGAGAGAGAGAGAGAGAAACACATGTGAACAAGGAAATTATTTCAAATATGGACATCACAAATTCAGAGACACGCACATGCACACAACCACACAGACACAAAGACACGCACGCACACGCACACACACACATGAACACACACACACATACACACACACACACACACATAAACACACACAAATGCACGCACACACAGAGTGTGTGTGTAACTGTGTTTACATGTGCTTGTGTATGTGTGTGTGTGTGTGTGTGTGTGTGTGTGTGTGTGTTGAGTGTGTGTTACTGTATCCTATAACATGGTGCACTTCCCAGTTCAGCTTCGTGCGGAGATGCAGTCTCAGTCCATCTGCCTGAACTGAGACTTGAGGCATGATCTCAAGGTTCTTGCGTATTATGGGGGAGGTGTGGGAGGTAGTGGGGGTGTGGGAGTGTGTGGGACGTCGACGTGGACACTCTCCCTCGGGTTTTGCGCAGATTTCTTAGCGAGACTTTAATCGTCATTTTTATAGGCAGATGGTCAGTGATATGAAATGGCTTACTCACGGCTTGAGTTGCTTATCTAGCCATCAAACAGCCCGCCAGCAGACTTAGACATACATTTCAGTCCTGAAGCTGAAGCGAGTGTTGGGGTAAGGTCGTAAAAAAGTCGACTAAATTTCATTTGAGATTACGAAGAAATTATTTTCGGGTTGGCATAGCGAGAGAGCGTCGGGGGGAGGCTACGTTACAAATTACTCACGAAACTATTAAGTAAGAGAATGTAATTCTGCTTCATTTGCCAATAATTCATTAAGTTTCGCGGCGGGATAATGAAAGCACGGTGCAGATCAAGCAGAGAGGAAAGTGGAAACTGGTATCAGGACGCAGAGAAACTAGCACAAAGGTTACAGTAACTGGGTCGATGACCGAGGTTTCAAGATGTGGTTCGGGACCCCACGACAGTGGCGGCACATTAGACTAGCGTGTTACTTGCTTTTTGCTGCTTCGTTTGAGTAGAAACAACTACGGTTACAATATTCTAGACTTCCATAAGAACATCACAAGAGTCACATTCGTCATTCAGCTTCTCACTATATGACGCGAAAGTAATTTGACATTTGGATATTTACATACATACATACATACACCAAGGGCTTTTCCCCCCTTACAAGAGAGGTAGCCAAAAAAACAAAGGCATAAAAATCATTCCCACCCATTCCATCCCCAATACACTCCGCTCCCCTCCACCCTCTACCCTCCCTCTTATCTTGGCACCTCCTGGATGACGGGTCATCCCTGTATCTTGTCCACTGCCTTGGGTCAGAATCAGTGTTGCAAGACACAGCGCATCCACAGCAAGGCGGCTTCATTAAATCGGCGACCCCCCTCTCCGTCCCCTCATGCAGAAAAGAAGACGGTGAGAAGTCCCCTCGGGTTGAGTCAAATTTTTCTCACACATACTACCTCACCCCCCATGCCCCCACCCATTCCACCTCATGCATCACAACATCATCCATATACAACCATTTTCCATTCACCTCTGTCTTCTGTCCTCTCCCGTCCTTCCTCAACAGACATTCCCCTCTTTCCCAAACCCCCTTTCACCCCATCCATCCATCTCATCTTAGGTCGGCCCCTCATGTTCACTCCCTCTACATCTGCCTTCCATACCTCTTTTACTAGTCTTTATTCATTCATTATTTCCATGTGTCCAAACCATCCTAATACTCTTTCATTCACCCTATCTCCCAACTCCCTTACCACCCCCGTTCTCCTTCTTACCTCCTCATTTCCCACTCTATCCAATCTAGTAACCCCCATCATACTCCTTAGACACCTCATTTCAAACACATTCAAACTCCTTCTCTCTTCTTCTCTTATGTTCCATGTTTCTTCCCCATACAGTACTGTTGGCACAATCACCCCTTCATACAATCTCCTCTTAGCATCCATTCCCAAATATCTATTTCTCATTATACTTTTTAATCCCCCAAGGCATTTACTCGCTTCTTTCAATCTACATTCTACCTCCACCTCCACTCCTCCCTTTCCTGCCACATTAACACCCAAGTATCTAAAAACTATCCACTTCCTCCAGTCGCTCTCCCTTAATGCTCACTTCCAGTCTGCTGCCACTTTCACCCCTTGTACATCTCATCACCTTACTTTTACCCACATTTATCTTCAGCTTCCTTCTTTCACACACTCTCCCAAACTCTGTCACCAGCTTCCTCAATCCCTCCTCTGATCCTGCTACAAGCGCAGTGTCGTCCGCAAACAACAGCTGGCTCACCTCCCACTTTTCTCCATTTTCTTTAACCATCTCCAATCACTGACCCACTATCCTTGCATTTACCTCTCGCACCACCCCATCCATGTATAAGTTGAACAGCCAGGGCGACATAACATATCCCTGACGAAGTCCCACCTTTACTTCGAACCACTCACTGTCTCCATTTCTAATCCTGACACATGCTCTACTACTCTCGTAAAAACTCCTGACAGCTCCTAAAAGCTTTCCTCCTATCCCGTATATCTGCAAAACCTCCCACAGAGCCTTCCTGTCTACCCTGCCATAAGCCTTTTCCAAATATATAAAAGCCCAAAAAACATCCTTCCCCTTTCCTATAGCTTTCTCACATATCTGTCTTACCACAAAGATCTGATCTACGCAACCTCTACCTGTCCTAAATCCACACTGTTCCTCACCAATTACTCCCTCTGTTCCTCTCCTAATTCTCTCAATCAAGATCCTCCCATACACCTTCCTAACAACACTCAACAAGCTAATCCCTCTGAAACTACCACACTCACACTTGTCCCCTTTTCCCTTGTAAAGTGGAACTATACAGGCACTCCTCTAGTCCTCCGGCACTCTACCCTCTCTCCAACAAACATTAAATAACCTCACCAGCCAGTCCACCATCACTGTACTTCCTTTCTTTAGACATTCTGCATGGCATCCATCCAGACCAGGTGCCTTACCTGCTCTCATCATCTTAACAGCTGCCTTCACTTCATCCCTCCTTATTTCTCCTCCATTTTCCTCACTCATCACTCTCATTTTCTTAGCACTTCTCACTGCAATTATCTTTCCCTCCCTATCTTCCTTCACATTTAACAACTCCCTAAAATACTCTGCCCATATTCCTCTTACTGCCTTTTCTTCCATTATCATCTCACTATCTGCACCTTTTACCTTTTTTTCTCTACTTGATTCGCCTCCTGTTCCTCTCTTAATTTCTTTCCAAAGCATCTTTTTATTACTTTCAAAATGTTCTGTCATACTCTTACCCCATTTCACATCTGCTCTCCTCTTTGCCTCTTTTACGTTGTGCTTTGCCTCTCTTTTCTTTTCTTTGTACCTCTCATATGACTCCCTCGTCCTATTTTGTAACCAAGCTATGAAAGCTCGCTTCTTCTCTTCTACAACCTTCTTCATTTTCTCATCCCACCACTCACTACCCTTCCTTCTATTTCCTCCCGTCCTTCTTGTTCCACACACCATCTTTGCACACTTTGTGACTCCCTCCTTGAACCATCCCCATTCCTCCTCCACTCCTAGTTCTACTCTATCCTTCACTCCCTCCCACTCCTCTCTCAGCTTCTTCTTGTACTCCTTCTCCTTTTCCTTCTCATTCAAAGAGTTCACTCTAAGCACCTCCCTACCTTTTGTCCTTTTCCTCTTTCTACATCTATCCTCCACTCTCAACTTACCTTCCACCAAAAAATGATCTGATATTCCCCCACTCTCTCCCCTTAGAACATGTACATCCTTAACTCTTCCTATTATACTCCTATCTACCACTACATAGTCCATTAACGCTCTATCTACCACCCTTCCATCCACCACCCTCTCCCATGTGTACTTATGCTTGACTTTCTTCCGAAACACTGTATCTGCTATCACCAACTCTCTTTCTAGACACATCTCCACCATCAACTCTCCACTACAATTCTTTCCTGGAACTTCACATTTCCCAACCACTCCGTCAATTGGTTCATTTCCTACCCTAGCCTCCCAATACTACTACATTGATGTTCCTCCCTAATCCCTCTATGCGCTCATTTAAATCTATCCAAAAAGCCTCCCTTTCCTCTACACTCTTCTCACTACCAGGCCCATATGCACTTACAAAACCCCACATCTCCTTTCCCAGTTTCACCTTCATCCACTAAAAGAAAATATCGTAACCGAAGTCGTTTCTAATTAAACGAAGAAGCAAAAAGCAAGTAGCATGCCACTGAGATATGTCTAGTGTGCCACCACCTTTAGACACCTAGATGGTCCTTAGAGTATCCCACGGTGGTTCACTAACCGAAATCTAGTGGGAGTCAGTGGATGCAAAGTGATACAACTTAGTGAAGATAAGAAGTTCGGGAAGTTGGGAAACAGCACTTCATAAACACGGGATACAAGGTTGAGAACTCCCGAGGTTACAGGTTTTTGTAAAATGTCTTATGTTTATGATACACAATGTATGTGTATGTATATTACATATATACTGTATATATATGTATATGTATGTATGTATGTGTGTGTATGTATGTATGCATGTATGTATGTATATAGCCAGAAAAAGTATATTTTTCATTCAAATGATTCTAGAAAAGAAATCGATAATTGAACTATTTAGTCTGTTGATGAAAATTACGGATACATCTTTTTATTTCATATTCAATTTTTTTTTTTTTTATATTTCATGTATGCATATTTTGTAATGTTTTGAATGGTTAGCGTGTGAGGGATAAAGATAAATCTGAGAACGTAAACTGAAGGAACGAAAGAAGGTGAGGGGCCTACACTAAGAAACGCTGCGTTGCTGCGGCCGAAGGCGTCACCTTTGCCCTATTTATGCGCTTAAGGGACTGTTGGGGCCAGGTAACCAACAATCACTGCTGGAAAGTGGAGAGCTGTGCGGGATTCGAACCCACAAGTGAATGCGGGACCAGCACGCTTGCGATGACGTCACCAACGCATAGATGAGTAGGTGGAGACGACCACACAATAATTGTTTGGAAATAGTTTTAGAATATAACTCTCTCTCACTCTAAATTTGAACTCGCCCTTTATATATTCTACGTTTCGGAGCATCAGGAAGTTAAGTAAGATGAAGAGACTAGCGTTAGGTTTAGCCTTTTCACTGGATTGATCTATTTCTAAAGATTCATTTCTGGATATCATGAAACTGTTCCATTCACCCGAGGTAACGTAATAGGATTTGTTATTTAAACATTAAGTAAAGATCAACCAATCAGAACGACAATCTCCTTTCGAAGAATAAGAACATAAGAATGGAAGAGACTGCAAGAAATATTAGGCATACACTAGGCAGTTCCATGTCCATTTCCACTTATCATCCCCATCCATAGAATTATCTCACACTCTCTCAAAAAGAGGAATCATTTAAGCGCTCACTACATAGTTACTAAGTCTATTCCATTTGTAAACGTTTCTGTTGGTAAACTAGTTCTTGCCTATTTCCTTCTTAAACCTAAATTTATCTAACTTAAACCCATTACTACAAGTTTTATCCTGCTGTCTTAATATGATGACCTTGCCTTGCATTATCCTTGCCCTTGACCCAAGAATGATGACCACTTTTAACTTGTAAAGTCTCCTCTTTTCTTTAAATCTCTTCTTTGCCATTTCTATGATTCCATCTCTTCGGTACAATACTGTCCCCAAGAACAGAAACGCTGAGTAATGTCTACAGAACACTAACAGTGAGTGAATATGGGCTTTTAATACGTTCATTATCCATTAATGGTTTAGTTGAATCGAGACGAGTTGTTTATGTAAAACAAAATATCATCCGATGGTTTTAATCCCATTTACGGTTTAGTTGAATTGAGACGAGCAGTCTTTGTAAAAGAAAACATTATTCGATGGTTTTAATCCCATGCATGGATTAGCAACCACCCAGCGAGATTTTCATTTCAGATAAAAGTGCACTTGGCGTAGGGAAGCACTGAAAATTTCATGAAAGGAAAACCTCGGCTCTGGCCACGGCTTCCGCCGGCCTCCAAATACTTTCCAACATGGCGCGGACGATGACTATCAAAATACCCGTGGCAGAATGCTAAATCTCATTTGTAGATTCTTCAGTACACGAAGCTGTGGACTCGAACCTAGAAAGTCGGTTCCCTTCCTAGGCCACTAACCTACGGGGCGACAGCCGAGTAAGTGAATCGGTGGGGGTAACCCAGCTTTGCCTGTCGGGCCCTGCTGTGGAGGTGCTCTGTCTTGTTGCATTACTTCTGACCTAGGCAATGGGCAAGAGACAGGGATGTCCCCACATCCACAAGGAGCTAAGATGAAAGGGAGACAGTAAGTGGTGGGTGGGTGTGGAATGAGTGGGAGTGGAATAAGTGGGAGTGGAATGGGTGGGTGTGGATGCGTGCCTTGGCTGGTTATATCTCTTACAAGGGGGAAGAGACCTTTGTTATATATCTATATCTATATCTGTCGGGGTAGGTAACTAATAGTCACTGCTGGGAATCGGAGAGGAAGGTGCGACTCGAACCAACAACTGAGCAAATACGAGCCTTGGATATACTATACCTCGGAAGAATGCGATCGTGTAGGGAACCAGTTAGTGCCTTGGCAGGAAACACAAAGAATAAATGTAAACATTGGGAAAACATGATTAGGTAAAATACATCTAGACACACTTGTGGCGCAGTTGGTAGAATTCCCGGCTGCCACTACGGAGGTCCGGGTTCGAATCCCGCCCATGGCTGAAATAAATTCAGTATCGCTGCGCTGTGGGTTGTTACTCCAACTCTCGTGGGCGGTGAGTTGGGTGTGTGTGTGCGTGTAAGGCCACAGCATTACCCATACATAGGTCATATACGAGCTCTGAGTTCTCTTTCGGGAGGGAAATAGCTGTCGATCACGAGTCTAACACGTGATCCAAAGAACATGGTGAATCACATAGAGAAACGTTAAGAGGTACAAACAGATGTAATGCCATAGATTCGTGTACAGGGAAGCAGGCAGATCAATATATATGACACATACATACGAAAAGAACACATAACGGGTTCATATATACGATGATACAGAAACACATATTGGACAACAACAACACACACATACAAACTCAATAGTTTCATTGCTCACCACATGGTTACTAAATCTATTTCATTCGTTAACCACTCTATTGGTAAACCAGTTCTTGCATATTTCCTTCTTGAACTTAAATATGTCCAATCGAAGTCCATTGCAACGAGTCCTACCCTGTTGTATTAATATAGTGGCCTTGCCTGCATCACCCTTGTTAAAGCCCTTGATCCATTTGAATACTTCTATTAGATCAATTTTCAAGGACAGTGCATTGAAACATTGCAGCATTTTCTAACTTAAAGTAAAAACTTATCTTGAGAAGAATATATGAGGCATGACTTACGGTCGTCACTTTCGTTCCATTTTGTTAAATCACAACAATTCACAATCTATAACAATATCATCACTTTCTATAAAAATGCTTATAAGATTCAGTGCTTCTGTGGTAGGTATAGTACGTATTTTCAAACATAAATGTACAGTCTTTGCATTTATAAAGAATTCCACCAGTCACAGCATTATGGTAACTTCCACCAAGCAGGACGTGTGTTTATGCTAGAGTGGCAAAGAAGAGATGTATTAAATGGCGAAGACAAGTTGATTACAACCTTCTCGCTTCGAAACGTGTCGTTACACACTTAATAACTTCACTACAGAGTATATATTTGATCATTCATACTAGAAATATTTCCTTAATCCAGAGGTTCTTAACCTTTTTTACGAGCTCTTCATTCTACAGCATGTAGTCTGGTCTAGGTAGTGTAGCAATACCTACACATCTAGTTATAGGGAATACAGCTGCTATGCAATGCTTCAAAGGACTTTTCGAGCTCCCTTGAAGTTTGTTTAAACACCCCAGGTCAATTAACACTTCTATAATCATGGCATCTTTCAAACAGACAACAA
>NC_134797.1:42171907-42194407 GCF_046742065.1 Oratosquilla oratoria | reverse complement strand
CTGATATTTCTCCATTCATTCATTCATTTATATTCATTTACTTATAAATTACTCATATATTCTCCTATTTATTTATCTATATATTCATATATTCATACACTTATCTACTTATACATTTATCTATTTTCCATTTCTTTACCTATCGACTTATATACTTAGGTGTATATATATTTATCTATTCATATACGCATTTACGTATTGTTTCTTAATTAATTTATTTACTTGTCTATTTGATAATATATTTATTCATACATTTCTATTTACCTATTTATTGATCTATTCATCTATTTATCTACTTATTCACTTATTCATCTTTATTCACTTGTTTATTTGTAGCTTACTGGATACCGTGTCGAACTCATGAGCAAGTGGTCGTGAGTTCAATTCCTGGGACCTGCTGCCTGATTTGGTTCCCGATAACCCTGACTGGATGGAGAAGCGATGCAGACATCACCCCCCCCCCAAAAAAAAAAAAAAAAAAAGGCTTACCGTAATAGACAGGGCTTGGCATAACAGGGGTTTTTCACTTCCCACGTCTTAGGCGTGGGATGGTGTCTATCAATTCATTTATTCATTTACTTTATTATTTTTGCAGATAGTTACTTGCATGAATTCGACTCTAGTTGTTTACATGTTTCCCCGTCGGAAATGTCGCCCAGAAATTGGGCTTTTGGAGCGCAATTAACCCTTTGCTTTCGCACCAAAATCCCCAACATCCTCTCTCCTCTAACCCTCCAAAATTGTTTTTACGTCACGTGGTAGACCGGTAATTGACATCAATTTAATCAAAGGCATCCCAACCACAGTCCAAACAAGGCTTGATGCCGCGACTCCTACGCGCGAATAAAGCTTCCAAAACAAAAGTTTAACACATCAAACATAATAACTGTATCTCGGTTAAGGGGTGTTAAATGCATTTGTAATTGTAAAAAAAAAAAGAAGAAAAAAAAAGTCAGTGGATGGTGCAAGAAAAATACATCTATAATGATAATGATGATAATAATATTTAATAATAATAATAGTAAAGATAGTAGTACTAACAGTAATAATAATAGCAATAATAATAATAATAGCAATGATGATGATGATGATGATGATGATGATGATGATGATGATGATGATGATGATGATGATGATGATGATGATGATGATGATGATGATGATGATGATGATGATGATGATGATGATGATAATAATAATTATAATGATAAAAACAATAATATCAATTACAATAATAATAATAAAAATACTGGCCGTAATAAAAAAATAAATAAAATAAAAAAAAACTGTCGGTAACATAAACTACAACATTAAAACACCTTAACAAATATTGCTTTTATAAAACATTGTGTCGAGTGTAGCAAAAGAGTTAGTGGTTGAGAAAGCAGAAAAAAATCTTTTTTGAAGAATTTTGTGATGTGTTGTATGAAACAAATTAGGGGAAAGAGAGGAAAGGGTAGTGAATGGGGTTATGAACATATTAGTTCGGTTCTTTTGTATTTTCTTTCCTCTTTGTCGTGCCATATGTGTTTATTTTCTGTCTCATATTTTTTGTTAATATGTATTTTCATGCTTTCCCTTCCACTTACTATTGGCACACATTTGTCATACCCAAGTTGTGAAACATGAGGGGAAAAAATCTGCATTTCTGTTGCGTCTCTGAACTCCGTCCAAATCGTTTCTTCAAAGAATTTCTTTAACCATGCAAATTTTGCTCATCTAAAGTTGTGTCTGCATTGTCTGTAAGATTTATCACTAGTTACTAGATTGACTTCTGTTATTTTGAATTTGAATACTACATAATCATCTTTTTCTAAAAAAAAAAACATGTATTTTTGAAGTTCCATTATATCTGAGAAGTATGGCGGGGGTTACTAGGCTAGATAGAGTGAGAAATGAGAAATGAGAAATGAGAAATGGGAGAGAGGGTTGATGAAAGAATATTAGGATGGTTTGGACACATGGAAAGAATGAGTGAAGAAAGACTAGTAAAAGAGGTATGGAAGGCAGATGTGGAGGGAGTGAACATGAGGGGACGTCCTAGGATGAGGTGGATGGATGGGGTGAAGGGGGCTTTGGGGAAGAGGGGAATGTCTGTTGAGGAAGGAAGGGAGAGGACGGAAGACAGAGGTGAGTGGAGAATGGTTGTATATGGATGATGTTGTGATTGCATGAGGAGGAATGGGCGGTGGGGTAGTATGTGTGAGTAAATTTTGACGCAGCCCGAAGGGATTTCTCCCCGTCCTCTCCTTATATGCAAGAGGGGATGGAGAGGGGGGGTCGCCGATTAAATGAAGCGGCCTTGCTGTGGATGTGCTGTGTCTGGCGACACTGCTTCTGACCCAGGGCGGTGGGCAGGGTGCAGGGATGACCCGTCATCCAGGAGGTGCTCAGTTTTTATGCCTTTCCCTTTTTGGCTACCTCCCTTGGAAGGGGGAAAAAGCCTTGGTATATGTATGTATGTATTATAAAAATTTATTTAGTTAGAACTAAATCCAATATTGCTAATGTGTCACCTCCTCTAAGATTCTTATTTTTTATTCATCTTATCATAAAATTATCCAATGCTATATTCAGCAGTATATTTCCCGACACGTATTCACCTCCATTTGCCCCCCAATTCACCTTCTCACAATTAAAGTCATCCACCAGCTCCATGTTGTCACTTTCTTTAATCGTTTCTTGCAGATGAGCAGCCATGCCTAACATCTCTTGATATACCGTCTCGTTCCATGCCCTTGAGTAGGGGGGACGTGTGTGTGTGTGTGTGTGTGTGTGTGTGTGTGTGTGTGTGTGTGTGTGTGTGTGTGTGTGTGTGTGTGTGTGTGTGTGTGTGCGTGTAGTGTGTGTGTAGTGTGTATGTAGTGTGTGTGTAGTGTGTATGTAGTGTGTGTGTATGTAGTGTGTGTGTGTGTATGTAAAGTGTGTGGGTGTGTAGTGTACTGTGTATGTGTGTGTGTATGTGTGTGTGCAATTATGTATGTATGCGTTTATGTATGTATATATGTATTTATGTATGTATGTATGCATGTATGTACGTATGTATGTAGATATGTATGTATGTATGTATGTATGTACGTATGTATGTATATATGTCTGTATGTATGTATGTATGTATATAAGTATGTATGTGTTTCTGTGCTTGTGTGTGTATGTGTGTATGAGTATGTGTGTGTGTGTGTTTATGTATATATGTATACGAGCGTGCGAAAATATATGTGATAGTTCACCATGGTCTTGGATCATGTGTTGGACCAGTGATCGACAACTATTTCTTTTCCGTATGAAAGCTCAGAGTTCACATACGGCCCAATTTATGGGTAATACTATGATCTCACTCCACCATCCCACCTTTCAACACCTTGCCCACCAGATCTGGGTGACGGCATGTAGTGTAATGATTTTCAGCCCTTGGCGGGGACTCCAACACAAACTGCTGAATTAGCAGTCGCGCGAGGTATATGTTTGTGAATGGAGGAGCGTATTCACATGTTAGGTTTATGCATTATTAACGTGGAACAAATTTTACCTTTAATAAAAAAACACCCGTTGGAAACGATGACCAACATAAGACAGTAACATACAGTACAACATCGAAAGAGAAACATTTTGACTCCATTAATGACAGTGTAAATCCGTAGATTGTATCTTCCTCCTCAACCTGTGTGCAATCACCTCAAGGTCTATACATCACCACTCACAGAGAGAGAGAGAGAGAGAGAGAGAGAGAGAGAGAGAGAGAGAGAGAGAGAGAGAGAGAGAGAGAGAGAGACATATATATATATATATATATATATATATATATATATATATATGTATATATATATGTATATATATATATATATATATATATATATATATATATATATAGAGAGATAGAGAGAGAGAGAGATGGAGAGAGATAGATAGATAGATAGAGAGAGAGAGAGAAATATAGAGGGGAGGTAGATAGATAGATAGATAGAGACCAAGCTGCGAGAGTGAGAAAGAGAGTGAGCGAGCGGGCGAGAAAGAGAGAGAGAGAGAGAGAGAGAGAGAGAGAGAGATACATAGATAGTGAAACCGATATATATATATATATATATATATATATATATATAGAGAGAGAGAGAGAGAGAGAGAGATAGAGAGCACGAGAGAAAGAGAAAGAGAGGAGAGTTACAAAGAGTTATAAGGAATCTCAGTACCTCAAAAGGTTTTATAACCCATACCGAGGAGGTATCGTTAAAAGGTTACCAGAAATTTACACTAATACTTACACTAATGTTTGTAGCACCTTGTCTAATGGACTTTTGAACTGCTCAACAGAGACACTGTTTACCACGTCCTCTGGCAGTCTGTTTCAAGTATTGCAGCTTTTATAGGTAAAAAGGTCACCAACCTTGTCACAAGAGTAACGAAAGGGCTTGAGCTTCCATCCATGATTGCGAGTGGCATTCACATTCAAGCTGAAGAGATGTCAATAGTCAATGTTATCAAACCGTTGAAGTATTCTGAAAACCTCTATTAACTGTCCTTGCAATCTCCTGGTTTTTAGAGAAAAGAGCCCCAAATCCTGGAGACGCCTATGGTAGCCCACGTGTCTTATGGCGGGAATAAATTTCGTTGCTCGTGCCTGAACTCGTCCTAGCCTCTGCATGTCCATCCTCAAGTTCGGCGACCAGAACTGGACGGCGTGTTCCAGATGGGGACGAACTAGAGAATTGTAAAATGTCAAGACTATTTCCTGGTTCAGGTGACGAAACTCTCTTCTGATGTAACTAAAAGCTTTTCTGCTTTCTTTTCTATTTCAATGCACTGTTTTGAGGACTTGAGGTCGGTGCTAATCAAGACACTCAAATCTTTTTCTAGTTCTATACTTGTTATGGTTTGCGTGTCCGAGTATGCATGATCTTGCACTTATCCAGATTACATGGCATCAGCCACTTTTCAGACCACTCTCCCACTTTCTCTAAATCTGACCTAAGAATTTCTACACTTTCAGATGCTGCGACATTTTCTCCCAATTTTGTGTCATCCGCAAACTTAGCTATGCAGCTCACAGTCCCAACATCTATATCATTGATATAGATGAAATGGAGCGGACCTAATACAAATCCTTCGGTTACCCCAGCTAGACGATGCCCCGCTAATGACTAGATGCTGTCGTCCATTTTTCAACCAGGCTTCAATTCAATTTAGCACTGCTCCTCTAATACCCATGGCTCGAATTTTTGACATTTACCTTTTATGAGGTACCTTTTAAAGGGCTTTCTGGAAGTTGAGATAAAGTATGTCGATTACTCCGTTCCTATCTTATTCTTGAAGCATGGCATGAAAGAACTCTATCAGGTTGGTCAAGCATGATCTGTGACGCCGAAAAACCATGCTGCAAATCTAATAACATGTTGTTTCCCTTCAGAAACTCGACTTCTCTATCCACAATGACACCTTCTAGTATCTTCCTTACTATGGAAGTAAGGCTGATAGGTTGGTAACTCCCCCGAATTTGCGTGATCCTCTTTCTTAAATATAATAGTCACGTTTACCTTCCGCCAGTCGCTAGGCACTTCTGTCCACAAAGACTCATTGAAGATCTCCAGTAGATGGGGAGCCACATGCTCGCGAACCTCCCGCAGTAGCTTTGGCAGGAATCCATCTGAACCGGAAGACTTGTTTGCGCTAAGTTAGTCTATTCTGGCTAAGACTTCGACGTTCGTACACTGAGCATCCTCCATGGACTCTCCCCCGTGTACCAGAACTGGTTCAGGGATTGCCCCCTCTACTTCCTTAGTGAATACTGAAGAGAAGTGTGCGTTAAGAATATCAGCCATTTCAATGTCTGTGTTTTGAAGTGTTCCACCACAGTCACGCAAAGGACCAATTTTGTTTCTGGATGGTTTTGTGGTGTTAACAGTACAGCAGTCTCTTCAAAGCGTGAGAGTAAATCATACCGGTTAGTGGTTTCAACAACAAAAGAAGGGAGTTGGGGTTTTTGTCTGGAACCCTTACCCTTGTTTACGATTCTCCACTCATCACCAACCTCTTCAGAATCATTTTCAATACTTGAAATTGATAATGAAAAAAACTTCTCTTTACTGCTTTTCTTCTTTTTACTGTTATCTGCAACATCATTGTTACTGTTGTCTTCACTATTGGCACTGTTACTACCATCTCTCTTAGCAGTTTTCAGTACATCCATCTTCCTTAACAAGGAATCAATGGTGCACTTTTGACTGCTCAATTCTTGCTCCAGAAATACTACTCTGCTCTGGAGAGCAGAGAATACTTCTCTATATTGCCTGTGTATGAAACAGAGAAAAGACAGAGAGAGAAAAGGAGAGAGAGAGAGAGAGAGAGAGAGAGAGAGAGAGAGAGAGAGAAAGAGAGAGAGAGAGAAGAGGGGGGAGAAAGGGAGAACGGGAGAGGGAGAGAAAAGAGGAAGGAGATAGATATATAGACAGATATATAGATAGAGTTACATAGTTACATGGCCAAACGAACAGCAATAGACCTATTAGTCGTTACAGGGCTGTTCTGGTACTTTACCAACTGTTTTTATGTGTGTGTGGTTAAGTGGTTGGTCGGGCGAGGACGGTTGAGGGTTGCTCTCATACGGAGGTGGGAGTTGACGGAGAAGGGGTTTGGATCACTGTACTGCTGGCACCATCCTCCCTGACATCTCTCTCACTGACATTTCCTGGACAAGGACAGTTTAAGAGGAAAGAGAGGAGGAGAGGGTGGGGAGGGGTGGCTGACCAAGGCGAGGAAGAAATGGGAAAGGGCCAAGTGGGGGGGGGGGGATGCTCGGGGGACTACTGGGGGGGGCACAGGGGTTGAGGGGTGAGTGAGTTTATGCCTGTTCCCGCGATGGGAATGGAGGGGGAGGGGGTTGACGGGTGTTTCAGCTCATGGGTATACTCTGTTAATTCCTATCCTTGACATTTTCTACCATCTAACCCACCTAGGGACTAATATCATTCCATTCAGCGACCAGAAACTGTGGGTTTGATATACAGATAGAAAGAAAGACAGAGAGATGAGCACAGTATAGTGAGTGTTTGAAGGGAGAGCCTATTGAAAGGGGGTGTTGTATGACGGCAGAGGGGAGGAAGGAGAAGAGAGTGAGGCTTATGGTTAAGGGGGAAGAGAGGACGCTGTCACCCTTATGTTGAGTCTTCTTGGCTGCGTCCTTTCTGGGCCTTCGCTCGGTCTCTTATTCTATTTTGCATTTCTATATTTCACGTAACCACTTTATTCCACTTCTACTTTCACCACTGTTTCAGAGCACTGTTTAATACATCTTTATAAGGTGCCTAGATGAGGCTACCATCTAGCACTGTATCTTTCGACCACCCGTTATACTCACACATCCTCGTGGCTTTGGTGCTTCGAGACGGTTACTCGCGAGGGTGGGATGAAGTGGAGGTTCTTACCACTGCCCCCTTATTCTGCCTGCTGGCACCTCCGGCACTATTCTCAGCGGATTATTGCGCATTTTCATATTATTATCACTTTCAGGACCCCCAAGCTTTTCATTTGCACATGAGACCTACATAAAGCCGACCCTAACGCATTACAAAATATCAGTTTTATCTAATTATCTACTTCCAACACTCTCCCCCACCACAAATTCTCTATAATCTCTCTCTCTCTCTAGAGAGAGAGACAGATAGAGAGAAAACCGGCCTCTCCACACGGTGCCATAACTAAGAGAGGAGAGAGAGAGAGAGAGAGAGAGAGAGAGAGAGAGAGAGAGAGAGAGAGAGAGAGAGAGAGAGAGAGAGAGAGAGAGAGAAACAGACTTGGTCTGAGCGGGTGGGCTGCACGAAGGACAGCCCACCCACCCACTTCTTACGCCCCTCCGGGACTATCTGGTTGTTTGGTTTTCCTCCAACTTGATTTCTTACAGGAATGGATGCCGAAGTGTCTGATCTGGTTTGAGTGTCTCGGGGAGACCGCGGGAAGCAGATTGAAAAAGAAGGAGAAGGAAGAAGAAGAAGAAGAAGAAGAAGAAGAAGAAGAAGAAGAAGAAGAAGAAGAAGAAGAAGAAGAAGAAGAAGAAGAAGAAGAAGAAGAAGAAGAAGAAGAAGAAGAAGAAGAAGAAGAAGAAGAAGATTGATAATGATGATATAATGATGAGAAGAAGAATCCAAATTTGAGGTGGGCAGACAATATAGTATGATATACATACCAATCTCCTATGTATTGCAATAGCATTAACTCTGCTGTTGATAATGGATATATATATATATATATATATATATATATATATATATATATATAACTCTAACAAAAAATATATATATATATATATATATATATATATATATATATATATATATATATATATATATATAGACACAAACTCAAACACACGTGTGTGTGCTTGTGTGTGTGTGTGTGTGTGTGCGTGCTTGTGTGTGTGTGTGTGTAAAATTGCGTATGTACGAATAAGTATTCACACTTTCCTTTCATTAAGAAACCACGGAAATCCAAACCTCCACATTTTCGCATGCCACCCGGTGATGCAATCTTCCCTCCACGTCTCTCAATAGAATTGTCGACGAAAACCAAGTCGACGAGTACAGAGTCGACGAACACGTGATGTACATGGTATCGACACGACTCCAAGATCGTTTCGCATTGTAAGAAACACTTACACAAGATAAACGCCTCAAACATCTTCATAAACATACCTCACGTCTATGAAAACACCCTCATTTAAGAACAGGCTCATGAATAATGAAATGAGTATAATATGGAAACACGAAGATAAAAAGAAAAGAATTATTCTCGGAAGACTGGACATTGGAGGTGGGGGGAGGGAGAGTCTTTACATAAGAAAATAAACGTACTGTGTAATTTATAGCAAGACACTTCATGCATAAGAAGATACATTGAGATAAACAAGGACCATGGATAATCTTTATTTAATGTGGTAACAATTATCTTGGATGATTATCAACTTAACCTTTTCTACGATGTGATGTGTGTTGTAGATGAACAGACTGACAGACGAATTTTCCTTAGGGATCCCATTTACGGTACGATCTGGTCCTGAGGCCACCGCATACAGATATGGTCGGATCCGACCTGTACATACATGATACAATCTGATCGGATCAGAACAAATTTGTGCGGTGGTCTCAAGATAGGTGGCCGTGGATAGGAATCCTTAAACGGAACACTGTCGAACAAATACCTCGGGTGTTTGCAAGATACAAAAGGTGAAGATTGAAAGATACACAGCAACTAACCCGCCACACCCAACCACCCCAGTGCACTGGTAGCGTAATCGGAAGCGTGCTGGTCTCGCATTCGCTTAGCTGTGGGTTCAAATCCCGCACTCCTCTCCGATTCCCAGCAGTGACTGTATACCTACCCCAACAGTCCTCAGAGCATATGGGGCAAAGGTAACGGCTTCGGCCACAGTTACGCACCTCCTCCTCGCCTCCATAAAAAAAAAAAAAATTAGTGGTCGGGTAAAGCATGGATATAGACAGATTTAAAGATGGAAGATTGGGCATGATGTCACTGTGTGGGGTTGTCTGTGAGTAGGTGAGTGGAGGAGAGGCTGGATGGATGAGGATGGATGGCCTGGTGGATGAGGATCTCGCTCGCTCACTCGCTCGCGTGCAGACGGATGAGCGGGGTGGATGGCGTGCGGTGAGGGTCTGGCGAGGTGGGTGGGTGGGGGAGGAGGTGGAGGGGAGGTGCGAGAGTGAAGAATCTGCCATTTGTTAATGTACTTGCCGGCAACCGAGCTTCGGTCGATCACTTGCATGAGAAACAGCCAATGTGTTCATCAGGATCGTATGGATAGGCATCACGAACATTCATCATTTTCGAGCCAATGTTAATCTCTCTCGCGCGGATTATATATATATATATATATTTTTCTTTTCTGCGGTGACGGTGAGGAGCCTACGCCAGGAGGCGCGTAGCTGCGGGCATCCTGTTCCACTCCTCCTTTCTCTTCCCTTCCTTCCACGTGTCTGCCCAGTAACTCGCTTCGCTCGCTCTCCCGCCAGTGTGAGTCCTCCTCAGACTGGCCCGCGTCTTTCCACTTACAAGCAAGTGCCTGCCTACCTTCAGCTTACGAGACGTCTTTATTACTCCGCAAAGGGGAATTGTTGATTGAAAGCCCTCTGCCCTCAATTCATTGCCCCGTGGTATTAAGCTCTGAGGTTGTAACCTACACTGTAGACTTCCTTTCAGATCTAAAGATGTGTTTTGTGCTCTGTACGATTACCGCTCAACGATGATGGTTCATGGCTCAATGATGATCGTCAAACGATTGTCTAGAACACTAATTCTTTGTTTTTGAATGGGCTGTTTTGCTTCGAGTTGCAAAGTACGAGGATGATAATTCTAACCGAACCTACAACCAACGCGTTTACCCAAATATGATGCCAGGAGGTAGTGGGATGCGCGTCACCCGCTATTGGCTGTGGTAGACTAATAATAGTAACGAGAAAAACGTACTTTAAGTGTTTTTTTTTTTTAACCATAATTGATATGTCTGCATACCTTTCTGTTTTACTTCTTGTGTTTGTTTCTCCGGATTGTTTCCTTCTATTCCTGGTTCATTTCTTTTACCAAATCTCCTTCTTACAAGCCATTCCATCTCACTACTCTCTTTCCTTCTCACTCTCTTTCCTTCTCCCTCTCTTTCCCCTTTCTCTTTCTCACTCCCTCTATGTCTTCTTTCGTGTTTTTTTACTTCTGAACCATTTTGTTTCACCATATCCCTTTATTACAAACCATGTAATCTCTATTTCTCTCCCTTTCCCTCTCCCTTTCTCTCTTTCCTTCCCCTCTCTCTCTCTCTCCCTCCGCCCTTTTCCTTTCCTTCCCCTTCCCTCCCCTTCTTTCTTTCTCTAACCTACTTGTGTTTGTCAATCTTCTACCCCACTTTCTTTCGCCACTTCCCACAAGCTTGTCTTTCCCTATCCCCCTCTCTCCCTCTCCTTTCCTCTCTTTCTTTCCACTCCTACTCTCTCCATCTCCCTTTCCTTCTCTCTCCCTCTCTCTTTCACCTGTTAGTGTCTATCACTACAGTTCTCTTTGCCTGTCCCTTCTTTCTCTTTGTTTACATCTATATCCGCTTTTCTTTCCTCTTTCCCTGTCTCCCGCCCCGTATCCTACCCTCCCTCCCTCCCTCCCCCTCTACCCTCTCTCCTTCTCTCTCTCTCTCTCTCTCTCTCTCTCTCTCTTTCTCTCACTGTGCTGGTGGCGTTATGGGAAACGCGCTGGTCTCGCATTCGCGTAGTTGTGGGTTCGAATCCCACACGCCTCTCCGATTCCCAGCAATGACACTTAACTACTCCAACATCCCAAGAGCATAATAGGGCAAAGTTGACGGCTTCGGCCGCAGCTGCTCAGCGTCTCCTGGCGTAGGCCCTTCACCTCTCCGTCTCAATCATATCGTGAAAATGACAACAGCATCATAGGACGAACCTGGTACGTTCGAATTTTGTAGATGAGACGCTAAGCATTTACGCTAATATGGAGGCCTAAAATAGATCAGAAATAAAAGAGACTGAATGCATGTCAGGCCACACACGGATTCTCTAGATTTAAATTTAGAAATAAGAAACGACAGGAAAGTCCCTCTTGTTCTCTATCTCTAGTTTTCCTTGCACTCAGTCTCATTATCATTTTCATTCTTCTCCCTGTTTCTGAATATGAAACAATATACGTACACACGTGTGTTCGAGCGTGCACACGATCACGTTCGCACACACACACACACACACACACACACACACACACACACACACACACACACACACACACACATACACACACACACGCACACACTGCAACTTTCCCTTTGAAGAAGGGAATAGAATAGATACCTTATGTCACAACACTGCCCATACATCTGCATTTATATATGAGCTCCGAGCTCTCGCCTTGGAGGGTAATAGCTGTCTATCACGAGTCCAGCACATGACTCCAGATCATGGTTATTTTCGTGCACGCACGCTAACACACACACACACACACACACACACAGACACACACACACACACACACACACACACACACACACACACACACACACACACACACACACACACACACACACACACACTAACTGCCACTAGTTTTTGGCTTGTAAACCATTTTAGTGAATTCTGTAATCTCTTAGGTGGTCTTTGGTTTACCAGGCGTGAACCACATGCCTAGAGTAGTTAGGCCGTTTAATATCAATTGTCATCATGATGTCTTTGCCACGAATGTCGCCTCGCCTTGAGCCATTAGCGGAGCATCAAGCCCTTCCCTGGCCCATGAGAGCACATCTAATTATTCCTCGTTGCCATCTAAGCACACATTAGTATTCACGCCACATATCCTCACAACCAGTAAAGGTTTTCACGCGGCTCTGGAGGCTTTCAGGGACCCGACGGTACGTCTGCGTTTTGGGTCGTTTGCCAAACTGACTAATTCTCGTATTCCCCATCGTGTGAATGAGGGGGGAGGAAAGGGACGGGGGGGGGGGAAAGGGGAGGGTAAGTGTTGGAGGGAATGTGACGTGGACCGTCTCCCACCACCTGTGCAGGATATCATCTTTTCGTTATAGTTATATCTGTGGACAAAAGGACGCGTCGGGTGTGAGTGTGTGACGGCTCTGTGAGTTTGAGAGCCGCGTAGGTACTGGAACGGAGGTCTTGTGAATCGAGTGTGTGGCTGAGAGCAACTACTGTAGACCGACGTAATGAACATTAAGGCGAGAAGTAGCTGGGGGGCATGACCATCGTGGGAGGAGGAGGAGGAGGAGGAGGGGAAGAGGAGGAGGAGGAGGAGGAGGAGGAGGAGGAGGAGGAGGAGGAGGAGGAGGAGGAGAAGGAGGAGGAGGAGGAGGAGGAGGAGGTGGAGGAGGAGGAGGAGGAGGAGGAGGAGGAGGAGGAGGGTCCTGGAGTCATGCCAGAAGAGACTGTTGCAGTCTTGGCCCACTCGACCCGCCGTGTAGAAATACCCTCATCCCTCCTCCTTCACCTCCTCCTTCTCTTTCTCCTCCTCCTCTTCCTTTTCCTTCTCCTCCTCCTTCTTCTCCTCCTCCTCCTCCTTCTTCTTCTCCTTCTCCTTCTTCTTCTTTTTCTTCTTTTCATTCTTCTTCTTCAACTCACCTGCTGTTTCCAACCCTGCTGAACGCTTACCCGTCCATCCAACTGCTATTTTTTCCTCCTCCCTTTACTTTTGTACCCATTCAACTGCTTATCTACAGAGGTAGTATGACTATATGTTTACTCACACTCTTCTCCTTTGTGCCTCATGTTTCCGCATCGTTTTCTCTCCGTCTGTTTACTTGTTTACCTACTTCCTAGCCTGTCGGACACTAACTTTGTTATTTGGTGTGTTTTAATAAGTTGACTTATGTTTTTGTAATTCGATAAGTTAACCCTGGTTTGACACCTTTGTTAAATGGTATACGTTCACATACGTTATTCTGGCTAACAGTGGACGATTTTCTTCAGTTGAGGGGGTAGAGTGGAACCTTGATGGATCAAGACCCCATGATAAAAAAAAGAAAAAAAAAAAAAAAAAATGACTTGCTTTTCTTTGGGTACCAAGTGAGATATTTCATTCGATACTATAATAGAGTACATTTTGAAATTTTCACAAAACATTCTGTAATGAGAATGTCACATTACAGGGTGCGTGCAATTGCTCAAGTAAAAATGATTTTGTACGTAATTCACTCATATTTCAAAAGCCTATTACATTTATTACAACTGTGACAGTTAACTTATACTACCATAAATGAGCAAGACAAAATCTGAACATTGAAATCTTGCTTAGATTAAAGACGTATTTCCACATTGTGACATACATACAGCACGCATATATAAACACACACACACACACACACACACATACACACATACACACACACACACGCACACACACAGCAAACATAATCTAGTCTCACTGTATAATATTGAGAAAGATGAAACACATGCTGAAATAAGACTTTGAAGACTCCTTGTTTAGTAACAGCGTTGTACAGTGCAATATACTCTTACACCTTCGCACTAATATCGGTAGCCAGGTATCACTGGCTTGTAGTGTACTAGCAGATCCAGTTTGGTTGGGTCTCGTTCAAGAGTGTCTGTTAATGAATAGAGATAGAAAGTTGTTGTCGTTTTTGCAATTTTGGGTTGCAGGGCTTTTCTGGAAAGTTACTGATTTATTGTTATATTTTTGTGGAAGATTTTATAGTTGTTGTTGTAGTTTTGGGTTGAAGTGCTTTTATGGAAGGTTTTGTAGTTATTGTTGTACATTTGGGTTGAAGGGCTTTTCTGGAAAGTTATTGAGTTATCGCTGTATTTTTGGGGAGAAGTGCTTTTGTGGAAGATTTTATAGTTATTGTAGCTTTGGGTTGAAGAGCTTTTATGAAAGGTTCTATAGTTGTTATTATAGTTTTGGGATGAAGGGTTTTTCTGGAAAGTAACTGAATTCCTGTTATTGTAATTCTGTGTTGAAGGGCTTTACTGGAAGGCTATAAAGTTGCCGTTTTTGTAATTTTGGGTTGAAGTGCTTTTCTGGAAAGTTATTTAGTTGTCGTCTTTGTTGTAATTTTTGGTTGAAGGGTTTTACTGGAAATGTTTTGAGTTGTTGTTTTTGTTGTAATTTAGAATTGAAGGGTTTTTCTGGAAATATATTTAGCTGTTATAATTTTGGGTTGAAGGGCTCTTCTGGAAGGCCATTGAGTTGTTGTTACAGTTTTGTGTTTATTATTTTCCCTTTGGAAAGTATTCAGTGATTTTGGGCCACGGTGTGAGAGGTGTTCCGCGTACTGATGTGGATCCTACGGTCACATTGGCGATCGGACCATATAGTGCCAGTGTCACACTATGCGGCGAGGCCGGATGCGGCCATATGATGGACAAAATCCATTAGCTTAAGAAAATCACCTGACGACAGCCATAACTTTATATAAGGACTACCATTTCCACCTGGTTAGAATACTATCATAACCTTTCTAGTCTAAAGACCCATAAGGGAGACTTTGCTACAGCCAACAACAAGCCACAACGACTATGGCGGACAATGTGACACCTGTCTAGGTCTGTTCTCTACGGCTCTCGAACATAGAACCTGGCTAGAGAGTAAACGATGAAAAAAATACGCTTAACTGGACCAGCTATTCCCCAGTGCCACGGGAACTATTTGATGTTATACGATACGTCTTAAGAACTGAAATATATACTCGACAATGTACATGCAAAACTAATTGATCAGACAATTAATTAGCATGTGTGGACTGTAGGGGTGTGTTTCCATAATTGTATTTACTTAATTGTAGCACACAGGGAAAGGGGAATACTCGTGGGGCTCTGAGATTGAGGTACTCAGAAAAAAACAATCCTTAAAGGAGGAGGAGAAGAAGAAGAAGAAGAAGAAGAAGAAAAAGAGGAGGAGAAGGAGGAGGAGAGGAAGAAGGAGAAGAAGAAGAAAAAGAGGAAGAGGAGAAGAAGAAGAAGAAGAAGAAGAGGAGGAGGAGGAGAAGAAGAGGAAGAAGAAGAAAAAGAGGAAGAGGAGAAGAAGAAGAAGAAGAAGAGGAAGAAAAGAGGAGAAGAAGAAGAAGAAGAAAAAGAGGAGGAGGAGGAGAAGAAGAAGAAAAAGAGGAGGAGGAAGAGGAGAAGAAGAAAAAAAAGAAAAAAGAGGAGGAGGAGGAGGAGGAGGAGGAGAAGAAGTAGAAGAAGAAAAAGAGAAGAAGAAGAAGAAGAAGAAGAAGAAGAATGAGGAAGAGGAGAAGATGGAGGGTGATGATAAGAAAAGTGAGAAAGAGGAGGAAGTGAAAGATAGGAGGCAGAAAAGGGGGCGAAATAGGAGGAGGAAGAAGAGGAGCAAGAGGAAGAGGAGGAGGAGGATGAAGAAAAAGAGGGTGATAGTAAGAAAGGTGAAGAAGAAGAGGAAGTGGAGGGTAGGAGGTAGAGGAGGAGAAAGGGGAGGAAGATGATGATGATGAGGAGGAGGAGGAGGAGGAAAAAGAGGGTGAATGTAAGAAAGGTGAACAAGAAGAGGAAGTGGAGGGTAGGAGGAAGAGGAGGAGAAAGGGGAGGAAGATGAGGAGGAGGAGGAGGAGGAGGAGGAGGAGTAGGAGGAGGAAAAAGAGGGTGATAATAAGAAAGGTGAAAAAGAAGAGAAAGTGGAGGGTAGGAGGCACAGGAGGAGAAAGTGGGGGGGGCGAGGAGGAGAAGGAGGAGGAGGAGGAGAAAAGAGGAAGAGAGGAGGAGGAAGAGGACAGAAAGGAAGTGGGGAATACTTATACAGGATATCACAAGTCCATATCTTTCTCATGAAACTTCTTTCCCTCCTCCCCTCTCTTCTTCCCTCTCCACCTCCTCAGTCTCCTCTCCTTTCTCCTAACTTCTCCTCGTTTTCTTCCCCTTTCCTCTCCTCCTTTCCTCTTTCTCCTCCTTCTCCTCCTCCTCCCCAACGTAATGTTATACTTACAAGACAGATCCCACGCCTTGACGCCCTGCGTAGGTGCGATTGAAAGAAACAGTCACCTTTGCCCTACCTTGGACTGTTGGGGCAAGTAACAATCACTGCTAGGAATCGGAGAGGAAGTGCGGGATTCAAACCCACAACTGAGCGAATGCGAGACCAGCACGCTTCCGATGACGCCATCAACGTGAGACGACCTGGAGTAAGTCTACGCCCATTCCACCCATTTCTCCACCCTGTCCTCTCCACCCTGTCCCGTGGTCCCTGGGACCCTTCCACATGCAAACTGAGACACAGGTGACGCAGGTGACGCAGGTGACACAGGCGACACAGGTGACACAGTTGACACAGCACAGATCAAAGGCAGACTTCCTATTACTGAATTGAAGTACAGTTCAAACTGTACTCCGGTTCAGCAACAGGAAGCCAGCCTTTGCTCTGTGCTGTGTTGCCTGCGGCTCAGCTTGTACTTAGGTTTGATGAGGATCCAGGAGACGAGGGAAAGGGGGGCAAGGTACACCCACGAAGTAATAACACCATTCATCTGAATTACTCGATGAAAACCAAGAGAACTGGAGGGAGGCTCTTTCTTTATGGGACATGTGATGAATGGACATGCGATATCCTATACTTTATAAATATCCTCCTCTTCCTTCCTTTTCTCTTATTCCTCCTCTTTCTCCTCCTCCTCCTCCTTCACTTCCTTCTCTTCCTCACCTTTTTTTAATCATCACTGAATAAGGAAATAGACGAAGAGATGTAAAGACACCTGGGAAGGAATAAGTCTTTGGAAATCCACTAGGTAACCGTAATGACCCCCTTCTGGTTGACGCCAAGTGATTTTATTAGGCTCAGAGGGATCTTTAGGCGATAAAGGGACTGTCTCCTTTACTCAGGTGGGAGTTAAAGTCTTCAAGAAGAGAAGGAGGATGAGGGGAGGGGGAGGATGAGTAGGAAAAGGAGGAGGAGGAGGAGGAGGAGGAGGAGGAGAGTCGGGAGTCTTCAGATATGTGTTGGTAAATGAAATTTACGTCGGTTTCTGTGAGTCTGATGTTTCCAGAGAGTCGTGACAAAAAAAGTAAAATTTCAATAAAATATACAAAACAATACAACATAATACAATACAATACAGTACAATGAAAAACAATAAAGGTAGATAAAAAAGATAGAGAAATAGATAAATAAGTAAAGAAAGAAAACCACCTCGGTGAGTGTCTATGGGAAGCTGTGATGGAAAACACCAGAAATACTAGTTACTCCTGGACATATATTCACACACACACACACACACACACACACACACACACACACACACACACACACACACACACACACACACACACACACACACACACACACACACATATATATATATATATATATAATATAATGTATGTATGTATGTATGTATGTGTGTGTGTGTGTGTGTATGTATATGTATATACATATATATATATATATACATATACATATACATATACATATACATATACATATACATATGCATATACATATACATATACATATACATATACATATCATATCGGGTGCGGCAGAATTATGGCAACCAAATTAAATTTGTCCTACCGCAAACATATTTTATTGCAGCCAAATAATTTTTGTTATACTGAATTCTCCGTACTTTTTTGTGCTAGTTATGTTTATCTCAAGTTTGTAACGCTTAATTCCTATTTTTTTTTCAGAATGGCAAACAAACGTAACGCAATTTTGGAGCTGCATCGTCAAGGAAAACGTCAATGTGACATTGTTCGTTTGCTCGGTGTTCGTAAAGATGTCATTTCAAAAGCAGTCAAGCGGTTCAAGGAGCTTGGTCATGAAGGCGACCGTCCAGGAAGAGGAAGAAAACGCACCGTCAACACTCCCAGGAACAGGCAGATCATCAAGAAGCGAGTCCAGCGAAATTCGAGGGTCTCCATGAGGAAAATCGCCCGTGAAACTGGCATCAGCGAGACGGACGAAAACAAGCGCGTTGCAACGATGTCGCCAGGTTTTCGTGGAACAGGGGGTCAAAATCGACAAGGACGTGTACCGACGCGACATCCTCGAGGCCGTGGTACTTCCGTGGACCCAGGATGCGGAATAAAACGACTCAGGAGTGGTGCAAATCCCATTTTCCGGGTTTCATCACATCTGCGGAATGGCCGCCGTACTCTCCGGATCTAAACCCGAGTTGTCGTTCTTTGAAATTTCTTTGTTTCAATAAAATTATATGCAAATGAATGGGTTGCCATAATTTTGCCGCACCCTGTATATATATATATATTTGTATGTATATATATAAATATATATATATATATATACATGTATATATATAATATATATATATATATATATATATATATTTTCTGTTAAAACGACAGCAAAAGAATTATTAATTAACTGTTTCCGAGAGCCCTCAAGCTTGCGGAAAGAAGATTTCTGGTAGAGGGAGAGGGAGTAAATCAAATTTCCAAAACTCATGGGAAACACAAAAGTTATAATGAACACAAAAATACAGCACACAGTAAACAAAACACAAGAAATTAATAACAAAATACAACAACAAACAAAATAAAAACAGAACAGATTAAATATCAAGACGTTTCGCGGATCTTTCTGCATCCTCAGTTGAAGTGAAGAAAAATGAAAAGGAAGCAACACAACTGAACCCAGCATCGACTCCACCTTGATAGGGAGACTATGGTAAGAAACATCGAAGTTGTGGCAAATGAAGAGGACCCACAACGTTTGGCCACCCTGGAAGCCATCTGGATAAAGGAGCTGCAACCTGCCATTAATAGGCAAGTAAACGACTTCGCCCTCCTCCCTAGCGTGAAACCTGTCCGGAGGAGCCAGATGGACAATCTCCAAGAAATTGGAGTCTCCTCCAAAGAGGCCTCCCATTCCCCGACAAAGGAAAGAAAGTCCAGCCATACGTCGTTCTCAAAGACTGAGAAGGAGATTGGCGCCGAACCTGGGAGTGACCTCTCCAAATACCCTTTCCGCTAACCTGTGATCTCTCCCAGTGTTCCGTGGTCACAAGTGTGACCTCCCCCAGTTACAACATGGTGACTTCTCCCCGTGGTTTACATTTTATTTAAAATATGCTCCCTTTTTCTTTTTCTTCACTTCAACTGAGGATGCAGAAAGATGTATGAAACGTCTTGATATTTAATTTGTTCTGGTTGTATTTTGTTTTTTGCTATATTTTAATGTATTCATTTTTGGGTTTTGTTTACTGTGTACTGTATTTTTGTGTTCATTATAACTTTTGTGTTTCCTATGATTTTTGGAAATATAGTTTACTCCCCCTCCCCCTACCAGTTAATCAATAATTCTTTTGCTGTCGTTTTTAACAGAATATGCCTTACAGAGAATCTCCTGCCACGCTTCATATATACATACATATATGTATATATATATATATACATATACATATGTGTAATATGTGTATTATATATATATATATATATATATATACACATATGTATATATATACATATATATATATATATATATATATATATATATATATATATATATATATATATATATATATATATATACATATATAAGAGAGCGGCCAAATCAAAGCACACACTTACATAAGAAACAAAGCCCACTCAACCTCCTCTTTCATCTCAGTGATGAAGGGTTACCCTCTCTCCCGCCACATTGCTTGGGGAAGGGAGAATCTGAAAAGGTAGAAGTGAATACAGTGGGATCGTGTGCAGATGACGCGTCTCGAAGGGATGCTCGTCACCTCCGCTTTAAAATCTATTTCCTTTATTGAATCTGTCCTTATAAATAGAAACACAGAAGAAATACAGACCAAGACCAAGCGTAGGAGTCATGAATATCCTACTACATCGAAGGTGGGGGAATCCAGCACCACTTCATAGACTCAAGCTGGTATAAGATGATTTGTAAAATTGATACGAATATTGCGCCGCTCTCTGTTCCCACGGCACCCGTGAATCCGACGCGCTGAAACAAACATGTTTTTGTCAGCAGATCCCTCGTTCAGCACAGACCCCCCCTTTTCCCCTCCTTCCCCCCACATCAATCTCTATCCCGGCTGAAAATATTAGTTAGATTCTAAAATCAAATATTCATTGTTTGGCGCCTTCTTGTTGGATCAATGGATTCAGGGGTGACTGTGCGAGTTTGAGAGTTTGCAAAGTGAAATAGAAAAAATAAAAATGGAACATGAATGCATGTATCTGCACAAAGGGAAAATATAAATCTATTGTGGCTGTAAACCATAGCTTTTCTTGGAGATAAATTCAGAAACATATACGTAAACGCGCGCACACTTGTACTCAGACACAGACACACGCACACACATGCACATACATACACAAACACACATGCACCCTGACATACACACACACACACACACACACACACACACACACACACACACACACACACACACACACACACACACACACACACACACACACACACACATATATATATATATATATATATATATGTATATATATATATATAAACAAAGACAAACGCACATACACTCACACACACACACACACACACACACGCACACAAACACGTATATATTGCATATTTCATATATGTTTGATATAAAAATAAATTCCTGATATCATTGGATCAGTATTATATATAAAACAATAGGATTATGGGAACTGTGGAAATTACTGTAATCAGGTAATTCTTACGATGACTGATAAAAACGTGATATGCTGTGGAGACATGACGTGATAAGCAAAACCCAATGACATATTTCAGTTAATAACACAACAGAAAATAAAACTCAGGCATAAGTCAGCAAAAATTTCACCTATTGACTTATACAGGACATACTGACATGGAGAAGATGATGAAGGGGACAAGTAAAAGTCAAAAATTATCGTCACAATATCTTCTAAACGCAAAGGAAACCTTGCTACATTTTTTTTCTTTAAGCGAGAAGACTGCACAAACTCTTTTATTAGGTTGAGAGATATCATCTGTATCTGGCTGAGATTAAGAATCCTGTCCTCTTGTGAAAACATGCTTGAGTACCTCATCTCCTTGGGGGAAGGGAGAATCTGGAAAAGTAGGAGTGAATAGAGTAAAAGGAGAAGGAATTCAAGAATAGAGAAAGGAAAAGGAAGAGAACGAGGGAAGGAAGATGATTCTGGGAGACAACAGAAATGAACTTAAAGAAACAATGTAAATAATAACCTAGAGACGGAACCAATATGGGCATAGACCCAGCCTCTTATATTACATTTGGGTAAATACAATTAGGGAAATGACAAAAAGAGAATGGCTAGTTTTAATCGTTACACACTCATTCTATTCCTGCCAATCATTTTTGCTTCACCATAGATAATCCTTAGCATTTAGCTACTTCTAATAATCTGACAAACGAACCATGAATTCTATTCCCTTCTGCATTATGACTTTCATTCCATTTATTCTTAAATCCAAATTTGTCCAATTTAGATTACTACGAATCCTACCCTGCTGTCTTACGGTGATGACCCTGCTTGTATTACCCTTGTTAAAACCCTTGACCCATCTTAATGACAAGGCGAATACAAACAAGGTCACCATAGTAATACAGCAGGGTAGGAAACGTGGTCATGTATTTAGATTGGATAAATTTAGGTTTAAGAAGGAAATAGTCACAAACTGATTCACCAACAGGGTGGTTAACGAATGGAATTGACTTAGTAACCACGTAGTGAGTGCTGAATCAGTTGGTTGTTTTAAAAGAAAATTAGACAACTTTCTGGATAGAGATGACAGGTGGTAAGGGGCATCGAACTGCAAAGTGTAGGCCTTATGGTCTCTTGCAGTCTCCTCCATTCTTGTGTTCTCCTTTATGTCTCCTTCTATACCTCGCCAGTTTCCCCCTTGGCTTTCTCCCAAGGAGGAAAGACAATTAGCTTCGCAAGCCTTTGGCCAAGTCAGCACTATTAATCATGGAAATGGAAGCAGACACACACTCCCACACACATATGTACACATCAACACCAACACACATGTCCTATGTATACACGGAAACGTATACATGCGCTT
>NC_134797.1:42161907-42166907 GCF_046742065.1 Oratosquilla oratoria | reverse complement strand
AGTCTTCAAAAGACAACGGTTAGAGAAGTGGTAGGTTTTTCCAACAAACTTGTGCACTTACGACTGCCAAATAAAAGAAAGCTCATACCATGCGTAACACCTTCATCTTCCAGCTCCAAAAGAAATGATACGTTGTGTCTTGGAAGATGAACAATTAAACATGCTTAACTCTGTCTCACTGTCTAACAATCCATTCCACCGACGAATTGAAGAGATGTCAGTAGATATTTTCCAGCAAGTGACTAATGAGATTTCTATGTTTGAAACTGGGTTTGCAATTCAACTTGATGAGTCCATAGATTTGATCAAATGTGCTCTGTTAGTAATATTCGGTATGTAGGAAACAAAGACATTAGGAAGAGTTTTTGATGAGTGCAGCACTAGAAAAAAAATAAGGGACCTGATATCTATCAAATTGTAGATTTATTTTTCAAACAAGAAAGACTGAAGTGGGAAAACCTGAGAGGTTGCACAACTGACGGTGCATAAGCTATGTTTTAGAGCTTGTGTCATGGAAGTAGCTCCTCATGTGACATCTATGCACTGCAGGATCCATCGGTTAGCTTGTCATGCAAGGTACTTCTTGTTAAACTATCCAGTGGTCAAGATGGTTAAACATGTAAAAGGGAGTGCTCCGAAGAGACTGTTATCTAAACTCTTTTGTGAAGATTTTGGTGCCGATCAAAGTGCACTTCTGTTCCATACTGATATGTGTTGGCTTTCCCGAGGGGATGTCACAAAACGTGTCTGAGCTTCATAGGGGATAGCTTGAAATATTCCAACATTCTCACAAGTGTGATATCTTTTTCACTTTCTTGAATGATCCTACCTTCGTTCTAAACCTTACTTACCTAGTTGATATTTATGATGCTCTAAATATACTAAACTAGAGACTCCAAAGAGCAAAGGTAACATTTTGTGAGTTTATAGCTAAGCTCAAAGCATTTCTTGACAAACTTCGTCTGTACAGGGGAACACATTCAGTTTGATAGCTTATCTACATTTAGTACTGTAACAGATTTTCTAGATCAAAATCCACACTCTAAGACCGACAATTTCGCAGAATTAGTCACTGAACATCTTGTAAAGCTGGAAGAAGAAACTGATGGTTATTTCCCAAGCCTGGTGAGGATGAAGTTGTATATCTTAGGAATCCTTTTATCGCAAACGTTCAAATAACATTTCGAGTTCTGTGGCATGTAGACTTAATTCACGTGTTAAATAGGTCTACACTTGGGACCCCAACCATTACCTTTGCGTTTAAACAACGCTACCAATGGGATTCGAATCCTTGGCTGCACGTGCAGGCAAGGGTTCGAGTCCCAGAATTAGAGATATTTAACCTAACTGTCGTAACTTCACACAAGGGAAAAGGAAATTTACATAACCGTTTAAAAGGAGGAGGAGGAAGAGGAGGAAGAGGAGGAGGAAGAGGAAGAAGAGGAGGAGGAGGAAGAGGAGGAGGAGGAGGAAAAGTAGGTAAGAACAAGTGAGACTTCGGTATGTAGTGGAGTAGGACCTCTACAGTACATAAACAATTCTTTATCTCTTCACCACCAAAACAATTAATGTCATTCCTGGAGGTAAAGGGTATCTTGAGATTCTTTTTTCTTTGCACGATATCGAGATTGCAAACCTCTTTCTGCATTATTAATGAAAAGTAATTTAACCATAGATAATGAAGTAAGGCAATTAATGCTTCGTTAATAACGGAGATGCAATTATCTCCTTGTCTGTGACGAACCATTTATTTCTTTTATGCCCACAAAAATGCGTCAGTTTGTGGTAGTTCCACTGAGAATGTCAATGAGGATGAGAATGAGAATATAGATGAGGATGAGAATGAGAATGAGAATGGGAATGAGGATATGAATGATAATGAAAATGAGGAAGTGAGAATAAAAATGAGAATGAGAATGGGAATGAGAACGAGGATGAGGATGAGAACGAGAATGAGGATGAGAATGAGGATGAGAATGAGGATGATGATAAGAATGAGAATGAGAATGAAAATGAGCATAAGGATAAGAATGAGGAAAATAATGAAGAAAAGAATGAGGACAAGGATGATAATGAGGAATAGGAAAAGGATGGGGATAAAAATGAGAATGAGAAAGAAAAGAAAATCGAGGATGAGAATGAGAAAGAGGATAAGGAAGAAAATAAAAACAAGGATGAGGATGAGAATGAGAATGAGAGTGAGAATGAGAATAAGAATGGAAAACAAGACCAATATCAAGAACAAAATCATGAATAAGAATATGAACAAAAAAGGTAGAAAAAAAGAAAATTAAGCAGAAAAAATAACAAATTATAGAGAAAAAACAAACAAGACAAAGCACGACAAAAAGACCAAGAATAATATTCATAAAAAAACAAAACAATGATAATCAGCACGATTTATCCCTGGGCATTAGGAACGCAGCGCTGAGCCAGCATAGCTCATCTTAAGATGCTGCTGATAAGAACGAATATTCCTTGCATAATGACGACACAGCTCATTATTCCGTATTAGAATTAAGTTGATTTAGCTCCCAATGATAATGGGCCCCACGCCTTATCGCGAGATGAAATCAACACAGCTTATCTTTGCAAAAATAAAAGCAACGAGACCAGTTCTTGAGTCGGAAGGACAAAGCCATTTGTGCGTGACCAGTACAATGTCTAGTAATGCATCGGGAATCAAATCTCAAATTACGTGTTCATAATAACTACTGACTAGAACAATAACCACGTAGGTTATCAGAGTTTAATTAGACAGGCAGAACTTTTTCTTTAACCGTACTTCAAACGTTTGGAACAGACTACCTGTTCATGTCGCGAGTTCAAATACACGCCTAGATAATCATATGGACTCAAACCCTTATCTAATTTATTTTTCAGTATCGCGAGCTCATACACTTAAAAAAATCAGTGGTTCTTAACTGTGCGTGCGTGTGTGTGTGCGTGTGTGCGTGTGTGCGTGCGTGTATTTACCTAGTTGTATTTATCTAGTTGTATTTTGCGGGAGGAGAACTATGCTCGTAGTGTTCCGCAGTTGTATCTCTCCGCATCCAGTGTGTGTGTATTTACCTAGTTGTATTTTACGGGAAGGGGAGCTATGCTCGTAATGTGTGTGTGTGTGTGTGTGTGTGTGTGTGTATTCACTTGGTCTTTGGATCACGTGTTGGACTCGTGATCGACAGCTATTTTGAGAGGTGTGTGTGTGTGTGTGTGTGTGTGTGTGTGTGTGTGTGTGTGTGTGTGTGTGTGTGTGTGTGTGTGTGTGTGTGTGTGTGTGTGTGTGTGTGTGTGTGTGTGTGCGTGCGTGCGTGTCCGTATGTGTTTGTGTGGGTATGTGGGTGTGCGTGCACGAATGTGTGAGAATGTGTTTGTGTGCCCACATATGCATGTCCGAGTGTGTGTGCACGTATGTACGTGAGAATTTGTATACGTACACATGTACCTTAAGTGTAAAAATGTGTATGTAGCTTCCCATACAAGAAATAGTTCTAAGATAAAAAAAATATATATTTCTACAAGAACGAGAATGATTGGTATTCTTTATAAGATCGACAAACGGACCATGAGACAAAAAGGAGAAATGTTTCTGTCATTATAATTTTTTTTTTTTTAGAACCGTTCGGTAATGTTGGTACACCTGATGCGTTGAGTCGTCATCAGGGTTACCATACTATCTAATTTCCTACGATAGTTTAATTTTCCTCCGTTAAAGTTTTTTCTCTGGGCCACTCTGGTATCGACGGTAAAAAGCTATTTTTTTTTTTTATAAAAAAAATCATAATCAGTTTACCATTGATATTATCCTCCAATGTCTAGTAATGCATCGAGAATCAAGTCTCAAATTACGTGTTCATAATAACTACTGACTAAAACAATAACCACGTAGGTTATCAGAGTTTAATTAGACAGGCAGAACTTTTTCTTTAACAGCATTTTGAATGTTTGGAACAGACTACCTGTTCATGTCGTGAGTTGAAATACGCGCCTAGATAATCATATGAACTCAAACCCTTATCTAATTTAAATTTCAGTATTGCGAGCTCATACACTTAAAAAGAATCAGTGGTTCTTAACTGTTTCCACTGTTTACATCCTCTCTCAGTTTCCAAACAGCCCCGTAAGAGCCAATAGGTTTGCTGCAGTTTGCATCTCAGTATTCCTTTGTAAACCTGGCTGAGATTACGTTGATGGTGGTTGTGATTGTGGTTAAGACGGTAGAGTCTTGTGGATGACGTATAGGTGGAGGCGGTAGAGGTAGTGGCGTTGGTCAGGCTGTTAGTGACATCATCATTAGCATTGTTATTATGCAAACTTTAAGTTTAATATGCTGTTTGTGTGTCCATCAGGGTTGCCAAATAGTGATTAACAACCCCCAAAACTGCATTTACTTTGTACAAAAATAAATACATGTCTCAATATATTTTCAATATGGCTTTATCAATAAAAGAAATGTTAATCCTTAATCTATATGATGTGAATCATGCATATTATTTTTTTCGTTTGCCCGATATATTTTTCCTTAAAAAGAAAGGAATGTATTGTCGTACAAATGGCACCCGTCGTCGGAGAACAAAGTCTACGACTCTCACCTGGGTGGCCCGCGACAGCCAATCAGAGGCGAGGCTGCATTCCCGCCCACCAATCACAAGCTTCCATTCATTCTGTCATTAGCATGAGGCTCTTAACACGATGTTGGGAGCGAAAAGGTGCATCAGCCCTGTGTCTTGGTCCTTGGGAACAAGACAACCGATGAGACGACGCCGAGACGAAATGTGATTCGCTTTAACGCCGCGAATTCCCCCTATCAGGAGGCTAGGACGGTGACCCTTACAGAGGATTTTGTAGCGCGGAATTTAATGACATACCCTTGGTCCAACTCGCTAGCAGAAGGGTTCAAACTGCCGTCACCTTGGCCTCCATCACAAGTAGCGACGCTCTAACTCACTAGGCCAGCGAGAATCCTGGAATAATGAATTGTAAACTCATAAACAGTATGT
>NC_134797.1:42151907-42159407 GCF_046742065.1 Oratosquilla oratoria | reverse complement strand
AATACTAGCTACGGAGTACAAATTCTGAATTCTAAATGCAAAAATTTATTCATCTTTCTCTATTCTCTCTTTGTGTTTCTTCTGTTCTTCACATTCTTTGTCCTCCTTTTCTTGTCCTCTTTCTTCTCCTTTTTCTTCCTTCCACCCTGCTTTTCTTTCTCTACCTATTCTTCTTAATTATTGTCTTCATACCTTTTCTAATATCTTCTCGTCCTTCCTTTCTTCTCATTTACTGTCCTCATTCTTGTCTTCTTACTTTTCTTCTACTCTTTTCTTTTCCTTCCTTTCTTTTAAATTACTGTCCTCATTCTTACCTTTCTACTTCTCTGCTAATTTCTTATCGTTCTTCTTCTTAATTACTGTCTTCATTTTTGTCTCCTTGCTTCTCTGCTAATTTCTCATTTTCCTTCTCAATTACTGTCTTCATTTTTGTCTTCCTACTTCTCCTCTAATCTCTTCCCTTCCTTCTTCTTAATTATCTATTCAATCATAATTTCTTACCTTATTTCACGTTATACGTATTCATGGATACCTTCAGTATTTAATGCTATACCTCATTTTATCTTTCTCCCTCCTTATCCCAATTATTCATTTCCACGCTCCAGTTTTTAACAATTAATTCCTCATTTCTCTTCAACTGGAATAATATAATTTCTACTTCACTGTTATCAAGTTTAAATATTTCATTTGAATATTTGAGCGAATCATCTGAATGCTTATAGATCGCTGAAGCTTTCTGTAGTTATTTGTCTTATATTTCTTTTCTTTTAGTATTTGGGATCCACTAAAATCAATATTGATATTTTCTCTTTTGGGGGAGTTTAAGCTTTACTGTTAATGCTGTGATTGGAATGGAGAGGCACGGAGGAATATTTGTAGAGAATAAACAGACTAATGAAGAATCTGACACTCTAGATGATAATGAAGACGACATTCGGGTCATTGTGGCTTCCAGATCCGTTAGGATTGTTGTGAGAGGATGACAGACAAATAGGTCAGTAGACAGAGGAACAGGGAGACAGAGAGACAGAGAGAGAGAGAGAGGTAGTTAGGTAGGCTAGGTAGCCAGGCAAGGTAGGCAGTACCTACCCTGATTAGAATAGGTCAGAAAATACATTTTCCTTTTAGGATACAATATGCACCTTATCCAACAAAATTGTGAAGGTTACTCTGATCGTGACGCAGAAGAAGCAAAAGACTTTATAAAGGTCACCAGCTACGTACCCTGAGGTAGATAGATAGATAGATAGATAGATAGAAAGATAGATAGATAGATAGGCAGATAGATAGATATATAGGCAGATAGATTTATAGGCAGATAGATAGATAGGCAGATAGTTAGATAGATAGATGGGTAGATAGATAGGCAGATAGATAGATAGATAAATAGATAGGTAGATAGATAGATAGATAGATAGATAGATAAATAGGTAGGTAGGTAGACATATAGACAGACAGACATATATATAGATAAATAAATAGACAGATAGATAGATATAGAGATAGATAGATAGATAGATAGGTAGACAGATAGGTAGACAGATAAATAAATAGACAGACAGAAAGATAGATACAAAAGTAGGTACATGGATAAATATATACGTAAGAAGGTAGACAGATAGGAAGGAAGGTAGATAGATAAATAGATAGATAGGAAGGAATATAGATAGATAGATAGTCCACTTACACATCCAATCATCCACACATGAACTGGCCCTTCATCCACCTACTCCATCATCCATACCTCCTCCTCCTCCTCCTCCTCCTCCTCCTCCTCCAACAATCCCAGGACTCTCTCATCTCCCTTCGTGATGAAATGAGTCATCTTTGTTTACTAACTTTGATCGTTATGCTAAGTCGGGATTAGGGAGTTCGTTTTTTTCATAAGCCCCAACATTCATCTTGTCTGTCCTTGTAGAGTTTGGGTGGCGAAGCCTTTTCCTCTGGCCTAGGGGGCTGTTTGTGTGTTTACAGCATCATTCGTCGACCGCACAAAACCATGCACTTAATTTTATTTATTTTTTTGTCAAACTTTTGATTTATCCTTAACGTAAAGCTTAGGTGTTATTGTTATCATGATGTGGTTATTACATTATTGTTATTAAAAAAAGGTTCCTAGGGCTTGGGTTTATTGAATTTCGGGTCAAGTCTGAGTTTGCCATAGCGGACTTCACCAAATACTTCCGCGGGTCTTAAAAGGCACGCGTGCCGGAGGGTTCCCCACCTCTGTTTTAGAGGTTCAGGACCTCCAGCGCTGATAACGTCATCGGAGGCGTGCTGGCCTCGAATTCACTTAGTTGGAGGTTCGAATCCCGCATTCCTTTCCGATTCCCAGCAGTGGCTGCAAGCCCCTTGTCTCAACAGTCCCTAAACCATATAATAGGGCAAAGGTGACGGCTTCGGCCGCAGCCACTCAACGCCTCCTTGGAACCTTGGAAAGGATGTGGTTGACAATGAGGTTGCCAGTGTCATTATCTCGGCCATAATGATTAGGCAGGTAGTGAAGAGCTTACACCAGGAGGCGCTGAATAGCTGTGGCCGAAGTCGTCATCCTTGTCCCATTATACGCTTGGGGAAGGTAACGAACACTCACGACTGAGAATCGGAGATGAGTGCGGGTTTCGAACCCACAGCTAAGCGAATGTGAGAGAAGGTGAGGAGCCTACGCTAGGAGGTGCTGAGTAGCAGCAGCCGAAGCCGTCACCTTTGACCAGTCAATGCCTGGAATCGGAGAGGATTTCAGGATTCGAGCCCACAACTAAGCGAATGCGAGACCAGCACGCTTCCGATGACACCACCAGAGCACAGAACTTGTTGAGGAAAACGGGAGCAAATTCGTTTTCTGTGAGGCTGAGAGGAGAAAAATGAAGATGGATTGGAGGAACTTAACTTGTTTAGGTACATACGTCTCCGTTATGGAGACTTATTTGCTCTAATACGAGGAGCTAAATGGCATCGATCATGTTCGGCTGCGTAAGTTATTGCCTTCACTTACTACTGACCGCACAAGCAATTTCCGAGCGGCGGTGCCAAGCAATGTGTACAGTCACGTGCAAAAGTTTTGAACCCCATGACACAAAATTCAAAATCTTTGTCTGGGATTTTTTTTTTCTCAATTCATGGAAATTGTCAAATACGACATACGGAATGTATATCACGTAGTCTAAAAAATGATATTGACGTTGTGAGAATTGTAGCGATGTGTACAGTCAAAGGTAAAATTTTATACACATCCATGATACAAAATTCAATTTTTTTGTCTGGCAATTGCTTTTTCTCTATCCAAGAAAATTACCTAATGGCAAGTTACATACTACATGGGTACATGGAAAATGTATCACGCACAGAAAAAAAAAAAGACGTTGTTAGAGCTGCATTGGTCAAAATTTTTGTTCGTGACTATTGGGGGCAGGTAATTAACAGTTACTGCTGGTAAGCGGAAAGGAGTGCGGGATTCAAACTCACAACTAAGCGAATGATATGAGACCAGCACGTTTCCGATGACACCAGAAGCTAGGAGTAATGTCAATTTAGGCTGATTTCGTTACAAGTATCATTGTAGCACTACTAGTATCACGCAGAGCAAAGTCGTCAAGTCCATCATGAGCGAATCATCTATTCCTAATTGAGGAAATTTAGTTCACGTGAATTTTGCCGCTCATGCATGACTGGAATTGTTATGAAAAAACACAAAAGACAGCTTTTGGAAAAGAGAGAATATATACACTATATACATACACACACACACACACACACACACACACACACACACACACACACACACACACACACACATATATATGCAAAGAAATCACAAAACACACGTGATAAACTATTTTTGCAGAAACCACCGGGAAATTGAAAAAACAGACACCGAACGTTTTCGTCTAATTAGACATTTTGAAAATGTCTAATTAGACGAAAACGTTCGGTATATGTTTTTTCAATTTCCCGGTGGTTTCTGCAAAAACATATATACATATACATACATATATATATATATATATATATATATATATATATATATATAGATACACACACACATATGTTTCACTTAGACAAAATGTAGTGGCGCATTTGTAAATAAAATCACGAAAAACCCACAGTCGGAATAAAAGAAAACTCAGAAGAAAGTATAACTTCTAAATTTCGGCTAATATCTATAGCCGTCTTCAGGAAAGTACTGAAGAGGGCTATAGATATTAGCCGAAATATAGAAGTTATACTTTCTTCTAAGTTTCCTTTTATTCCGACTGAGGGTTCTTCGTGATATATATATATATATATATATATATATATATATATATATATATATATATATATGTGTGTGTGTGTGTGTGTGTGTGTGTGTGTGTGTGTGTGTGTGTGTGTGTGTGTGTGTGCGTATCCATACAGACATACATATATACATACTGTATATGATTACCTTGTAACCTACCTCTCAATATGACCCAATTTCACTGAAGCTGAATATAATCATCTTGCGCAAACCAAAACAAAATCTATGAAGTTCATCACCTTATCGAAAACGTTAATCGCATTGCAATATCCAAGTGTGTATGGATAACATGCAAACACTTTAATTTTGCAAAACTAACCGGATGAAATGAGTCTGTTATATTTCGTAAATAACAAGGTACTTTGATTTTGCATATAATAACCGTGCGAAGTGATATGGTTATTTATCACAAATAACGAGACTAGTAGACAATATGAAGGAGATGGCAGGGTGAAGGAACTGCAAACATAGTGTAACCACTTTAATTCTGCAAAAAAAAAAAAAAAAAAAAAAAAAAATTACGAAATATTTTGGTTATTCATCATAAATAACGTAACTGGGAGCCAGTAGGGAGGATAGGGAGTGGGCGAGGAGAGTGTACACGATTCAGGGCCAGACCCTTAAGGACTCAATCAGGGAACCTTCCCACCTAATTTCTCTCTTGACTGCCCTCGACCCCCCAAGACACACAGGGACTCTCCGCCCGCGCCGCATCCATCATTCCCCGACGATTGAAGCGTTTGTATTTGTCCATCCACAACGAAGTCGTTTTGTCGTCGTCATCCTCAAGTTTGGGGGAATTGAATCCCACCCTTCCCCACACCACCCACAGTCTTCCCTCCTGACCCACCCACCCACTGCTGAGGACTGAAATAGCCTGAAGGATTGAGATGGATTCCCCTTTTTCAATTCCTCGAAAGGACTTTCGAGATCAACATGCGGTTTGATTACATTTATGCCTTATTTGCGTTTAATAACAAATCCGTTGAAGAATTGGAGAATTATGTCGATAATTCGTTGTTTGATTTTTTTCTTCGTTCAACTTTGAAGATGTCTTAAGTTGACTATGATGAGTATCTTGTAGCTTTTTGAAGAAGTAAATTAAAATCTTGTACAGCTTCGTTGGTCTATACGATAGGCGTTATTTGTAAACTGAGATTCATATCTAACTATACAATACAGAGTTTCTTATAGAAATAAATAGATACAATATATGTTATAGATTCACGTCGTTATCTTATGTGTGCAACAGTGGATAGCGTCCCTGCCTTAAAGGTAGGAAACCCTTGGTCGATCACCGAGGGGTACTTGGAAATTGTTCGAGTTAGATTTTAATGGCTTTTCAACTCATCTCTGCAATGGTGGACATCAGAGGAGCAGTAGGCCATTGTTGAATTTCAATGCTGGCGTCGTAATCAGAAGCGCGCTTTTCTTGCATTCACTTAGTTGTGGGTTCGAATCCCGCACCTCTCATCGATTCCTAGCAGTGACTGTTCCCTGCCCTCCAACAGTCCCCAAAACACATAATAGGGCAAAGGTAACGGCTTCGGCAGCAGGTACTCAGCGCCTCCTGGCGTAGGCTCCTCACCTTTTTCATCAAGTGCGCTGGTAGCGTCATCAGATGCGCGCTGGTCTCGTATTCGCTTAGTTGTGGGTTCGAATCCTACAGTTCTCTACCTCCTTTTCCTTCATCTCTTCTTCCTCCATCTCTTTCTCCTTCTCCTCTTCCTACTTTTCCTCCTCTTCCTCCTTTACTCTCTCTACTTCATCTTTTCTCTCTCTTTATCCTTCTCATTTCCTTCTCTTTCCCTTCACCTTTCTTCTATATATCCTTCTTTCCCTCCTACACCTCGTCCTCCATCGCCTCCTCCTCCTTCTCCTCCTTAGTCTCCTTCCCCTCCTGATCCTCCTTTCACTCCAATTCTTGTTGCCCATGATGTGCTGATCACAGTCTGACAGAAAGAGAGACAGACAAACAGGCAGACAGATAGATAGATGGACAGACAGACAGTCTGTCTATCTGTCCACCTATCCGCTTAACGGACACAGACATATAAAGAGAAAGATAGATACACAGACACATACCACACACGAACACACACACAGGCACATACACAAACATACACACACATGTACACACGCATCTCCCAGTTCTTCTCCTCACTGTTGAAGTCGCTCACCGGCAGCAGGCTACCACTTTTTTCTTTCCTTTTAAGTGATTGGCCATGTCTAACATCATCTCTTGGTATTTGACCTCGATCCTGACCTTGCCTCAGGGGGTCATACGCCACCACAAGGTCATTTTTGCAACTCCTTCAATTGCTATTTTTATATTTAGTGTTCTAGTTTTTTCTTCTCTTAGTGCCTTATTATCCGCGTTCAGGTTTTCTTTTTTGCTATCACCACACCTCCCATTTATATATTTATTGTTTCAACCTATTCTTCTTTTAGTGACTTATTCTCATTCAATTGCTAATTTTGTATTCAGTGTTTCAGCTTTTTCTTCTCTCAGTTGATGGTTCTCTTACTATCATCTCACCTCTTCCCAATTCTATATTTATCATTTCAGCCTTTTCTCCTTTTATTTCCTTATTACTCTTCAATTGCTATTTCTATATTGTTTAATCTTTTTTCTCTCAGTGCCTTTGTATCCTCATTTATGTTTTCTCCTTCTATCATCACAACTCTTCCCATTTTTGTATTTACTATTTCAGCCATTTCTTATCTACCAAATCTCATGTACTACTGATTATCTCACCATAAATTTGTTATTTGACCATTTTTTTTATTTGCCTTGCATGCTACTTCTTCACATATCTACTTAACCTAAACACTTAATCAGTCGTCTCCTCAATTGTGTGTGTGTGTGTGTGTGTGTGTGTGTGTGTGTGTGTGTGTGTGTGTGTGTGTGTGTGTGTGTGTGTGTGTGTGTATGTTTGTTATTTGATCATATTTCTTATTTGACTTGCCCGCTACCTCTTCACATATCTACATAACCTAAACACTTCTTCAGTCGTCTCCTCACGCGCGGCAATTACCTACCTATACTAATACTATTTCTTTGGCCTTTATTAATTATAGTCTTTTCTTTCAATTCTTTGTTGTGCTGTAATCCTCTTTCCACAACAACTTCTCTCACAAGTGTTTCTTGATTCTTTAACCACGTTTTTCGGATCGTCTTTTGCTCTTCTTGGTACTGTATGATCTTTATCAGATTTAAT
>NC_134797.1:42139407-42144407 GCF_046742065.1 Oratosquilla oratoria | reverse complement strand
GCTCTACAAACGGACTGCAAATGGAGTCTAATGTATGGTTCCATTACTGTAGCCCCTGGGCATTGCGAAGGATTCGTAAAGGCAGATGGTAAAAGCCGAGTGTTTGGTTATTGTGGGGCCATAGACGTGCGTTTTATAAGTCAAGAGTATCATTTCCCTTCTCCCACTCTCCTCTCCCTTTTCCCCTCTCCCTCTCCCTCCTTCTCTCACTCATCCATACAATCAGTGTTTGTGTCTTGCCTTCTTCTCATTGACTGGTTGTCTGTTTGTCTTTCTGATTGACTGTGTGTGATTCACCTTGGTCTTTGGATCACGTGTTGAACTCGTGATCGACAGCTATTTCTCCCCCGGAAGAGAGCTCAGAGTTCGTATGACCGATCTGTGTGTAATGCTATGACCTTACACGCACACACACACCCAACTCTCCGCCCACGAGGGTTGGAGTAACGGCTTGAAGCGCAGCGATACTGAAATAAATTCAGCCCTGGGCAGGATTTGAACCAAGTATCGCCGGCACCTCCATACCGACAGTCTGGGACTCTACCAACCGCGCCACCGAGTCGTGTGTGTGTTTGTGTGTGTGTGTCTATATATTTTTTGTCTGACTGCGTATCTGTCTGTATATCTTTGAGTCTGTCTGTCTGAATGTATGTATTTGTCTGTGTCTGTTTGTTTGTCCATGCGTCCGTCTGTCTGTCTGACTACCCCCCCTCTCTCTCTCTCACACACTCTCTTTTAAAACCTTGATCAAACATCTTTGACATTAAATCTCCTCCTTCATCACAGACACAGTTTCCCCCATTGATGGGTAAAAAAACCTAAACCTAAACTTAGCATGCACCGGATGCCTCTTGGCATCTTGCAGAGCTCAAATCATGGGGTACTATAAGACCTTTAATGGGGGAGGACCTGGGAAAGAATGGGGTGCTTTGTATGCCATAGCAGCGTCCATCCTTGAAGGGAACTGCTACAAGGATCGAATAAAAATGTCACAAATTCTGGTGAATATTCATTAAGTAGGACATTTCATCTCGGGTTTCGAGGTATCGAAATGCATGAATTATTTACATTTCTTAAACCAAACGAAATAGATTGTTTGACTTAGACTTCTATGCTTTCGGGCAGAAATGTATAGTCTTTATTGTCGATTTTCTTCAAGATTTATGACATTTTTCTGGAGCTTGTATGTGTAGGTATGTATATAAGGATGCCTCGCTATGTGTCTATAGGTATATATAAATGTACGAGCGAGTACGTATATATGCATCTATGTATGTATGTATGTATGTATGTATATGTATGTATGTATGTATGTATGTGTATGTATGTATGTATGTGTATGTATGTATGTATGTATGTTATGTATGAATGTATGTATGTATGTATAAGTGTATGCATATATGTATGTATGTTATGTATGTATGTATATATGTATGCAAGTATAAGTGTATGCATATATGTATGTATGTATATATGTATGTTATGTATGTTTGTATATATGTATGTATGTATAAGTGTATGCATATATGTATGTATGTATGTGTTATGTATGTATGTATATATGTATGTATATATAAGTGTATGCATATATGTATGTATATATAAGTGTATGTATATATGTATTGTATGTATGTATTCATGTATATATGTATGTATATATGTATGTATATATGTATGTATATATAAGTGTGTATGTATAAGTGTGTATACATGCACTGTATGTATGTATTCATGTATACATGTATGTATATATGTATGTATATATGCATGTATGTATATATATGTATATATGTATTTATGTATGTATGTATGTATATATGTATGTATGTATGTATGTATGTATATATGTATGAATGTATGTATGTATGTATACATGTATGTATGTATGTATGTATGTATGTATGTATTTATGTATGAATGTATGTATGTATGTATGTATACATGTATGTATGTACACATGTATGTATGTATGTATGTATGTATGTATGTATGTATGTATGTATGTATGAATGTATGTATGTATGTATATATGCATGTGCGTTGAGACGGGGTGTAAGTACTATGCAGATTTGTTCAAACAATATAGTTTTCCAAAATTTGTTTTTGTGATTACATTCTCGTCTGTCTTCCTGGAGAGAAAGGTAGGGGATGGAGACGAAGGTGAAGATAGTTAGTGAAGGATGGAGGAGTTTGTGGAATAGAGAGGAGAAGTGGGAAGAAGTAGGATTAGGAACGAGAGGGAAGGGAAAAGGAAGGAGGGGGAAATGGATGAGGATAAGGAGAAGGGGGGAAGGGGAGTAAAGGAAGGGAAGAAGGGGAGGAGGGGAAGAGGGGGGAGAGTGAGAAGGGGGAGGAGGGGAAGAGGGAGGAGGGGAAGAGGGGAGGAAAGGAGAATGGAAGGAATGTGAGGAATAGTAGAAAGGAGAGAAGGAAGAATGGAGAGTAGAGGGAAGGCAAGGATAGAAACGAGAAAGAGAAACGGAGAAGGGAGATGGGAAGAAGGAAGAAGAGGAAAAGTAAGGGCAGGAAGGTGGACGGGAAAGGGGAGGTGAAGAAAAGAAGGAGGAAGAAGGAGAAGGAGAAGGAGAAGCAGAAGGAGCGGAAGAAGAAAGGGTAAAAGGAGAAAGAGAGAGGGGAATGGGAAAAGAAGGAGGAAGAGGAGGAGGAGGAGGAGGAGGAGGGGGAGAAGAGGAGGAAAAATTACGGAAATGGGAGGTGAAGGGTAAGAAAAGGGGAAGGAGGGAAATGAGGAAGAGGAGGAGAAGGAGGAGAGGAAGAGAAGGAAAGGAGAGGAAGTAGGAGAGGAAGGTGAAGAGATGGAGGAGAAAAAAGAGGAGAAAAAGAAGAAAAGAGAGAACAAAGAAGGGGCGGAACTGGTAGGTGAAGGGAAAGAGAAGAGAAGGAGAAAGATAAGGAATAGGAGAAGGAGAAGAAGGAGGAGAAGGAAGAGTAGGAGGAGAAGGAAGAGGAGAAGGAGGAGGAGAAAAAGAAGGAGAAGGAGGAGTAGGAGGAGAAGAAAGAGAAGGGGAAGGAGGAGGAGGGGAGGGGGAGGGGGAGGGAGAGGAGGAGGAGGAGGAGGAGGAGGAGGAGGAGGAGGAGGAGGAGGAGGAGGAGGAGGAGGAGGAGGGTGAGGGAAGAAGGGATTTGGTAACGTCGGGAAGGGATTGGCAAGGCAGATGGAGAAGATGAGCCTTCGGGCAGAGCGCCGCCCTTGGGGACTTCTCCTCTCATTCCGCGCGCGCTCGCCCCCCTCAGCCATTCCCTCGTCGCTTCGCAACACTCGCCCCGACCCTCGCCCTCACCTTTACTCTCGCCCTCGCTCTCCTCCTTGTCTTTGTCGCCGCCCTCGCCTGGCACGTCACCATCTTTGATGTCATCCTCAAAAAAAAAAAAAAAAAAAACTCTTTTCCTTTCTTAATTTCATCCATTGCTCCCAAACTCTTGTTCATGTATTCTTCCCTACTTCGACCTGGCTACATTCACATCCTATCGTTCATTTTCGGCGTATTTCTTTTTCTTTCGTACTGTTTCCCTCGTCACACCCACTGGGAAAAAAATCTTTCTCTTTCTTAATTCCATCCTACGCTCCTAATCTCTCGTTCGCGTATTCTTCCCTACTGCGTTCGTTTCGGTTAACTTCACATCTTATCGCTCATCTCCGGTGTTTGTTTTTGCATCCTCTTTCTTTTCATTTGCTTTCAGTGTACTACAGTCGGTTTCTGACGCACTCTGCTCCCTCCCCTCCTCCTCCCTCCTTTGGTTCCTCGAAATCCATTAGACTCCTTTGGTTCCTCGAAGTCCATTAGACTCCTTTGGTTCCTCGAAGTCCGTTAGACTCTTTTGGTTCCTCGAAGTCCATTAGACTATTTTGGTTTCACGAAGTCCATTAGACTCCTTTGGTTCCTCGAAGTCCATTAGACTCCTTTGGTTCCTCGATGTCTATTAGACTCCTTTGGTTCCTCGAAGTCTATTAGACTACCTTGGTTCCTCGAAGTCCATTAGACTCCTTTGGTTTCACGAAGTCCATTAGACTCCTTTGGTTCCTCGAAGTCCATTAGACTCCTTTGGTTTCTCGATGTCTATTAGACTCCTTTGGTTCCTCGATGTCTATTAGACTACCTTGGTTCCTCGAAGTCCATTAGACTCTTTTGGTTCCTCGAAGTCCATTAGACTCCTTTGGTTCCTCGATGTCTATTAGACTCCTTTGGTTCCTCGAAGTCTATTAGACTACCTTGGGTCCTCGAAGTCCATTAGACTCCTTTGGTTTCACGAAGTCCATTAGACTCCTTTGGTTCCTCGAAGTCCATTAGACTCCTTTGGTTTCTCGATGTCTATTAGACTCCTTTGGTTCCTCGAAGTCTATTAGACTCCTTTGGTTCCTCGAAGTCCATTAGACTCCTTTGGTTCCTCGAAGTCCATTAGATTCCTTTGGTTCCTCGAAATCCATTAGACTCTTTTGGTTTCTCGAAGTCCGTATCATTAATCCTCACTAGTGGCGTAAACGGAAGAGTCTTGTTCTTGTATTCACTTTATTATGGGTTCGAATCCCGCACTTCCCTCCGTTTCCCAGAAATGATTGTTAGTTTCCTGACCCCAACAGTCCATACGCATAAAGCATGGGTAGCGGCTTCGGCCGCAGCTACTGGCGTAGGCTCCTCACGATCTTCGTCAAATGCAATGGTGGCGTAATTGGAAGCGTGTTGGTTTCGCATTCGCTTAGTTGTGGGTTCAAATCCCGCACTCGTCTCCGATTCCTAGTGATGAATGTTTGTTACTTGCTCCTAACAGTCCCCCCCCCCAAAAAAAAAAAAAACCATCAGGCAAAGGCGACAGCTTTGGTCGTAGCCACTCAGCGCCTCCTGGCGTAGTAAGCTCCTCCCCTTCCTTCTCACTTCAGACCTTATCTTCTCCTTCCATGCAGACTTTGGCTCCCGCACAGAAACCTTTTTCCATTTCCTAATCTCTTATCATCTCCTTATCCGTTCCCTTACCTCGTAAAT
>NC_134797.1:42124407-42134407 GCF_046742065.1 Oratosquilla oratoria | reverse complement strand
TTCATTTAGCAAACTATTTTGATATCAGCCTAGATAAATCAAATTAAATATTTTAGTCTTATGTACTGCAGTAGGAAAATTTTTCAGTAATTTGATAAATAAAAGAATTTTCTTCTTTATTTCTTTCAATAAAAAACTGCGTATTTCTTTTTATTAGATTAGACTTTTCTAACCAACATAATTGAATAAAACAAAAGACTTTAGGCTAATGTACTGTAGTGGGAAGATATCTAATCACATCTAGATATAAAATTAGTTTATTAGCTTAGTTCCAATTTTGGACATGAAGGTGCGTTTATAAAAAAATAAAAAAAATAAAAAAAATATCGCAGTTTAAATGATTAACCCAAGAAAAAAAAAAATAAATAAAAAAAAAATAAAAATTGCAGTTTAAGTGAATGACACAAGAGACTTTAGTCCTAAATACTATAGTGGAAGGAAGTCGCATTAAATCACTAAAATCATTTCACCATTTTTTTTTTTTAAGTTTCAACAAGAGGTTGAAATTATTCTGTTTTATTTAGCATTTCTTTTAATTCGAGCTAAGATGAACGAAAGTAAAGATTGGTCCTACGCATTATAGTTGAAGAAGAAGAAGAAGAAGAAGAAGAAGAAGAAGAAGAAGAAGAAGAAGAAGAAGAAGAAGAAGAAGAAGAAGAAGAAGAAGAAGAAGAAGAAGAAGAAGAAGAAGAAGAAGAAGAAGAAGAAGAAGAAGAAGAAGAAGGTGGGGAGCCTACGCCAGGAGGCGCTGAGTAGCTGCGGCCGAAGCCGTCACCTTTTTGCCCTCTTATGAGCTTCTTGGACTGTTGAGGCAAGTGACAAACAGTCTCTGCTGGGAATCGGAGAGGAGCGTGGGATTCGAACCCGGAACTGAGTGAAGGCGGGACCAGCAGGCTTCCGATGACGCCACCAGAGCACTAGTAGCTCGAGGAGCTTGTTCTTTTGTTCTTTGTTCTTCTCGTTCTTTAGTTTCTGTGATGTGACGAGAATGAACGCAAGGGTCATGCCGTCCAGACGGACGAAGAATCGTGCTTGACCCAAGTCGAGGCTACTTTTATCGGAAATCATCGGAACTCTCATCGATTTCCGCGCGAGGATGAGCGAAAAAAAAAGAAAAAAAAATGAATTCACTCTCGGGTTGGAGGTCAGAGGCGTGTATACGTTGCGTTCTTGCACTGTGCTGCCATCTACATCACAATAACTGAAACTGTCATCTTTCGTTTATTCTCCTTTTTTTTTTCTTTTTTTTTTTTTGCGTCCGTTGTGTGTGTTTCTAGTTATCGTTCATTCTAAGCACAGTCACGAGCAAAAATTTTGACTCATGCTATTGTTCTCACAATGTCAATATGATTTTTTGTATTGTTTAGAGTAAGTGATATATTAATTATCCTATGTAACATTTGGTTTACAGTTGGGTAACCTACCTGAATAGATGAAAATATTGTCGGACAAATATTTTGAATTCTCTATCATGAAAAACTCAGTGGGTCAAAACTTTTGCTCGCGACTATACAGTGAAAAAAAAAATTAAGCGTACATTTCTTCGTATAAATCCTTTTAGATGATTATAATAGGTATTTCAAACTCACTCACCATCCCGCTTCCACGAAGTGGGAAGTGAGAAACCCCCTGGTAAGGCAAGCCCTGTTAGTTGCGACAAACCGCCGTGTTTTTTTTTTTTTTTTTTTTTTTTTAGGTCGATGTTTGGGTCGCCTCCTTGCCTGGCCGGGACTATCGGGAACCACGCACACAATTTGAATGAAATCGTTTTGAAGTCAGTAATAATAAAAAAAAAAAGCTCCTTTACGTGTAATAAATTTGTTGCAACGTCTCTGTGAGGACAATAAAGATGGCTTCATTAAGATACTTTATCTAACCTTCCATCCTAAGAACGTCTTGACGTAATCCAACACTCAGCCGATGAAGCACATTTTCCCATTCTGCAGACTCTAGTACCCAAAGCCTCCTTCATAAATCTATGACGTTTTCTCTCTACTTACTCTCCTCTCCTCTCCTCTTTCATTTTTTTCCACTCCCCTCTCCATTCACTACTGTCTTTTCCATTTCTCTCCTCTTTCCTCCCCTCTCCTCTTCTTTACTATCTTACTCTCCTATCCTCTCTTCTTCCCTCCCACTATCCTCTCCTCTCCTTTCCTATTTCATTTCCTCCTATGCCCCTTTCATTTTACTACTATCCTCTCTGCTCCTCACCTCCTCCCTCCCCCACCCATTTCCTCCACTTTTTCACTCACTTCCCTCTTCCTCTTCCTCCCACTCTCCTTTCCCTTCACTACTATCTTCTCCATCCCTCCTCTTGCCTCCCCCTCTCCTCTCCCCATTCAACTTTCCTTTGATCTCCTCTTCCTCTCCTTTCCCAGGACCTGCCTCCCCTTCCTCTTCATTCCTCTTCTATTCCCATCTCCTCTCATCTCCTCCATTGTCTTACTCTCTTCTCCTCTTCCTCTTCTTCTCCAGGACCCTCATTCTAGACCCAGTCTTTCCCCTCTTCTACTATATTTCCATCTCCCCTTCACTTACCTCACCTCTTCTTCACTCCCAAAAACAATTTCTTTTGTATCCTCTTCCTCTTCCTCCCAGCTCTCCTCCTGAATATTCCTCTTCCCTCCTCTCCTCTCCCTTACTTAAACCTCTTTTCTTCCTCCTTTCTCCCCGTCTATTCTATGTTATTTCCATCCATCATCTAGCCTTCGCCTCCTCCTCTTCTTCCTCATATTCAAAAAGATGACAAAAGGAAACCAAATAACTACAGGCCTATAAGTTTGACTTCAATCGTAGGAAAAATTATGGAAACTATCATCAGAGATGCTATCGAACATCATTTAGAAAGGAACTGTTTGATAAATGATAGCCAGCATAATTTCAGACGGAAACGTTCTTGCGTGACTTACTCGAATTCTACATTACAGTCATCTCGAATTATGACAAAAGAAACAATATAGATTTAATACATCTACACTTTGCAAAAGCTTTTGATACCGTCGCCCACGAAAGACTACTTACTAAATTAGTGGTAGCCTATTAACTTGTACTAGTAATTGGTTAAATGATAAAAAACAGAGAGTTGTTTTTAATGGAAAAACTTCTAGATGGAAATGTTTAACGAGTGGAGTTCCTCAGGGTTCCATTCTTGGGCCACTTCTATTCATAGTATACATGATATAGACCACGGACTAAAACCTATTGTCTCCAAATTTGCTGATTATACAAAACTGTACGGGATGGCAAATGATCACTTAAACCAATTAGATATTCAAGAATATTTAGATAAATTACAGCTGGTGTACCCCCACCAATTAATTTACATGGCGACCCTCTCCCGTCTCATCTATTCACGAATTGACAGAATAGATAAGATCGACAGAGATCAACGTATTTCAGTCGAACATGCATACTGTCAACCATTAGTTTAGGTTTCCTAGGAAGATCGATTGGCACACTAGGAATACCAAAATCAGTAAATTTTATATGAAAAAAGGGATACAAGAGTAGGCCAAAAAGAGGATGATATATGTTCTCATAAATCCCAAAACTATATATTCTGGTGTTCAATGTATCAAAAACAAAATTTTATATATCCAGTTGTAATCCAAAAGCGAAAATCTTGACACAGAATAAATAGTCGAAATGTATATAAAAAAGTACCCGAATCTATAATTCTACGACTAAGTTGTGTTCATGAGGATTAGAATTATGTATAAAAACATAATTACATTCCGATTTATGAAAAGGGCATGTGAGAGTAGATGGCATAAAGTAAACTTAAAAAGAAATGAGATGACAGTAACATATAAATTGATACACATTGATGATGATGATGATGATGATGGTGATGATGATGGTGATGATGATGATGATGATGATGATGACGATGATGATGATGATGATGATCATCATCATTATCCTCATCTTCATCTAACCACCACCACCACAAACAACAACAAAACAACAACAACAACAACAACAATAACAACAACAACAACAACAACACCAATACCGTCACCAACACCTTTGTCTTCTTTGTTATCATTACTTTTATTCTTTTTTTCTCTTCATTATCATCACTTCTCTCTTCCTCTTCCTCCAATTCGTTTCGCTTAACCAGCTTTTCTTCCTCTTCCTTTTCCTCTTCTTTCTCGTTATCTTCATTTCTTCTCTTTCTTCACCATTTCCATTTCCTTTTCCTACTCTTATTCCTTCATCTCTTCCTCTTCTGCTCCTCCTCCACATCTCTCTTGTTCATCTCTGTCCTCTTACTCCGTCTTCCTCCTTTCCTTCTTTGTATTCTTCTTTTCTCTTCCGTTTTAACTCACTATTCTCCATATTATTCCTTGCATTCCTCCTTTGACTAAAAACGTTCTCATATTTCTTTTCTACGGAGGGCGCTAAGACTTTTGTCTCTTCCTCTTCCTCCTTTTATTTTCCGTTTCCCCCTTTCCGCATATTTACTTCCGCTTCTTTTCATATTCTTTCGTTCGCAGTTTCTTTTCTTTTCATGTGCTTCCTTTTTGCCATCTTTGCCCCTTGCCTTTGCATCCCCATTCCAATTTAAATGGATCTAAATTGGACAGGTTTAGGTTTAAGAAGGAAATAGGCAAGAAATGGTTTATCAATACAGTGGTTAACGAATAGAATAGACTTAGTAACCATGTATTGAGGGCTGAAACAATTGGTCGTCTTAAGGGAAGATTAGATAATTTTATGAATAGGAACGAAATGTGAGTGAAGGACATTGAACTACCTAGTGTAGATCTTATGGTCTCTTGCAGTCTCCTTCATTCTTTTGTTCTCATCTGACCTTCCTTCTATCACCCTTATTTACTTAATTCTTTTCATCTTCTTTTCGATCTTTCTTCTTTGCTCTCTCCAGTGGATGCCCTGCCTCCCCTTTCTCTTGCACATCAATCCAGTCATTCCCTTCATTTCCTTCCCTACACTCAAACTCTTATTCATGTATGGCTGTATATCATTCCTTTACCCCTGCCTTCGTCAACCTTTCTTATACATTACCCCCTTATCAGTGACCAACCAATCCTCCGTTATCTCATCGATACTGTTTCCCCCCTCCCATTACCTCTTGCAATTATCCAAACTTTGCTAATTGCAGTGGGCCCTATAGCCGCTCCCCCCTGTCCTTCCCCCTCCCCTCCCCCTCTCCCCCCCCCCTCTCCTCGTATCGGATATTGTATCGATTTGAGAATGATCTATGCCTAAAGAAGATTCTTCCCTTCCTTCCTCTCCTCCTTCCTCCTCCACCTCCTCCTCCCCCTCCAGATCCTCTTCGTTTTCGTCCTCCTCCTCCACCTCCTCCTCCCCCTCCAGATCCTCTTCGTCTTCGTCCTCCTCCTACTCCTCCTCCTCCTGTCTCTTCATCCTCGTCCTCATCTTCCTACTCCTCCTAATCCTTTCCCCTTCCTTCCCCCTCCCACTTACTCCTTCCCTACTCCTCCTCTTGTTTCTCCTCGTCTTTCTCCTTTTCCTCCTACTCCTACTCTTCGTCCTTTTCTTACTCCTATCCCCCCTACTCTTCCTCTTCTTCTTGTTTCTGTTCCTACTCCTTCTGTTCCTCCTGAACCTCTTCCTTCTGTTCCTCCACGTCCTTCTTCTACTCCTCCTCGTCCTTTCCTCATCCACCTCCTCCTACTTCGCCTCGTGGTTTTCCTTCTGCTCTTTGTCCTTTCCTCCACCTCCTCCTCTTTCATCCTACTCCTCTTCCTTGTTCATTTTCTCCTCCTTCTTCTGCTTCTGCTCCTCCTCACCCTTTCCTCTTCTTTCTCCTCCTCCTCCTCCTCACCCTTTCTTCTTCTTTCTCCTCCTCCTCCTCCTCCTCCTTTTTCATCCTCCTGCTCTTCCTTGTCCATTTTCTCCTTTTCCTTCCTCTGCTCCTTCTCACCCTTTCCTCCTCTTTCTCCTCCTCCTCCTCCTCCTCAACCTTTCCTCTTCTTTCTCTTCTCCTCCTCCTCCTCCTTCTTTTTCATCCTCCTGCTCTTTCTTGTCCATTTTCTCCTTTTCCTTCCTCTGCTCCTCCTCACCCTTTCCTCCTCTTTTTCCTCCTCCTCCTCCTCCTCCTCCTGCTTCACCTTGTCCATCTTCTTTTCCTCAGTCTCTTCCTTTTCTTTCTTCTCGTTTTATTCCTCCTCCTGCTCTTCTCCCTTCTCTCCTTCCCCTCCTCCTCCTCCTATTTCAGTTCCATTTCTTATTTGTCTTTCTTCTTAATCTATATCCAAGCAGTCAACTTCTTTCCTTCTCCTCTTCCTCCCCCTCCTCTTCCTCCTCCTCCCCTCCTCCTTTAGGCACTTCCTTTTTCTCATTCTCCATCTCTATCTCATCTTTCTCCTCCTTCGTCTTCTTCTTTTTTAATATCTTTCTCTTTCTAGGTATCGTCTTCCATTTTCTTCTAGTTTTACTTCGCCTTTCTTTATGTTATTTCCATCTTTTCTCTTCGCCATCTCTCCTTTTGTTTTCAATTTTTATTCCTTCCTTATGTCAATTTCTTGCATTGGTCGTGGATTATTTACTATTGTGCTCTAAAGAAAAAAAAAAAAAAAAAAAATCCCGTTAAAAATTAAACATGCAACATTTGACATATCGCACGAAACACGTAATATATCGCATGTAACAAGCAACGTGTCGCATACAAAAAGCAATATGTCGCATGCAACAAGCAACATGTCAAGGCAACAAGCAACAGGTCGCATGTAACACTCAAAATGTCGCATGTGACACGCAACATGTCGCATGCAACAAACGACATGTCGTATGCAACAAACATGTCGCATGCAACCTCAACATGCCGCATGTAACAAGTAACTTGTCTCATTCAACATGCAACATGTCGCACAAAATATGCAACATGTTGCATGCAAAACGCAACATGTCGCACAAAATATGCAACATGTTGCACGCAAAACGCAACATGTCGCACGCAACACACATGTCACACGCAGAACGTCGCACGCAACATTTAACATTATACGTGCAAATCTGCGTGACTCTGGTCAGTAGGGGTGTCACTAAATTCCTTAAAACGTTGTCTATAGTCGTTAACCGATAGGGAAGTCAAGAGTAGGTAGACCACGACACTATGAACAGTGGTAGTAAGATTCTTTGCACCATCATGTCACCGATAGCATTGAAGGGACATCACTGTAAAGGTTTTGGCCACGGAGAGAGTATCTTGAGGTCCTTACATACACGGCCTATGAGAGAGGGGGGATGGTCTTCGAGAACAAGCATTCTACCATGAAAAAATCTTAAAAGGCATTTGATGAATGTAACCGTAATTAGTGATTTATTTTGCTGCATTAATTAAATGTTTGTTATATTATGTTATATCTGATCATGGAAATAAAACATTTATCAAAATTTACTTGTAGATCTACTGGACATCAAATCCTCAATTTTGAGAAAAATCTTTGCCTGTTTCGGTGGCCCAAGAGGGTCTCGTATCGCTTTGTAAAATTTCTCTTTCAAAGTCTTCCTCTTGGAGACCCTGTTTACATAAGTAAGCGTGGGAGGACAATAGCTTTAAGATGCTTCACACTAGGCTAATTCTCGTCAACTGTTATGAATCCGTTTGATTAGAAACGACTTCGGCTACAATCTTTCGTTTTCCAAAACTCCAAATTCCAATTAACCTTTGCATCATGTATTGAGAAGGTGACTTTTAAACTAAGAGAAGTTAAACCTATACGAATGTTAGACACACCGTTAAAATGTTCTTAGAGAAGTCTATAATACTATAAGCAAAGTCTTCCTCTAGCTATTCGAATTCACATTTGACAAGAATTTGCTCAGTGTGAAGTTGGTGTGATTAGTTTCCCCTAATGTGTTAATTGGATGTTGGTGGATTGGGCTCCTACAGTGAGAGGACAGAGAGGTACAAATACCAGTTACCTAGTAAAGAAGCTACTAGTTTAACAGGGGTCCAATACCTTTCATTATTGCATTTGTACTTCCTATACTTGTTTCACTATTGTACTAAGACTCGTTATTCGAGATGAGTCTTCAAGGATCTATCTATATTTTATATATTAAGGGCTTTTTCCCCCTTACGAAGGGGCTAGCCAAGTCAAAGACTTGCACCCACTTCCACCCATTCCACTTCCATCCACTATCCTTGTTTCCCTCTCTCTGCCAAGCTATCCTACGAGAAGTCTTCAAGGATACAGATATTAAAAACTCTGATTTGAGTTCTTTTATTTTTCTCTTTCTTTTATTGGCGCAGACAAAACCGTCCGAATCACCACTTCATACTCCTGCAACACTTTCAATGCACTCGGTTCGAATTTATAAAGGAAAAGAAAAAAGAAAATATCTTTAGCCTGATTCATTTCATTGACACTAAGCATCAATACGCCTTTGATTCGTGGGAGCTGCTTCACCACAGTTGAACATTTCGCAGACCTGCCAACTCGTTTGCGGTCATTCAAGCCCATAAAGCCGCAGAGGGACTGTCTGCATCGAATTGTGCGCGTCGTGACCTGAGCGCGGAGTTCTGACCCCGTTGGTAAGTTGGCGTACAGTCACGAACAATTTTTTTTACCCATGGTACAGTTCTCACAACGTTAATATGATATATTTTTGTCGAGTACGTGATATATATTCCTCTGTAGTAATTAGCTTATAGTTAAGTCATTTTACTTTGAGTGGATAAAAAGCAGAAAAAAATTGTAAGAAAAATAAATTTAATTTTGTGTCATGAAAATCTCTGAGTCGGCCAAAATTTTTGCTTGTGACTGTGCGTCTGGTTTTTTAATCTCATGAACTCCAGACTATTCTATTCAGTTGAGGAACGGACTTGGTTCATGAAGAATATTTTCTTCCCAAAGACATCCTCAGAGGAATGACACCATCTGGCTTTAGACCAAAAATATGGAAAGATTGAGACCGTTTTGTCTGGAATGTTATGAACATCTCTTTAGGTGGAGGGTAATCAAAACAAATACTGTAACAATATACAAGGGACACACATCAATTTATCCTCTTTATTCATTGTCATCATCCTTCTTCTCTTACAATATATTCTTTTTCTTCCTCCTCCTCCTTTTCCAATAGTTTCCTTCTTTCTCTTCCCACTTCTCTTCCTACTTCTCCTCCTCTTCCTCCCTTTCTTACAGCAGCTTCCTTCTTTTTCTCCCTCCTCCTCCTTTTCCAAAAGCTTCCTTCTTTCTTTATTCCTTCTCTTCCAGTATTATCCTTCTTCCTCTCCCTCCTCCTCCTCTTCCTTCTCTTCTCTCTCCTCATCTAATACTTTTTCTCCTTTCCCTTTCTCCTTCCTCTCTTCCACCTCATCTTCCTCCTCCCCACTCTTCCTCCTCCTCAATCCCTCTGCCTCTTGTCCTCTCTTCAAGTTTCCAACTCGAATAAGCTCTGGAGGATGACCTCCGGAAGAAAAATGATGAAGCAGATGAGGACGTAAGAACTCACAAGTTACAAAGCTCAACCGCCATGAGCCTTGGCGCCGCGCATGCGTACTGCACCAATGAAAAAAAAGTGTGATGGTATGAAAAAAAGTGATGATGATGGTGATGGTGAAAGTAATGGAGGAAGTTTTACATAGGAATTGTAAATTGAAAGCTTCACCGAGATGATGGGTGAGGAATTTTTGCTGGGGATTTTGTGAATATATAGAAATGAACAGTTAAAGTTCATTGAATAGTAATGGACATTGCAAAAGCAACGAGAGTGATTGAACGATACTTGATAGCAAATGTAACGGTGGCATGTAACTGAGGTATGTGACCATGGTAGAGACTGGTATGTTGTAAGCATATGTTAAGTGGTGATAGTTCAAAGAATGGTTGTGGTTATTGGTAGTATGGAGTGTTGGTATGCGGTTGTTGCATAGTGCGACACTGCAACTATTCTCCATTTGGCATGTGTGTTTTATTCTCTTTTTATTGATTTTATTTCTTTGTGGAATAATAAAGCGCTAGTAACATACACACAAAAAAGTACAGTTTTCATCCCTTATTTATTT
>NC_134797.1:42106907-42116907 GCF_046742065.1 Oratosquilla oratoria | reverse complement strand
GTTGCTGAATTGCAATACAGTTTGACCTTCATTCTCACTTGAAATATTTCTAGATGTACTACCTCATCATTTCAAGTGATAGAGAATTTCAAACTGTACTTCAATTCAGGATGCTCGCTGGCTGAACGGGTTAGGGCGAAGGGATGGCGGTTCGAGTCCTGCCACCGGCGAAGTTAAACCAAGGGCATGGTTCATTAGATTCCAAGCTACAAAGTCCTCTGTGAGGGGGACCGTCATAGCCTTCCGATAGGGGGAAGTTTGTGACGTTAAACCATATCATTTCGTCACTTCAGTTCAGCAACAGGAAGTCTGCCTTTAGTGCGTGGCCTGTTACCTGCGTCTCATATTTTAGTTAGGCTAAAAGACGCATAAAGTGAGATGGCATTCTGTTTCATAAATCACCCTAATCAGGAACAAATTCCTCCAGATTGCAAGCTCGCATATGTCACATCTGTATTAAAAAATGCAAATGGGTCATTACCATGTAATCATAGAGCTATTAACTTGCGTGGAGGAAAATATAAAAAAAGATGTCATTTGAGTTAAAACAAAAGTATTTTTGGAAACAGTTGTCGGCAGGTTCTAAGCTTGTGTGTCCATATATATCTTTTTATTTTTGAATTCTTCTGAATAGTTTCAAGAATAATCTAAGTTCAGATATGGAGGTTTCTCTCAATTGAACAGGATGATCTAGAATTACATACACGCGTATATACATACATACATACATACATACATACATACATGTATGTATACATAAATACATTCTGCATATACATACATACAAACATACATACATACATGCATACATACATAAATATATTCTGCATATAAATACATACAGGCATACATACATACATACATACATACATACATAATGCATACATACATACGTACATACATACATACATACATACATACATACATTGGTTTGAAATTTAAGAATTGTTTAGTCTTTTCATCCTCTAGTCTAGTCTAGTCTAGTCTAGTTCTCCCAAAATGTTCGCAAATGTTCAAACTGATTAACAAAACCATTTTCCAGACAGAACAGCTGATGATAACGCGAACTAATGGCTTTGGCTACTTTACGACGTTTTTCAGTGTGTGTACATACACTGGAAATCCTCTCTATATTTACATTAGAACATAAGAACATAAGAATGGAGGAGATTGCAAGAAATCATAAGGCCAACACTAGGTAGTTCCATGTCCCTTACCAGCTGTCACCCCTATCCATAAAGTTATCTCATCTTCTCTTAAAACAATCAATTGTTTCAGCACTCACTACATGTTTATTAAGTCTATTTCTAGAATGGGAATAGAATCTATTTCCAATTTGTATGTAAACAAAGAGTTAAATAATCGTGTTTTCTATGAAAAAGAGATAAACGGGTAAACGTCCTATAGGTATACGTTTGTTCTCTATACGCATCTTCAACTTACGCGCACGATAGACAACCATGAATATAATCGATCCCTGAAGAAAACCTCAACCAACGGTAGATGGTCTCAGGTCGCCAAAGGGTCGGGTTGGGTCATTCCTTGGCTAAAGGGGGAAAGTCATTCCCAGCCTTCTTCCTTCCTTCCCAGGTTCCTCTTCTTCTCAAGAACTCTGAGAGTAGATTATTCTCTTTCTCAAGAATTCTAAGAGTAGGTTCTTCTCTTTCTCAAGAACTCTGAGAGTAGGTTCCTCTCTTTCTCGAGAACTCTGAGAGTACGTTCTTCTCTTTTTCAAGAACTACGAGAGTAGGTTCCTCTCTTTCTCGAGAACTCCGAGAGTATGTTCTTCTCTTTTTCAAGAACTCTGAGAATAGGTTCCACTCTTTCTCGGAAACTCTGAGAATAGGTTTCTCTCTTTCTCGAGACCTCTGAGAGTAGATCCCTCTCTATTTCGAGAACTCTGAGAATAGATTCCTCTCTTTCTCGAGACCTCTGGAAATAGGTTCCTCTCTTTCTAGGAACCTCTTTGAGTAAGTCTCTCTCTTTATCGAGAACCATGAGAGTAGACTCTCTTTCTCGAGACCTCTGAGAGTAGATCCCTCTCTTTCTCGAGAACCCTGACAGTAGGTTCCTCTCTTTATCGAGAACTCTGAGAATGGACCCCTCATTCTCGAGACCTCTAAAAGGGGGTTCCTCTCTTTTCCGAAGACTCTGAGAGTAGGTTCCTCTTTCTCAAGAGCTCTAAGAGTAGGTTCCTCTGTTTCTTGAGAACTCGAGACTAGGTTCTTCTCTTTCACAAAAACTCTGAGAGTAAGTTCCTCTTTTTCTCAAGAACTCTGAGAGTAGGTCCCTCTCTTTTTCGAGACCTCTGAGAGTAGGTTCCTCTCTTTCTTGAGACCTTTGTGAGTAGGTTCTTTCTCGAGAACTCTGAGAGTAGGTCCCTCTCTTTATTGAGAACTGTGAGGGTGGGTTCCTATTTTTTTTCTCGAAAATTCTGAGTGTAGGTTCCTATCTTTCTCGAGAGCTCCGAGAGCAGATTCCTCTGTTTCTTGAGAAGTTGAGACTAGGTTCCTCTCTTTCACAAGAACTCTGAGAGTAAGTTTCTCTCTTTCTCAAAAACTATGAGAGTAGGTCCCTCTCTTTCTTGGGAATTCTGAATATGGGTTCCTCTCTTTCTCGAGACCTCTGAGAGTAGGTTCCTTTCTCACTCGAAACCTCTAAGATTAGGTTTCTCTCTTTCTCGAGAACTCTGAGAGTAGGTTCCTCTCTTTCTCGAGAACTCTGAAAGTAGGTTTCTCTCTTTCTCAAAAACCCTGAAAGTAGGTTCCTCTCTTTCTCAAGAACCCTGAGAGTAGGTTCTCCTCCTTCTCAAGAACTCTGAGACAGGTTCCTCTCTTTTTCGAGACCTCTGAGAGTAGGCTCTTTTCTTTCTAGAGACATCTGAGAGTCCCCTCTCTTTCTTGATACCTCTGAGAGTAGTTTCCTCTCTTCAAGACCTCTGAAATAGGTTCCTCTCTTTCTCGTAACCTCTGAGACTAAGTTTTTCTCTTTCTTTCTCGTTCTTGATACCTCTGAGAGTAGGTTCCTCTCTTTTTCAAGACCTGTGAGAGTAATTCCTCTCTTTCTCAAGAACTCTGAGAGTAGGTTCCTCTCTTTCTCGAAAACCCTGAAAGTAGATTCCTCTCTTTCTCGAAAACCCTGAAAGTAGATTCCTCTCTTTTTCGAGATCTCTGAGAGTAGGTTTCTCTATTTTTCGAGACCTTTGAGAGTAGGTCCCTCTCTTTCTCGAGAACTCTGAGAGTAGGTTCCTTTCTTTCTCAAGAACTCTGAAAGTACATCCCTCTCTTTCTCGAGAACTCTGAGAGTAGGTCCCTCTCCTTCTCAAGAACTCTAATAGTTATGGATCAACATTCAATGTAATCTTAAAATAGGTTAAGACTAATAGTTTGGACACTCATTCTGCCAAAGCAAGAGCAACATCAAAATTAATTTGTTACTCTAAATTTAAAACAAAACTATTTTTCCTCCCCTACCCCCTACTCCTAAACATTCCCTTCCACTATCCCTTCCCTGTCTCTCTTCTCTACTTTCTTCCCTCCCCCCTCCCCCCACTCTCATCTCCTCTCCCTTCCGCTTCTCTCATCCCATATTCCACTGCCCCTCCTCCTCATTCCTCTTCTCTTCTTCTTTTCCCACTCCCACTCTCCTCTCCTTTCCCGTCCCAATTCAATCAACTTCGCTTCTCTTCTCTTTCTTCATCTCATCTGCCTTCCTGTCCCCTTAGCCCTTGCTTTCCTCCTTCCTATTTCCTCCCTTTTCTTCCCTTCCCCCCTCTCCCTTCACCATTCGTCTTCTTTCATTCCTTTCTCCATTCCCTTCTCTTCTCTTCCCTTTCCTTCCCTTCTCTTCTCTTCCCTTTACTTCCCTTCTCTTCCCTTCCCCTTTCCTCCACCTTCTCCTTTTCCGCTCTCCCCAACCTATCCGTTTCCTTCCCTCCTCTTCTCTCCTCTTCTCCCAAGTTTCCTTTTTATTCACTTGTACACACCTTTCTTGTGGCAAGCTCTCACACAAGCCCCATTTCCCTTCGTGCAACGGTAAGTCCCAGAGGGATTCTTGAGGGTCGACAGTTCTGTGTCCATTCATCTTGCAGCTGATATTTGGTCCAAGAAATGAGATCAGGAGGAAGGTGCGTCACTTTGTGTACCGTTGCAGTGGGACGGTTAGATGAACGCCTTTAGGGTATATGGTCTAAGGACCGTCGTCGTCGTTATGATCATCATCGTCATCATCGTCATTGTCATCGTCATTGTCGTCATTATCGTCACCATTATTTTTCTCCCCATTCTATTGCTTTTCTCATCACCGTGGTGAGAAAAAGAAGAAAATTACGAAAGACGATGAAGACAAAGAAGAAAAAGAAGAGGAAGAAGAAGAAAAAGAAGAAGAAGAAGACGAAGAAGAGGAAGAAGAAGAAGGAGAAGAAGAAGAAGAACAACAACAGCAACTGCAACAAGAGAAATAAGAAAAGAATATAGCAGCAACAAAACAACTAGAGAAAAAAGAAATGAATATGAAAAAGAAGGAATAGAAGAAGAAGAGGAAGAAGAAGAGAAAGTAGAAGAAGAAAAAGAAGGAGAAGAAGAACAGCAAAAGGAACAAGAGAAAAGAGAAAAAGAATATAAAAAAATCAAGAAAAGAAAAAAGAAAAAGAAAAGAAGAAGAAGAAGAAGAAGAAGAAGAGCAAAAACAACAAGAGAAAAAAGAAAAAATATGGAAAAGAATAAGAAAAAGAAGAAGAAGAAGAATAAGACAAGAACATGAGGAGGAAGAAGAACAACAACAACAGCAGGAGCAACAAGAGAAAAAAGAAAACGAATATAGAAAAAAGAAAAAGAAGAAGAAGATAGAGAAGAAGAAAAGAACATGAGGAGGAAGAAGAAGAAAAAAGGAAGAAAAAAGAAAAAAAAGGGTGGAGGAGAAAGGAGGAGGAGGAGAAGGAAGAGGAGGAGGAGGAGGAGGAGAAGGAGGAGGAGGAGGAAGGAGGAGAGGAGGAGGAGAAGGAGGAACCGGTGTGCTTCAAGCATGGGTGACAAATGCACTTCCCGAGTTCGCCGGAGCCATTCTGGAAACGTAAATTTGGAGGATGGCGGGCACTCCCAATTAGAACATTCTTGACATTCGCTCATGGTCGGCACCGATCTGCAAAAAAAAGGTCAAGAATCTTCAATTACTCGGGTTCCGTAGCGGCGACCGACGCTCCGGACTTAGTATCCTTTCGAAGACTCTTGCCAAATCCGGGACTTTCTGGTTTTTGCGCGAGTACAGGTGAGAGCTCTGGGGAATCCTGACCGGGGCAAGGAAGAGCGGAGGCGGGTAGAGTCGGGTAGAGATCGGAATCTGTATGACAAGCACGGGTAGTATCGTCCAGTGTAGGGCCGTCTGGCATGGCTAGATGGAGCGGGGATATCCAAGCGAGGTCTAGGACTAAATGGGACCATGAAGGAATCAAAGTGGACTAAATTGGACAGTGTAGAGGCCCAGGGACTGAATTGGACTAAATTGGGCTGTTCAGGTCAGGAAAGACCAAAAGCTTCTGAGTAGATCAGGGTAGAAATGAGCTGTAGTAGGCTGAAATCAACTGCTCCATGCTGTGCCGTTAATATTTCTATCCTTTTGTCATCTGTTTCTACGTTTTTTACTTCGTTTAGCGGTTCCTCACTAATTATTACGACGAGATATTTTTTATTTTATTTTCACACTTGTGTTACAGTTCAGGCTTCTTGTTTCAAGCATGTCTATTGTAATTCGATATACGGTATATACTCTGGCGTGGTGTAAGATCTGTGTACATATCAATATTGTGTCGTAAGCTGCATTGTAACACGCAATACAGTTCGTCAGTATAACATTCAAGTTTTACCTCACTCTTGAGTTCTTGACATCAATGCTAAACCAAGAACCACCTAATCAAATCACCAAGTAAATCCACTAGTTTTAGTCTCTAAGTTACAGTCTTCTAGGAGAGAAAAAATTCAAATTCTTATGCTTCATTTATCATGCATATGATTTATTGTTTTGGCTTTGTATCAAATTTTCTCACACTGCTTCACCTTCTTCTCTCTTTGTTTAAGTTCACTTGAATCTTCTTTTTTATTCCATGATGTTACGTTTATCTTTCTTTATCTTTTTATCTCTGTTCCCCCTAACTCCCTCCACCTCACTTTGCTTTCTTCAAAACTCATCTTGTTCTGTCAATCACTTCAACCTACATGTTATAGGGACTTCGTCTAAGAACATAAGAATGGAGGAGACTGTAAGAGACCATAAGGCCTACACTAGGCAGTTCTATGCTTCTTACCACCTGCCATCCCCATTCTCTTAAAACAACCAATTATTTCAGCGCTCATTACGTGGCTACTAAGTCTACTATTCCTTACAACCTCAATTCTATGTCCACTTCTCAAATACCTCCGCCATCCACCCTGCCTCCTACCCTCCTCTCTTACTATGCTCTACTAAATCCACAATACCCTACACCTACCATCCTTATCTCTCACTATCTCCTACGCCATTCTCATTCGTATATCGGTCATCTTATTTGTTTAACCCTTACCTACCTCCCTCTCTGCCACACCATTACTTCCATTAAGCTGGTCCGACCGTGCTCTTAGCTCCTTTATCTCTCTTGTATCGCCAGCACCTTCTGTCTCATTATCATCTCGTATCACTAACACCCTCTTTACCCGTCTATCCTGTCGTTTTCGCTGTCTGCTATAGCTCCCGATCCGCCCCTAGCATTCTGCCACCCATTCGCTGTCTCTCTTTCCTTTCATTCATTCACTATCCTTACTCCCATCCTTACATTCCTTACATTCTACGCTCCATCTCCCATCTCCCATAACTTCTCATATAATGCATTGACCATTTGTTTTCAGTAGACGATGTTTTAGTGACTTTAATGACATCCCTACGGACCACAGTCACTCACCATATTTTCATGACTGGAGGTTATCTATTAAAAAATACTATGTACTGTTAAATACTACCATCCCTCCGTTCTGTTACCCGCATCAAATCTCTCCTTCACCAGTTTCATAAATTCGTCTCTTCGGTGCGATATATGTTTGTTGGAACGAAAAATGTGGAAGAAGAGGTATGGAAATATTCGTTTCATAAATGGATATTGTAAATGTTATTCCAGGTTTTGGTTGAGATTTGATGGGATAGACGATGTGGGTGTAAGAAGAGAGAAGAGTTGAGAGATGAAAGTCAGGTGTTCATCAAATACCAACTTGCCCATTTATGGGACATTTGAAAGGAAATGTGACATTTCCTTTTTTACGTTGAATACAATGTCGCTCAGTAGGTTATCTTAGAATAACCGATGGAATTGTATTTCGGTCCTTACCTATGGAAGAGTTCCTTTGTTTCTAGTCGCACCTTATCGTAAATTACTGTATAGGGTCATGAAGTTTACAAAGGATTACAAAGGCGGAGCATGCCGACAGGAGACCTTTTGACCCATATCTAGGTCGGATGCAAAAAAAAAAAAAAAAAAAAAAAAAAAAAAAAAAAAAAAAAGTTCATGGAGTTTCCGCAAGAACACAGCCACAGTAGAAGTTAGTTTAAATAGCTATGTTTAGTTAGTTTTATTTTAGTTCGTTTAGTTTGTTTAATTAATTTAGTTTAAGTTAGGGGTGTTAGTTTAGGTAGATAGGTAGGCAAGTAAGAAGTCGGTAGGTTGTTAGGTAGGAAAGTAGTTAGGTAGGAGGTAGGTAGTAAGTACGTAGGTAGGTAAGTAGGTAGGCAGGTCGGCGGGTAGGTGGGTAGATGGGCAGGTGGGTAGGTAGGTAAGTATGTAAGTAGGTAGGTAGGTAGGTAGGTAGGTAGGTAGGTAAGTAGGTAGGTACGCAAGTAGGTATGTGGATAGGTAGGCAAGTACATATGTAGGTTGGTTGGTATGTTAGTAGGTACTTAGGCAATTAGGTAGGTAGGTAGATTAGTAGGTAGGTAGGTAGGCAGGTAGGTAGGTAGGTAGTTGGTAGGTAAGCAGATGAACAGGTAAGCAGGTAGATAGATTGGTAGGTGGGCAGGTAGCCAAGTACGTAAGTAGGTAAGTTGGTAGGTAAGAAGGTAGGTTAATAGGTAGGTAGGTAGGCAGGTAGGTTGAGTGGTGAGTTATCTATTTCTTTATTTATTGATTTATTACTTCTTCAGAGGGGGGGGGGTCATCAAGAATTTTAATGGTCCTGGATACTCTTATGCTTGATCTGTACCTCATCTGCTTATCCCAGTTTATCAGTTCAAGGACCTCTCAATCGAGCTCTTTCCCGCTACAAGAATGAATTTCATATTACAAAGGATTACAAAGGCGGAGCATGCCGACAGGAGACCTTTTGGTCCATATCTAGGTCGGATGCGAAAAAATCATAATAATGATAGATAAATAAATGAATAAAAACCATAATAATGTAAATAATAGATAAAATACATAAATATACGCATAGATATGGTTAACTAATAAACAAATAGGTAAATTGTAAATAATAATATATTGACATATAACTAATAATAATTGCGAATCAAGCAAATAGTAATAAAGAAACAGACAAATGATAACAAAACAAAAAACAAATAATATAAAATAAATGGTAGTCATTACAGCATCTTGCTCAGGTTTTTATCTATATGATTCTTAAAGCTTCGAACTGAACTACATTGCACTGCCTCTGCAGGAAGTTTATTCCATTCATTAACTACACGGTTGGCGAAGTTGTTTCTACCCACTTCTAAATTAAATCTATTTCCTGACAGTTTGAGACCATTATTTCTTGTCTGATTCTCATTCAGTGTGAAAATTTTGTCTATTTTGATGTTGTCAATTCCTTTTAGAATCTTAAAGACCTGTATCAAGTGACCTCTGAGTCTTAGCTTTTTTTAAGGAAAACAGATTCATATGTTTTAATCGATTATCGTGTGATTTATTTTTGATATTTGGAATCAGGTTTGTGGCTCGCCGTTGTACTTTTTCCAATCTATCAATGTCTTACATATTTACATATATACATATTATATATATATATATATGAATACATATATATATACATATATATATATATACATATACATACATATATATAAACATATATATATACATATATATATATATATGTGTGTATGCACACATATAAACTCGTGTATATATATATATATATATATATATATATATATATATATATATATATATATATGTATATATATATATATATATATATATATATATATATATTCGCACATTACAAAATCTTTTACCCTCTTATAACAGGGATTGCCGTATCGAATGTTACACCCACCCTTCACCTATCCCATGCCCGTTCACCGCTCCTATCATGCCATCGTAGCACTTTATTTGACGAAAGGTCATCCCTGACTCCCGTCACACCATTCGGGTACAAGACAAAGCACGAGACCCGTGACTTCCTTGATTTATGTAGGTTGTCACTAAACAATTATGTTCGGCTAAGGGATGATTGACCTAATGGTTGAAGTGGATGGTAATTAGCTTTTTCGTAGTAATGAGCGGTTTGTATGATTGTGTGATATGTTCGCCAGACGAAAGTTTCTGGTAACTATTGGTCGATTTCTTAAACCTTCAACACCGTGGTTAAATATTTTATTGTCATTGTTGTTGTTATTGTTGTTGTTATATATATATATATATATATTGTCGTTGTTATTGTCGTTGTTATTGTCGCTGCTATTGCCGTTGTTATTGCCGTTGTTATTGTCGTTGTTGTTGTCGTTGTTATTGTCGTTGTTATTGTCGTTGTTATTGTCGTTGCTATTGTCGTTGTTATTGTCGTTGTTGTTGTCGTCATTATTGTTGTCGTTGCTGTTGTCGTTGCTGTTGTCGTTGCTATTGTCGTTGTTGCTGTCGTTGTTGTTGTCGTTGTTGTTGTCGTTGTTGTTGTCGTTGCTGTTGCCGTTGTTGTTGTCGTTGTTGTTGTCGTTGTTGTTGTTGTTGTCGTTGTTGTTGTTGTCGTTGTTGTTGTCGTTGTTG
>NC_134797.1:42084407-42096907 GCF_046742065.1 Oratosquilla oratoria | reverse complement strand
TATATATATATATATATATGTATATTCATATATATATATATACATATACATTTTTATATATATATATATATATATATATATATACATATATATGTATATATGTATACATTTATATATATATATATATATATATATATACATATATATATATATGAATATATATATTTATACATTTATAAATATACATATACATATATATATATATATATATATATATATACATATATATATATAAATATATATATTTATACGTTTATATATATATATATACATATATATATATATACATATATGTATATATATACATATATATATATATAAATACATATATACATATATATATACAAATATATAATGTATACATATATACAAATATATAATGTATATATATATATACATATATATATATAATTATATACATATATATATTTATAAACATACATATACATAAATATATATACACACACACACACACACACACATACACACACACACACAAACACACATACATATATATATATATATATATATATATATATGAATATATATATATATATATATACGAATGTGAAGACATCCTGACAGGTTGTAAGAGGAGTAGAGGGAAACACACAAGTAGAACAGGAGTTTAAGTATATATATATATATATACTTATATAATATATCTATATATATATTTATATATCTATATATATATACATATATGCACTAAGAACCCACTATTATTTGGATTTAAGAAAAGAAGAAAATAACGGATTTCCGCGTGAAGAGGATCACAGCAAGTGATCGAAATATACGGAAATCCGTTATTTTCTTCTTTTCTTAAATCCAAATAATAGTGGGTTCTTAGTGCAAATACTAATATGTAACGACATTTCTGGACAGTGATATACATATATATATATATATATATATATATATATATATATATATATTTATATGAATATATATATATATATATACATATATTTATATATATATATTTATATGAATATATATATACATATATTTATATATATATACATATATTTATATATATACATATATATTCATATATATATTTGTTTATATATATATATATACATTATATATATATATATACATATATATATTATATATATATATACATATATATACATATATGTATTTATATATATATAATATATAAATATATACATATATTTTGTTATGAAGGTTGGACAGATGAGTGGAAAGGTGGTAGAGAAACACGGGTTAGAGCGAGAACACTGTATTACTGACGTTTCGACTACAAGTCTTCTTCAGAGTGACAGACAGCGTGTGTGTACATCATATATACTCTCTTTATGGCTCATCCGGCTGGACGTTTCAGCAAGTCGCATGCTGATTGGCCCGATACTCCCTCCTCCACAACCAATCTGGCGGCTGCAAATGACAAGTTAACGAACCTTTCTCTGTTGTTGCTAAACCAAGAAAATGACATGTTTTTAGATCTTGGGATTGGCGAAGAATTTTGTAGAAAAAAGAAAATTATCGTTGAGCAACGTCTTTAACAATGAATAATTCAAAGAAAAAATATTCAAGAATAGTCGTGGACTACTAGCGTCCTGCCTTAAGGAAATATATATCTTATCGATGATCTTTAAAAAAAATTAGAAACACACAAAAGTTTGTACTGATACTAATGATTTTGGAATTATAATACATTATCAAAACCAAAAATCTAACTGAAACCATTGAGTAATTTTCTCAATCTTTCCACGTGCCACACACATGAAGGAATTGATCACATGACTATTTTTAAACATTGTTCTTCGTTGCAGATTATATATCTTCCAAGACTTCCTTTGTCGTCCTGATATGAGCCAAAAAAATTATCATAATTTGAAAATTTATTCAATTTTGATTTATCGTTGGACCTGTACGTATGTACTATAGAAGGTCACTTTAAGATGTGATGTACGATGAAAGACAAAATTATCTTCTCAGGTTTGTCCAAAGATGGATAAAACATGTCGAAACATGATGAAAATCGGCCAGAAACGTTTAGCACATTACGCCGGGAGGCGCTTAGATGTGATTAAATGCAGCACCATTGCCTGGTGATCGTTGCCGCTTACTGTGAGGCTGTGGGTTTCCAGTCGGTGTGTGTGTGTGTGTGTGTGTGTGTGTGTGTGTGTGTGTGTGTGTGTGTGTGTGTGTGTGTACATATATATGTGTGACGGGTGCTTATGGGTTTTGTGTATGTTTTGACTCGGCAACCCCCCATATAAGAAGGAAATTGTCCTTTGGTGACAGTTTGATAGAATTGAGAACCAAAGAGCCCCGTCCCGCTTACAAGAGAATGCTGTGGTCTTTATATAAGTATTTCAATGTTGACAACATTGCAATATATAAGACAGTTTGAATAGTGATAAAGTTATATCTAAGCTCACTTCTTTCTAATTAACTACACGACTTGTTATCTCTGCATGAATGGACGATAGTAATTTACAGCGGTATTAAGCTTTAAATTTTAACTTTTTCAAATGCACAGGTGTTGTATTCATTTCAAAATGTGTAAAGTGCGCCGTGCCTAGGGTGGCTGTGTTTAAGAGCGTGCTCAAGGTGGCTGGACTTTAAAGTAGAATCTTATTTTCTTTTTTCCGTGGTTGCAAGAGATTTGTTTTGAAAATATCAATGTGACCCCGCCCATCATTCTAACGTCCTACTCTGTGATTGGATAACGGAACTGTATTTACGTTGGAGGTGTATTTCTATTATTATGCCGCATCTCATCTATGTGAAGACATGGCGTCCAATCAGAGGCTGAGATCAAGGGAAGGGGGCGGGGCCACTTATGGCCTCCTTAGAATGGATGTACTATGGATGATGTCATTTCCATCATTTATGAATGATCGAACTAGCATATCTATATCATGGATGTCACAGAAAAAAATAACGAAAATATTTAGACATTTTTTATCGATTATAATCGATAAAAAATGTCTAAATATTTTCGTTATTTTTCTGTGACATCCATGATATAGATATGCTAGTTCGATCATTCATAAATGATGGAAATGACATCATGATATAGATATATAATAAATAATGATTATTATTTATCTATATATTTATTCATTTGTATAATTCTATGAAAGTTTCTCTGCGAGTCACAAACATTTTGTAATTGTCAGTGTTATTGTTATGATGATATTTACCATTGTTTTTCTTACGATTATATTTTCTTAAAGGTTATCATATTATTTTAATCTAGATTTGGGGCTTTTGTCCACAAGTGGTCTTTCATCAAGGTTAGTTTATTATATCTATTTTTATTCATATATATATTTATATTTATTGCTTCAAAACTAAGTTAATCATATCATTTCGAGATCTTGACAAGAAGTCCTCGAGGTCTCGAAAATAAGTCCTCGAGGTCTTGTCTTTCATGACCTTCTCCTCACGCGAACGTGTGATGAAGTACGTCTTTGCGGAATGAAACGACTCCTGATGGGTCGACGGGGCCCCCCGAGCGCATCATGAGTCACCCTCGCCACCATCTGCGGAAAGGTGGCGCTACGAAGGATGTGCATCAACTGTTGTGGTATCGAATGACAATAGATAAATAAATGAATAAATAAATAAATGAATTTGTCTCTATCAGAGCTTTTTCGACATCTCTCAGCATAAAATTCGTATTATTTCATGTAATTTGTCTATTGATTTGTTTGTTTGTCTTATCTATTTTGTTTTTGTTTGTTTTTATATTACATTATTGTTTGTTTATTTAAATTTTTGTTTGTTTTCATTTTGTTACAATTACATATATATCTATTAGTTTCTCGTTATGTGGCGGAAATTTAGAACGATGTACGCATTGCCTTTGCATATTGAAGGTCGTAAGAAGCAAGTCAGACGAATCCGGAAGAGGACGATTTCCGCGAAGGAGGAATGGGGGGAGGAGGGTAAGAAGAAAAGGAAGACAGAGAAGAAGATGAAGGTGGTGATTGTGGTGATGGTGATGGTGGTGATGGAGATGATGGTGATGGTGATGATGGTTATGGTGATGGTAGTGATGGTGATGATAGTTATGGTGGTGATGATGATAGTTTTGGTGTTGGTGGTTGTGGTGGTGGTGATGAAAACTTGTTTATCATTTAGAATGAGGAAAAGTTAAGGAAATTAAAGGTTAAAGGAAAGGTTTAGAAGACATGTTTTCTAAATAGTGTCTCAGTCATTCAGTTGATTTGTCAGTCAATCAGTGGAGGTAGACGTCATAGCACAGCCGCACTCATCCTTCTCTTACAGCACCCAGCTCATTGAATGTAGAATGTATAAATATTGATTCAATTTATTTATGTATTTATTTGTTTGTTCAAATGAAATATATAAATTGTCTCAACTTAAAAAAAGAAATGTCGACTCTGAGAATTTATTTTAGTCAGTGTAAATATATATATATATATATATACATATATATATATATATATATATATATGTGTATATTATGTATACATGTATTTATATATATATTTATATATATATATATTATATATATAATGTGTGTTGTGTGTGTGTGTGTGTGTGTGTGTGTGTGTGTGTGTGTGTGTGTGTTCATAGTATATATTAATGATATAGACCACGGATTAAAATCCATTGTCTCCAGATTTGCTGATGATACAAAACTGTGCGGAATGGCAAATAATCACTAAAACCAACTACATATTCAAGAAGATTTAGATAAACTACAGCAGTGGTCTGAAAAGTGGCTAAGATTTAACACAAGGTTATGCACATAGGTAAAAATAACAGTAAGTACGATTACAAGTTATTTGGAAATTCGTTAACAAAAGTGGATAGCAAAAAGGATCTGAAATCATCTAAGCAGTGTATTTTAGCCTCTGAGAAAGCAAATAAAATTCTTGGGCTGATTGCGCGATCTTTTGACTTCAAAAGTCCATCTCTCATTAATAAGCTATATAAATCGTTAGTTCGTCCACATTTTGAATATGCTGTTTCCATATTGTCACCGAATCTCATTAAAAACATTGACAGATTGGAAAAAGTACAACGGCGAGTGTAAGAGGCCGGTAGATAGAGGTAGACATTTAGGTAGATCGAGGGGTAGGTGAAACGATATGTAAATTTTATTCAGTTGTTATGATACAATGGCCGACGGCAAGTTGCTGAATTGCTTATTCTAGCTTACCGTCTTGTATTGTAAACATGGGTTGGAGCGGCGATCAAAGGTGCTGATGTGACTAAAATGTAAACACAGAGCTCGTTCTGCTTGCGACAAATTGCTTGCGTAAACAATATTGCTTGAGACAGTATAACAGTCTTTCTGATTGGAGAAAAGGGTGGAGAAGGAGAGAAATTATTGGTGCATGGAGGTAAAGTCACGCCCTAAAAGGGTGGCGCTTATTTGTAACGTTCAAAGATATTGGATGAATTAAATCGTGAGGTCGGAGAAGACTTGATTTGGCAGATGTAAGAGGATCCCAGGTGGGAGTCAATTGGTGTAGCTTGAATAACCAAGTGTAACTGATAGTGAAGAGAAATTAAAAATACGTTTAATTGAGTTTCGAACTGATTAATGGAACTGAATTAAAAATTACACTACGAGAGTGGCATGGGGCCTACAGATGAAAAAGTGACTTACTGAAGTGTTAGTAGCAGTGAAGCTAACAGTAGTGGCAGCGGTGGGATTCGAACCCACGCCTCCTCAGAGGCTAACAGCGAGCCACAAAACTGATTTCAAATATAAAAAATAAATCATACGAAAATCGACTAAAACATACGAACAAACCTAACAAACCGTAGACTCAGAGGTGACTTGATACAGGTCTTTAAGATTCTAAAGGGGGTTGACAACATCAAAAGTGATAACATTTTCACACTGAATGAGAATCCGACAAGAAATAATGGTCTCAAACTGTCAGGAATTATATTTAATTTGGAAATGGGTAGAAACAACTTCGCAGTGTAGTCAATGAATGGAATAAACTTGCTGCAGAGGCAGTGCAGTGTATTTCAATTTGAAGCTATATGATTCGTTTAAATAAACACCTAAGCAAGATGCTGAAATGCCTACCATTTATTTTGTATTATTTGTTTGTCTGTTATTATCTATCTTATTTTAATTTATTATTATTTATCTGTGAATTTATTATAATTTGGTATTTTACTGTTTGTTTATTATTTAACTATACCTATGCATTTATTTTGTTTATTATTATTTATGTTGTTTAATTTTTTTCGCATCCGACCTAGTTATGGACCAAAAAGTCTCCTGTCGGCATGCTCCTCCTTTGTTATATATATATATATATATATATATATATATATATATATATATATATATATATATTGTAACGTAATATTAGATATTACGTCATATGTGTAATTATGTTATAGAATTGTGTTCCTTTGTATTACATAACTATGTTCATATTTCTTGTCTATGTATGTATTGCAACAATGTTAGCAGTAACGCCCGTCCACTATATGTAATCTTGCCTACGTGCGGAGAGAGGTGCGCACTCTTGTAGAACAAACAGACAAGCGAAATCCTGAATAGTTCGGAGCGCACAGATTTGACAGTTACTAAATAAGTAGATTGTTCAAGCGAGTCGAGGGTCTTAAAACTACCCATGTTGACCGTGTGTTAACTTACCCTCCTCCCCTCCTTTCGCTCTCCCGAACACTCACCGGAAGTATCCCGCTTCCGGTCCAATGGTATATAAGCGGTGGAAATCGCTCACTTCGTCATTTCTCGCATATCTTATCTCTTGATAAAAACTGGAAGTTTAGACTCATGAGACGATTGGTGTGAAGTGATCACCCTTTTTTGCCTACATTACGTGTCTGATATACATTGCATTACTTTATACTTATATTTGTACTTATTACTTATTCTGATGCATGTTCCTGATCTCTTTGTACTTAGATAGTACCAATATTGTATAACGTATCTTGTGTTTCTTATTTGAACGATAATTTCCATATTCTTATAATCGTGTAACGGTCCCATTGAACCCTACTGCCCATTCTCTTTTGTGTTGATTGCCTGTAAATATTTTCCATATTAATAATTTCGTTTACTAGTTTTATCGCTAGTTTAATATTCCTTTCCTGGAATCTTCTTTGTTACCTTTACTTCTATCTTACGAATTATCTAGGCCCTGACCAGATAGTTCAGTCCTACAGTGGCTTCTAGAAGTGAGCTGGTTCTTAAGCACTTAGACGTTATACGTAACGTCTCTTCATACCAGCCCGTCCCGTAACAAAGTGGCGACCTTGCCAGGATATTTTTATCAGGTATTTAACACATTCTTTTAGAGATGGATGATATAATTCAAGAATTCGTTCAAAATCCCAAGGTAAGTTTCTTAAAGAAACAAACTAAAGACACTTTGATTGAAATAGGCAAGCACTTTGGAGTAGACATTGATACAAGTTTGCGAAAGAAAAAATTACTTCAGGAACTCGTTGAAAATCTGATCGAAGATGAGATCTTATCTCCAGAAGAGATTACAGCTATACAAATTCCTTCAAATAGGTTAGAAATAGAGGCACGACTAACCGAACTTAAGATTAAGGAGATTGAATTAAAGGTCAGGAGAGTAGAAATTGAGGAGGAAGCTAAACTGAAAACAAATGCAAATTGAGGCAGAATTTAAAGCTAAAGAGGAGGAACAACTAAACTTAAACAAATGCAAATTGAGGCAGAATTTAAAGCTAGAGAAGAGGAAGCTAAAGTGAAACAAGTAGCTAAAGAGGAGGAAACTAAACTGAAACAAAATGCAAATTGAGGCAGAACTTAGAGCTAGAGAAGAGGAAGCTAAAAGTGAAACAAATAGAAAGAGAGAACGAAACTAAAGTCAAATTGGCAGAGTTAGAATTAAAGAAGGCAGAAGTAGAAGCTAGGATTGTTTGATAGACAACCCGTAGTTCAGGAAGGTCATATAGATATCTCCAAGTATGTAAAACTTTTTACCCAAATTTTCAGAAGGAGAGCCAGAAAATTTTCTTTCTTCAGTGGGAAAAAATTGGCGCAACAGTTACAAATCCCTAAAGAAAATTGGCCATTAATCATTCAAACACAATTTAAGGGTAAGGCTCAGCAAATTTATACTTCTCTTTCAGAAGCAGAAAGCGAGTATGATAATATGAAAGCTTGTATTTTAAAAGCTTATGAACTAATACCAGAGGCCTATAGACAGAAATTCCGTAATCATAGGAAGCACACCTCAGTTAACATACGTAGAATATGCGGCTCAACAAGAGAGGTTATTCAATAGGTGGTGTTTGGCTAGTGAAACGGACACCTTAGATAGACTTAAACAGTTGATTTTATTGGAGCCAGTTTAAGAATACCTTAGAGACAGATCTTAGGATTTTTATAGATGATCATGTTCCCGAAACTTTAAACTAAAGCTGCTGTATTGGGCTGATGAGTTCACACTAAATCATAAACCTAAGTCAAGACAAATGGAATCCCAAAAGTCAAAGTCATATATTCCAGATTCAACAAAATACTCTGATCCTTGGTCCCCAAAGAAACACTTTGAAAATCAGTCTAGCCCATCATATTTCAGTTTACAGGTCTGATTTCAATCAATATCCTCCAAACCAACCTTGGCAAAGAATGGAAAGGTTTAAGGACTAATCCCCCTGTAACTTGTTCATATTGTAAACAGGTTGGCCATCACATTTCTAATTGCAGAAAGAGACTGACACCCTCATTCTCCAATAAGACACCAACTCTTGTAAGTAATATAAAATCAGATGATTCAAAATCCTCTATTCAGGATACACTACCAAAGAAACCGGTATTGTCAAGTAATTTAGAACCCCCCTCATCAGATCATGATCCTTGTTTCAAACCATTTGTATCTTCAGGAACTATATCTCATATAGTAGTAGTTCACAACAATATCCTATTTCCATACTCCGAGACACAGGAGCAAAGCAAAGTCTGATTTTAAATTCTGTCTTGCAGAATCTGGGTGAGTCATATACAGGTTATGATATATTGATAGAAGGAGTTGGAGGAATTGTAAAATGTCCATTACATAATGTTTTCTTGCGGTCTGATTTAACAACCGGAATGGTTAAAGTAGCAGTAGTAGACTCTCTTCCCATAGTAGGAATATCCTTATTGTTGGCCAATGACATCGCTGGAAGCAAAGTCACTTCTCCCTTAATAACAAATAACCCTAAGACCTCAGTAGAACCTTCAGATAACTTACAGTTGTTTCCCGCTTGTGCTGTAACCAGATTCTCAGTACAAGAAATCTGAAGAGGAGACCTATAATTTAGAATCCCCATTCTCCCAAACTGACCCATCTTCTTCTTCACCAGTTTCTCTATCTAGAGCAGAATTAATCAAAGAACAGAAGTCAGATCCTTCTCTTAAAAATTTGTACGAGATTTGTTTCATCTCCAGAAGAAGTTGAAAATATGTCACGAGGTTTCTATATAGAAAACGGAGTCCTAATGCGAAAATGGAGAGCATCCACCGCAACCGCTGACCAGCCCATGGCAAGTAAGGAATCAATAGTCCTCCCTCTTGGTTTCAGGAATAATGTTCTAAGATTGGCTCATGATACTCCCTGAGCAGGTCACTTAGGGGTAAGAAAGACCTTGTTCAACATAAACCCAACATTTCCATTGGCCCACGGTTGTCAAAGATGTTGCCCAATATTGTAAAACATGTCATACATGTCAACTTGTAGTAAGCCCAACCAGAAAATTGTAGAAGCTCCACTCCAATCCCATTCCTGTAATGGAAGAGCCATTTAAAAAAAGTTCTTATTGACTGTGTAGGACCTTTACCTCCTTCAAGTAAAGGAAATCAGTACATTCTCACAATCATGTGTAGAGCACTCGTTTTCCAGAAGCAATTCCTTTGAAAAATATTAAAGCTCAAAACATAATCAGAGAAATGTTGAAATATTTCACTATGGGTAGGATTTCCCAAGAACATTCAAAGTGATCAAGGAAGTAATTTTCTTTCCAACAAGTTTAGAGAAACTCTTGTAACACTAGGTATAAATCCATGTAACTTCCTCCGCCTATCATCCTCAATCACAAGGTGCTCTAGAGCGCTTTCACTTTCATCACCAAACGCTCAAGACAATGTTAAGAATCTTCTGTGCTGAGAACACTCGAAATTGGGAAACGGACTCCCCTTTTTGTTGTTCGCCACCCGAACAACAATTCAAGAAAGCCTTGGATTCAGCCCGTCAGAATTAGTCTTCGGTCATGAAGTCCGTGGTCCCCTAAAGATACTTCATGAACAATGGATGAAAGAAGAACCACCAGTCCTTCTTTGAAATTCGTGTCCCAGGTCACCGAGAAGTTGTTAGAAGCTTGGAAGTTGGCAAGTAGAGAACTTGACGAATGCTCCAACGAGTAATGAAAGGTCGGTATGATAAAAATTCTAAACTTAGAACTTTCTCTCCAGGAGATCAAGTGTTACTTTATCTTCCCATACCAGGAGATCCATTGCAGGCTAAATACAAAGGACCCTATGAAGTCTTGTCCAGAGCCAGTGATCTCAACTACATAATCAAAACTCTAGACAGAAGAAAGAGTTCCCGTCTCTGTCACATAAATACCTTAAAACCTTATCATTCCAGAGATCCAATTCCAATTTACAGCTCTACCACAATAGAATCGGAAGAGCCTCCTGATAACCTGCCTAATCCTCCTGAGATTCCCTTGGAAAACTCTCAGATACTACAAAATCTTCAGATAAAAGTAGGACACTTATCTGAGAAACAAGGTAAAGACATTCTTTCTCTCTTAAGAAGTTTTCCAAAATTATTTCTAGATTCCCCAAGATTCACTTCTTTGATAGAACATGAAATAATTCTAGACTCGCCAAGAGCTATCAAACAAGCCCCTTATAGAGTCAATCCAAAAAAAAGGAGTTCATAAAAGCAGAAATAAAACACTCTGCTTCAACAGGGAATAATTGAACCCTCCAGTAGTCCTTGGGCATCTCCTTGCATTCTTGTCCCTAAATCTGACAATTCTTATCGCCTGTGCATTGACTACAGGAAAATCAATGCCCATACTAAGGCCGATGCTTTTCCTATCCCTAGGATAGATGATATCATAGACAGTCTAGGAACTGCCAAGTATGTATCCAAACTATCAAATCCCTGTACACCCTCGCTCAAGAGAAGTTACCGCTTTCATTACGGAAGAGGGATTGTTCCAATTCAGAGCAATGCCATTTGGGCTTAAAAATGCCCCTGCCACTTACCAAAGAATGATAAGTAATCTTGTTGCAGGATTGCCAGGAGTAAAAACTTATCTAGATGATGTGATAATATTTAGTCAGTCTTGGACAGAACACATTGAACACCTAAATAATTTCTTTTATAGAGCAGAACAAGCAAACCTTACCATCAATTTGTCCAAATGTGATTTCGACATACACAGTTCCACTATTTGGGATTTAAAGTTGGAAATTCACAAGTTTTTCCAATAGACGAATAGATAAAAGCCATCAATGATGTACCAACACCCACTAATCGTAGAGATGTACGTCGATTCCTTGGAATGAGTGGCTATTATCGCCGTTTTTTTCCAAATTTTTAAGATGTAGCAGAAACATTGACTGACCTGTTGAGAAAAGACCACGACTTCGTGTGGACACCTACCTGTGAGACGGCCTTCAAAAACCTGAAGTCCCTTCTCACTAACGCACCAGTTCTAAGGGCACCCGATTTCCAACGACCCTTTCTTCTGCAAGTCGACGCCAGCGACACCGGTATCGGTGCCGCCCTCTTGCAAGAACACAATGAAGTTCTTCACGCTATCGCCTACTACAGCAAGAAGCTGTCCCCTGCGCAGAAGAACTACTCAACAATTGAGAAGGAGACGCTCGCTTTGGTCCAGGCCCTTATCCACTTCGAAGTCTACCTGGGTTCCTCAACTACCATTCAAGTATATTCGGATCACAACCCCTTAAAGTTCCTACAGACTATGAAAAACAAGAATCCGAGAATTACACGTTGGAGTTTATTTCTCCAACCCTTAAATCTAACAATTCATCATATAAAAGGCGTCTTTAATGTTTTAGCCGACGTCCTTTCTAGAACATAGCTTTTCAACAGAAAGTGAAAAGCTTTCCCAAACGGTGGAGGTGTAACGTAATATTAGATATTACGTCATATGTGTAATTATGTTTATAGAATTGTGTTCCTTTGTATTACATAACTATGTTCATATTTCTTGTCTATGTATGTTATTGCAACAATGTTAAGCAGTAACGCCCGTCCACTATATGTAATCTTGCCTACGTGCGGAGAGAGGTGCGCACTCTTGTAGAACAAACAGACAAGCGAAATCCTGAATAGTTCGGAGCGCACAGATTTGACAGTTACTAAATAAGTAGATTGTTCAAGCGAGTCGAGGGTCTTAAAACTACCCATGTTGACGTGTGTTAACTTACCCTCCTCCCCTCCTTTCGCTCTCCCGAACACTCACCCGGAAGTATCCCGCTTCCGGTCCAATGG
>NC_134797.1:42069407-42071907 GCF_046742065.1 Oratosquilla oratoria | reverse complement strand
CGACAGCTATTTACCTCCCGGAAGAGAGCTCACATATGACCGACCTATTGGTAATGCTGTGACCTTACACGCACACACACACAAAACCAACTCCCCACCCACGAGAATTGGAGTAACGACTCGCAGCGCAGCTATACTAAAATTATTTCATCCCTGGGCGGGATTCGAACCCGGACCGCCGTAGTGGTGGCCGCGGACTCTACCACTGCGCCATGCAAATCGTGTGCGTGTGTGCGTGTGTGTGTGTGTGTGTGTGTGTGTGTGTGTGTGTGTGTGTGTGTGTGTGTGTGTGTGTGTGTGTGTGTGTGTGTGTGTTGTGTGTGTGTTTTTACGTGTTTACGTATAAGGAAGAGAGGAAGGAAGGAAGAGGGAAGTTAAAGGTTTCCACTGTCTCGACTCTATGCCCAGAGTAAATACGATCGCTTTTATCTTTTCATCGCTTTATCTGTTGTACTGATAGATTTATCTTTATTCTAGTTTCCCCTAAAGGGGATTGAATTGGTTTAAATATTTATCCTACTATCTGGTTGAATGCTATTTTCATCATCATACAACAATTAACAAGATCCAAATTAATTATTTGTTTACCTGATATCTCTAGTAGATTGTAGAAATGGTATTTCATCCTTTTTCTTTGTATTGAAGAGAGACGCACTGTATTTGTACACAAATTTAAGAACGGAAACCACACACCATATTCAAACAATACACGGTACCGCCGCACACTGAAATGCCAGCAATAGTCAAGACAAAAACTATTGCGCATTTGAAATTAGTGCACTGTTATACCACAGCCTATATGAACCCATTAAAGATAGCAGAAATAACAAAAATATTTGATACACAGTATGGAAAACTGTCAAAGTTTATGTAATACAGATTTTACCAAAAAAAAAAAAAAAAAAATACAGACTTGGGTACCAATTATGTATTCTTCCGCCTACTTTTGAGGTAATTTTGTATCTACTCGTATATTGTATACATACTACATTAGGACACATTAAGGATGAAATTTTTATTAGAATAGATTTATTATATGCATGCACGCCTGTCTGTGTGCATACATGAATGTGTGTACGTGTGTGTACATGTGTGTGCACGTTTGTGTATGTGTATGCGCATGTATGTGTGATTCACCATGGTCTTGCATCATTTTAGACTCATGATCGACAGCTATTTCCTTCTCGGAAGAGAGCTCAGAGCTCATATATGACCGATCTATGGGTAATGCTGTGACCTTACAATCACACACACAACCAACTTCCCGCCCACGAGAGTTGAAGTAACGACTCGCAGCGCAGCGATACTGAAATTATTTCAGCCCTAGGCGGGATTCGAGCCCGGACCGGCGTAGTGGCAGCCGGGAACTCTACCAACCGTGCCCTCGAGTTTGTGTACGTGTGCATGTGTGCATGTGATTTTATTTTAATGTGTACGTATGTTTGTTTGTGATTACATGTGCGTTTCAGTGTGCGTGTGTAATTAATCGCATGCGTTTTAGTGCGAGAGTTTAACGTGTGGTGTTTGCATGCCTGCCTGACCGCCTACTCAGGAAAATAGGAAATTAGAAAAAGAATCCTGTGTTTCATATTTGCGCCGTTCTCACGATGTTTTCTATGAGTATGTATGTGTACAGCATTTGCACATATCCACTCAATTAGAGAGAAAAATGCAGAAGAAAATAAAAGTAATATTTTGCAGGAAATGAAGGATTTATATGAAGTGCATAGCATATCATGTACGTATATCTTTTTTTATTCTTAAGTAAAATTAAATTGTAGTGCCACATATATACCAAAAGTACTCTTTATGTTGATTATTACATAATGTTTAATTGCCAAAGGATAGAAAATACATATGATAAAACAAACTAAGTTTTAGTGATTGTATCAAATGTATTTTTAATGTTAATCTCTCAGGAGACATTTAATAAGCTTAAATTCAAACTACCAACAACTTAAAAAAAAAAAACTTTGTCCTTGAGATGAATGTTCAGCTTATAATAAAAAAATATTTATTTCATATAATCTTCTAAATTCAACTCTTCCACCATTCGAAAGATGAAGACATATTTCAATTAAGAGGTCAGAATCAGTAGGCAATATTGTGTACGAGGATAGGAGCGCTGGTAAACTGCAAAACATCATTAGTTAAAAGACGATGATAGCCTTTAATTATTTTTTCTAGCTTTAGCCCCCCCCCCCCCAAAAAAAGAAGTGTATTCTTATGCTTTGTATTTTCCCGTGTTTCTGTAAGGATGGTGGTACACTGAGCTAGCATGCTACTTACTTTTGCTATTCTTTGAGTAGAAACGACTTCGGTTACAATACTCTAGACTTCCGTAAGAACATCTCAACAGTGTGTCTAACATATGTATTCTAGGTTTAACTTCTAGTTCGTCATTTGGCTTCCCACCATAAGACGCAAGAGTAATTTGACATTTGGAAAAAAAAAAAAAAAAAATTAATGTAACCAAAGTAGTTTCTATTCAAAGAAAGTA
>NC_134797.1:42056907-42059407 GCF_046742065.1 Oratosquilla oratoria | reverse complement strand
TTGATAATAATGATAATAATAATAATGATAATAATAATAATAATAATAATAATAATAATAGTAATAATGATAATAGTAATAATAGTAATAATGATAATAATAAAACAATAATGACAATAATAATAATAACAACAGTATTAATAATTATAATGATAATAAAAATAATAATAATAATAAGAACAACAACAGCAACAACAATAATAATAATAACAACAACAGCATTAATAATAATAATGATAATAATAATAATAATACTGACAGTAGTAATAATAATAGTAATAACAACAACAACAATAATGATAATGATAATAATAATAATATCATTAATAATAATGATAATAATAGTAATAATAATAATAATAATAATAATAATAATAATAATAATATTAATAATAATAATAATAATAATAACAACAATGATAATAATAATAATAATAATAACAACAACAACAATAATGATAATAATAATAGTAATAATAATAATGATAATAGTAATAATAATAATTAATAATAATAACAACAACAACAACAACAACAACAACAACAACAGCAGGAAAAGTAACTTCACTCAATGATCAGCAGCGACTTCAGGAAGAAGACACTTAGGATGGGGTTGCTATATTACAGAGTTGAGCCAAAGACGTAAGTTGTATAGTCAAAAACAAAACTATCTTCCCAGGATTGACCAAAGACAGCTATAAACATGGCGAAACTTTATAAGAATCGGCAAGCCGTCTCTAGCCGATTCTCATGCCGTTTCGCCATGTTTAATCTACCTTCGGACAAACCTGGGAAGATGGTTTTGTCTTTGACTGTACATTCCATGTCCTTGTCGTACGCTTGTCGTTTCTGATATTATTTCCTTCGCCGGGCCTCTCAAAGCGAGACGACACAACTTTGATCAGATTGAGTTATGGCTGAGACCAAAGGAAACGCTCTTCCGTGACGAATAAGAAAAATTCTGTGATGTATTGGCTGATAGGAGAGAACAGATCAGAAGAAGAGGAAGAGTAAAACCTTGACGTAATAAAGAAGAACAGAGCAGCCTCCCCAATCTCCCCCCCCCAACCTCTCTCCTCCCTCTTCCCCTCCCCTCCTCTCTCTCACCCTAAAATATGTCAGGAGATGTCGTCTTAGATAGAAATTTGAGTTACGTAACTGCTTTAGGGCTTGTGAAGAATGATTAAAGTTACGTAACATCAAATTGATCTACTGAATATATATATATATATATAGATATATACATATATATATATATATATATATATATATATATATATATATATATATATATATATTGTATTTCTGACTCGGTAATTATCATAATAGGAAAAGAATGTATAGATCAAGGTTAAGATGGATTCTTTCTACCGGGTATCTTGAACTGATTAATCAATCTGACTCTTTAACTAACTCAGTTTACATGTTTTAATCCGTCTCCACAACGGCGGACACCAGAGGTACGGCAGTCCAGTGTCGCACATATATGGTAGCATCTAATCAGTATGATCGAGTTGATTACGCTAATTCCAGATTCCATTCACGACCACAGCCAGTCCAACATTCAAAAATAAATAGATAAAACAAGTTAAATAGATAAATAGATAAATAAATAAATAAATAAATAAATAAATAAATAAATGAATAAATAAATAAATAGATAAATCACATTATATCTCCCCTTACAACCTTACCAAGTCGGATATAGCCACCATGATAAGGTACAGAGGCTGTATCGTCCCTCAGGGGATAGATCGGTCCTTTAGTTGACCATTAAGGATGAACTACACATACACACACTCGAAGGCCATATGCTTGAATTATGCCAGAAAGATAAACTAAATAGAACGAAAAAAAAAAATAACCTTCCCACAAACTGCATTACGTATAAACTTAATTATGTATGTGAATCGGGTATCAATATTTAAATTTCATATTTCCCATTTTCATTAATGGATGCTAATTATTATGGGCCACATAGAGAAACCATTCACTAAATCTTTCAATATTTATCACTCGAATTGTTCATTATGTCTGAATATGGGAATTCATATTAAATTTATCATCTAACCTCTCAGTGGTTATGTCGCATTGGAGGAATTAGATTTACATAGAAAATGTCTTCCCTTCCCTACCGTATAGCACGTTTCCTTTCATTCCGTCAGCCTCCAGATGATTTTATTCATCTATATAGTATTTACTTCGTAACAAAGGAGTTCAAACTTGCTTCTTCCCTACGGACCTGAGTCACGCATATTTCTTTTATGTTTAAAGACTAGTCTGAAAAAAAAAAATCTTATTGATATTTTGAGCAGCGTGAGATAAAATACTTGCTCGTGACTGTACAAGACATCTAGACATAATGCTTCTGGTGGAATAGATTTTGCGGTTTGCCTCAGTCATGTCTATGAAAGTCTTTGCATGAAGGGCGAAGCCCGGATGATGTGAACGAAGGACTAACGCACCTAAGCTTGGGATGAGCCTTTGAGGGTCTTTCCAT
>NC_134797.1:42046907-42051907 GCF_046742065.1 Oratosquilla oratoria | reverse complement strand
CCTTCGTAATGGGAATCATGCTTGTCTCGTATTAGCTTAGTTGTGAGTTCGAGTTCCTCACCTCTCTCAGCTTTCCAGCAGTGAGTGATTATTACCTGCCCCTAACAGCCCAAACACATGATTGGGCAATGGTGATGGTTTCTGCCGTGGCTACTCAGCGCCTCCTGGCGTAGGAGTCAACAACGGATTTGACAAAAGGAATTTCTTGACTTTCTGTTTCATGTGTACGCCTTTGTTTGTGGACCTGTTCATCTGAGCATATATACATGTGTTTTATTTGTATTCATCATTGTGTTTGTTTGTGTTTGCGTTTATTTTTTGGTGTTTGTATTTGTGTATATGTTTATGATTGCCTTTGACTTTCTCCTTGTGTTTGTATTTCTGTGTGCATTTGTTTGTGTTTGTATTTGCGTTTCTTGTACTTGTATTTGTACTATATACATATTTTGTATTCATTTTTCCATTTCTATTTGTATTTGTACTGTTGTATGTATTTTGTATTTGCGTTTATATTTGCATTTTGTGTTTTGTATTTTGTATTTGTGTTTATATTTGTATTTTGTATTTTACATTTTGTATTTCTGTTTAAATTTGTATTTTGTATTTTACATTTCGTATTTTGTACTTTGGACTTTGTATTTTGTACTCAGTGATAAATATTTAGTGCTTAGTTCTTAGTACTTTGTATTTTGTACTTTGTATTTTGTATTTTCTATTTGACCTTGTAGTCTAACGAGGTTTCATATCCCTTTGTTGTTAGTGATGACTCAGTTTCTTTCTCCACTTCCTCCTCTTCTTCCTCCTCCTCTTCTTCCTCTTCCTCCTTATCACCTTCCCAATCTCCTGAAGTCTCCTGAGGTCGTCCTTCTTCTTAAACCTTAAGCTTCAAAGCTCCTGAACTCACCCATTCTCCTTTTCATCCTTTGTTTCTCTCCTTTATCCTTTTCCTCCTTTGTTTCTCTTCTTTCTCCTTTTCCTCCTTTGTTTCTCTCCTTTCTCCTTTCCTCCTTTGTTTCTCTCCTTTATCCTTTTCTTCCTTTGTTTCTCTTCTTTATCCTTTTCCTTCTTTGTTTCTCTTCTTTTTCCTTTTCCTCCTTTGTTTCTCTCCTTTATCCTTTTCCTCCTTTGTTTCTCTCCTTTATCCTTTTCCTCTTTTGTTTCTCTCCTTTATCCTTTTCCTCCTTTGTTTCTCTTCTTTTTCCTTTTCCTCCTTTGTTTCTCTTCTTTTTCTTTTTACTCCTTTGTTTCTCTTCTTTCTCCTTTTCCTCCTTTGTTTCTCTCCTTTATCCTTTTCCTTTTTGTTTTTATTTTTTCTACTGGCCTTTGTCTTTGTGTTTCTTTCTTTTTGCTTGCTTCTCTTTCACTTTAACTTTCTTTTTTCTTTCGCTTTCACTTTTTTCACTTGTTTCTCTCTCTTTTTCTATTTCTCTTCCTCTTTTTCTTTCTCCTTTTTCCTTCTTCTTTCTCTTTTTCTCTTGGTCTTTGTCCTTGTCTTTCTTTTTTCTTTTCTCTTTTATTTCTCTTACTATCGATTTCTTTTTAGCTTTCTCCTGTTTCTCTTTCTTTATTGTTTTCTCTTTCTCTTTTTGTTTTTCATACGCATTTTCTTCCTTTTTCTATTTTCTCTTCTATTTCTCTATATCTTTCTCTTTTTGATTTGCTTTCTCTTTCCCTTTCCTTCTCTCTCTCTCTATCTCTCTCTCTCTCCTTCTCTCTTTATTTTCTTTTTCTTTTTCTTTATCTCTGTTTTGTTCTTCTCTATTTTCATTTCTATTTATCTTTTTTCTCTTTCTCTCTTTCTCGTTCTCTTTCTCTTTTTATTGTCCTCATCTTTCTGTTTCTCTTTCTCTTTTTTTCTCTCTGATTGTCCATCTCTTCAACTTCCTCTCCTCCTCAGACAACCTATCCTATGATATTCATCCTTAGAGGGTCAAGACACAAGAAATGATTCATCTTCAGGTCATCCATCGCCTTTCAGTTGTTGTCGACATCTCGACGTCTGCGTTTGTTTTTTCTTTTCATCCTTATCGAACGCTTATTGTAAAGCAGCATCCATCATAGCGTCCCATTGTTTACACTCGTGATTTTGTCTATTAAGAGGATGGGATCTGAGCCTATTGATCTCAACTAAGCTTGGATATACAAGGAACTTAAAGAGGATCAATACACAGCATCATCGTATTATTGGCAAAAGAAATGTTAAGTACTTGTTAGGTGCGGTGTATACATCTGTACATACGTATATATATATATATATATATATATATATATATATATATATATATATATAAACGGACACACACACACACACACACACACACACACACACACACTCTATATATATATATACACGCACAAACACACACACACATACACACAGTATATTTATATATATATATATATATACATACATATATATCTTTTTCAACCACAAATCACTTTTAATTCATGCCATCGTAATCGAGACTGAGAGACGCTCGAAGGAGGCATCCGTTGGAAATTGAAACGTGGACGAACCGAGGATTCGAACTCAGCTAACCCGTAACAAAGCTACAGTGACGTAAACCAATACGTTATCAAGAGAGATGTAAGTTGAGTACGACTTTCTTATATTTGTATGCTCGAATTACATACACCTACACGAAAAAATCGCGTTCAACCCACCTCCACTATGATAGAGCATTGGATAGTATGTGCGCCTGGGAAAGTTTATACATACACACTGAATGGTTCCCAGTGATCAGTTAATATCTTGATCACTGGGAATCATTCAGTGTGTATGTATACACGCACACACACACACACATACACACACACACACACACACACAAACACACACACACACACACACACACACACACACACACACACACACACACATATATATATATATATATATATATATATATATATATATATAAATGTATATATGTATATATATATATATATATATATACATATATATATATATGCTTTTTCTAAGATTTATTCTAACTCTAATTCATAACTCAGTAATCTATTCTTAGTGTAGCTATATATGATAAAGATATTCATGCGGGTTCACACATATTCATATGCACGCACACACAAAAACTAGTTGTTGCTGTTGTTTAGATAAATCTTTAAGTCACTGATTAATCGAATGCTAGATGGGACAACTGACTTTGTATCTGTTAGTCTTCTACATTTAATATATTCATTTCATTTCTCTTGGTACCAGTGAATATATATATAAAAATGAGTAAATAAATAGATAAATAGATGAATAGATAAATGAATAGGTAAGTAAATAGACATATAAATGAATGAATGAATAAATAAATAAATATACAAATCAATTAACAAATAATTAAACAAATAAATGAATAAAAAATTCAGTCGTTAGGGCAGAAGCTTCGAGATCACACAAAGAGACGATCACACTTATCAGATAAATGACTTAAAGCAGCTTCACATTGGACAGATTCTCATCAACCCTAATGTTCGTTTGATTAGAAACGACTTTGTTTACAATCTTTCGTTTTTTCGAAACTTCAAAAGTCAAAATACCCTTTCGTCATATATTTAGAAACTGAATGACGAATTAAGAGAAACTGATATTGGTTACGTTATTGAAATGTGATCAGGGAAGTCTAGAATACTGTGAGCGAAGTCTTCTTGTAGCTATTAAAATTCACAACAGTTGACGAGAATCGGCCCAGTGTGGATCGGCTTTCATAATCATGTTGACACGCTAGGGACTCGTTACCATTATCTTTGCCCCGATTTATCTTTATCGGAGAAAACGACACACACACACAAATATAGATATATATATATATATATATATATATATATATATATATATATATATATATACATATATATATACATATATATGTATATATATATATACATATCTATATATATACATACATGTATATAAATATATATATACATATACAAATATATATATATATATATATATATATATATATATATATATATATATATAATATATATATACACGTCCAAATCTATTCACATTAAGTTCTCTGCTTGCAATGAAGTTTTGCGTCTCAGAGGCTACCCGTACGTACGTGAGGCTGTCTATACGTGAGTACGGCTGCCCATACGTATGTAGGACGCGAGAAAACATGAATAAGAGTGGATTCTACTACAGAACAGAAAAAAAAGGAAGGGTAGAGGAGGAGTTAGGATAGGAGGAGGAGGAAGAGTAAAAAGAAAAGAAGAATTAAAAATAGGAGGAAGAACAGAAAGAAGAAAAAAAGAATGAAGAAGAGGAGGAGGAAGAGTAAGAAGAAGAAAAAAAGAATGAGGAAGAGTAGGAAGAAAAGAAAAATGAGGAGGAGGAGGTGGAAGACGATGTAGAGAAGAAAGAAAGAAAAGGAAAAGTAGGAGAAGGAAAAGAAGGATGAAGAGAAGAGTACGAAAAGAAAGAAGAGAAGAAATGGAGGAGGTGGAGGAGCGATGAGAATGAGACTAGGGAAGGAAGAGAAGATAGATTTAGAGAGAGAAAATGAGGAAATAGAAGAAGTAGGGGAAGAAAACGAGGAAGGGAAAGGGAAGGGGAAAGGAAAGGGAAGGAGATGAGGGGAAGAGGAAGACGAAAAAGAAGAGGGAGAAGGAGATGAGGAAGGGGAAAAGGAAAGGGAAGGGGAAGACGAAGAAGAAGGAAAAGGAGTTAAGGAAGAAGAAGAGTAAGAGGAAGAGGAAGAAGAAGAGGTAAAGAAAGAGGAAGATCAAAGGGAAGAGGAAGAGGAAAAGAATGGGGAAGGCAAAGAGGGAAGGAAAGGGGAAGGAGAAGAGGAAGAAGGAGAGAAATAGGAAGGGATGAAGGAAGGAGTAGATGAAGAGGAAGGGGAAAAGGAAGAAGAAGAAAAAGAAGAAGAAGAAGAGGAAGTGGAGGGGATGAAGGAAGGAATAGACGAAGAGGAAGGGAAGAAATAGAGTAAAAGGAAAAGAAAGAAAAGAAAGTAGAGAATCAGTTCGTAATAGGA
>NC_134797.1:42016907-42036907 GCF_046742065.1 Oratosquilla oratoria | reverse complement strand
TACATTAATTCTTTATATAAAAGACAAATCCCTTCTGCTGCTAAAAATAACCGAAAGAAAACAAAGAAATTGACGCTGAGGCATATTGGGTTGAAATAAAAAACATTTTACATCGTGGGGTTGACTGAATTAAAACTGAGTTTCCCGACCAAACGGACAGAAGAAAGGAGGGGGTGTGAGCAATTCTTTTCCACAGAAATATACTTTTTAACCAACAGAAGAAGCCCTTCATGAGTTCCCCTTTCAGGTGTCTTAACTGGTCCCTTCTTCAGGAACACAATTTCAGGTTCGAACGCTCAGGTACTGACGCAGATCAATGTCTACGGCAGGGGTGGGTAACCTTTTTAAATGTGGGTGCCAAAACCATCCAAATCTTAAAAAAAAAAAAAAAAAAAAAAAAAAAAAAAAAAAAAAAAAAAAAAAAAAAAAAAAAAAAAAAAAAAAAAAAAAAAAAAAAAAATCTCGCTTGCCAAAAGGAATAAAATTATAGGCCTACATACGAGTTAGGTCTCTTTTCTTCACCTTTTACGGGCTCGATCCGCCGCCCAGCGTAGCATACGGTTACCAATGGTCATACAAAAGAAGTCGGAGATTCATTAGTTATTTGTTTTAAGGTGAGCTCTGGTTATCGCGCGCCGGAAAAATGTCATTAATATTCCAGGCTTTGCACGCGTGCCAAGGGTTGCCCAGCCCTGTTCTAGGGCGTGACAGTGCTGATACCTGGAAGAGGGAGCGGAGGGTCACGGCGAAACTCTTGTTACGGATTGCAGATCACCAGCGCTTCTACACACCATGAGAAGTCAGTCACGAAGATACAGAAAATGGAGAGTTTCAGCAGGAGAGTGTGTGTGTGTGTGTGTGTGAGAGTGAGAGAGAGAGAGAGAGAGAGAGAGAGAGAGAGAGAGAGAGAGAGAGAGAGAGAGAGAGAGAGAGAGAGAGAGAGAGAGAGAGAGAGAGAGAGAGAGAGAGAGAGAGAGAGAGAGAGAGAGAGAGAGAGGGAGAGAGAGAGACAGCGACACAGACAGAGAAACAGACAGAGACAGGGAGACAGAGAGATAATCAGAAACAGACAAAGAAAACCAATGAAAATATAAAATTTCTAATATCAACAGACGATAGAAAACATGTATGTGTGTGCGTGTGCGCGCACACACACGTGAAGACACCGGGACTAACACCATTTCACGGAAGATGCACAAACTTTGGTCGTGATCTCCAGAAACGGTGTGGATTGCCCAAGTTTGACATGCGCCGCCCCGAGGAAGCGGGGAGGGGGGAGGGGGGAGGGAACGACGCTACAACGAACTTACTACAGGAAGGCGAAGGGCCCCTTCCCCATGTAACCCTCCTTCTCCTCCTCTTCCCCCTCTCCCCCCTCCTTACTCCTCTTTCCATTCCCTCCTCCTGTCCCCATTCCCTGCTCAGCCCTCTCCTTTCTTTCTCCTTCTTCCTCCCTCTTCCCCCCCCTCTCATTCCTTATCTTCCTTTCCCTTCTCTCCTCCCCCTTCCCTGCTCTCTCCTTCCTTCCTTTCTTCCTTTTTCTTCCTCTCTCCTTCCTCCTCCTTCCTTGCTCTTCCCCCTTCCATTCTCCTCTCCCCCTTCCTTCCTTCCATCTTTCCTTTTCCCTCCTCCTATCCTCCACTTTCCCCCTTCCCCCCTACTTTCCCCCTTCCCTACTCTCTCCTTCCTTCCTTTTCCCTCCCCACCTCCCCCTCCCTTTCCCTCTTCATCCTTTCTCATTTCTCCTCCTCCCTCTTCCCTTCTCTTCTCTTCGTTCTCTGCTTACCTCCCTCCCTCTTTCCCCCTTCTATTTCCTCTACCCGTCTCATTCCCTCCTACCTTCTCCTCATCCTCACCCCCCTTTCCCCTTCCCTCCTCCTCTCCCCCCTTCTCTTCTCTCTCCTTCCTTTTTTCCCCACTTTCCTTCTCCCTCTTTTCCCCTCTCCCCCTTACCTTTCTGTCCCCTCCTCCTCCTCCTCCTCCTCTTTCCCTGATCACCCCTCTCCTTTCCCTTTTCCTTTCCCTTCCCCTCCCCTCCTCCCTTTTTCTCCTTCCCCCTTTCCTTCTCACACTACCCTGCTCACACCCTCTCCTTTCTCTGTTTCCCTCCCCTTTTCCCCCCACCCTCCCCTTTTTCTCCCCTCCCTCTCCTTCTCCCCTGCATCCGTAGCTTTCCTTCCTCTCCCTCTCCCATCTTCTCACTTTCCTCTTCTTCTTCTTCTTCTTCTTCTTCCCCTGTCTCAGCACCACCCTTCCCGTTCCCCTTCACCCTCCCCTTTCTCTTCCATTCTCTCTCCTCAAAAAATTTAAAGAAACTACTCGTACTCCAAATAGTTATAAAACACAGAGTGTTTAGATTGAAGTATGGTGACGGCTTCGGCCGCAGGTACTCATCACCTCCTGGCTTGGGCTCCTCACCAGTACATCTTCCGGTAACTCCTCGACTCCCGTCACCAATTCGACTGGGAGGAGCCGAAGGAGAAATCCACTGACACTTGTTGTTCACGGCAACTTTCTGTAGAGATGAGAACTCGCCGCACAGATGACAAAGGACGGAGCTGGGAGACATCTTGTGTCGGTCGTAAACTCCGCCGCCGCCGCCGGAGGTGGAAATGAAATGAAAATACTTCCCCCAAAACCGCAAGCAGTTAAGGTGACAGCTAAAACATGAATGATGACTCTCATCAGGCGAGGCATGAGAGAGAAATGCCATCAGAGGCGACTTAACAATTGCCTGCAGATGGTCTGGTCGAGTCATAGTTCCTAGTCCTCCCCCCCCATTCCCCCCTCCCTGCTCTTCTGGCCCATCCCCTCACTCCCTCCTCCCCCCACTCCTCCCTCCCTCGTCTTCCCTCCCCTCCCTCCCTCCTTCCCTCCCTCCCTCCCCACTCCACCTTCTAACCTTCTTCTCTTCCTAGGTTAAAACTATCACAGGTGATTTAACAGGTGGCCGCAGATGGTTCAGTTTAATCATAGTTCCTTCTCCTTCCCCCCATTCCCCCTTCCCCCTCACTTCCCCCTCTTCCTCCTCCCCGCTCCACCTTCTAACATTCTTCTCTTGCTAGGATAAGATTGTCATAGGCGACTAGCTTCTTGTCTTTCCTCCCACTCCCTCCTCCTTCCCCCTTCCTCCTATTAGGAACTGTTATATTAAGCTATTATATTTCCGACTCCAACACCCTTGAATCGGATATAGATTCTCAAGACTTATAAATGTAACTTAGCTAAATCATAACTAAGTCGACGAACGGGGTATCAATAGGTTATTTAGAAGTTCTAGAATGAAAAGGAGAACTAGATAAACACGGTGCACTACAATGAAGACAATATCCTAGATACAGTGCTATAATTCCTTTACATTATTCATAACGAATCTGTCCAGAGACTAAAGATCGACTGTTTGAGTATTTCATACTATGGTCGTTATCAATATTTCGTCATATGAGAAGTGCACTATCTGAGCGAGATCTACTCTTTAAGAATGAATCTGGTTTAATGTCGCGAACTTACCTCTACAAGGAGGCTAGTAAGGTGCCCCTTACAAAGGACTTTGTAACGTGGAATTTAATGAACCATGTCCTTGGTCCAACTCGCTGGCGGCACGGTTCCAACAGATGTCACCTCGCCCTCCGCCGCAAGTAGAGACGCTTTAATCCACTCTGGCATATATCTTTCTACATTCATATGACAGTAAGGACTTGATAATAACACACGGACATATGAAATATGATTCTAATGATCTTGAGAGCTCCTCATGACCTTCAGGCGTTTCATGACACTGAAATCAGGTTGGTTTATGAAATAAGACCGAAGATAATAACAGACAAATAAACAGATTGGTTGTACACTTCGCGCGGTTCGACATTGCAAAGTCTACGACAGGAGGCGCTGAGTATCTGCGGCCGAACACGTCACCATTCCCCTTCGACTGTTGGGGCAGGGAACTAACAGTCACCGCTGGGAATCGAAGGGGATGGCGGGATTCGAACCCTCAACTAAGCAAATGCGAGGCCAGCACGCTTGCGATTACGACACCAGCTAAGAATAAACGGTGATAAGTTCTACAAACTTTCTTCCTTGATAACATTTAAAATGGATACCAACGGAGTTATCAGTTAAGGTATATATGTATGTATATATGTATGTATGTATGTATGTATGTATGTATGTATGTATGCACGTATGTATGTATGTATGCATGCATGTATGTATGCATGTATGTATGTATGCATGTATGTATTATGTATGTATGTATGTGTGTATGTATGTATGTATGCATGTATGCATGCATGTATGCATGCATGTATGTATGTATGTATGCATGTATGTATGTATGCATGTATGTATTATGTATGTATGTATGTAAGCCTGTATGTATGTATGCCTATATGTATGTATGCATGCATGCATGTGCGCGCGCGCGTCTGTATTTCTAAAAAATAGTGTCGTTATTCACAAAACCGGTGACCTTAAACTGTGACATACCAGACTCCACCTCTCTCTCTCTATATATCTCTCTCTAACAAGGACCATTGGGTTTTGTCGGAGTTTGTCGGAGTCTTCGGATTCTATCGGAATCTGTTGGAGTCTGTCGGAATCTGTCAGTCTATCGGAGTCCATCTGTCTGTCTTTGGTCAAAGTCATCACTACAAGGTACGCCACCGTTTTGTGATGGTTAAAATGTTCTTCATTTTTTCTAAGTCTTTTCTACATCACATTTTTTTCTCATATACGCTGTTATTAATTTACTTCATCTCTCCTAAGCTTGTTCATCGTCGATTTATTTATCTTTTTTTTTTATTTCCGATGTTACAATGTCTTGACGTTTTCTTACAACGTATTTATTAATTTTTACCTTATCTTCGATCTTTCTCTTGATTCTGAATTATTCAATTTACTATCCGTAATTCCCGGTTTCATTGCTTATTTTTCTATTTGTCCTTTTTTCTGCATAATTGTTCGATTCTTTTCTTAATATCTTTTAATCGTTATCCTTTCCATAATTAAATAATCTACTAATCCCACCTGTTTTTTTTTTTTCGTTCCATTCTTTTTCATTATATTCTTTCATATTCTTAATCATTGCTTCCTATTTCTTTTTTATCGTCGTCTTCTATGATGGCATAACCGGAAGCCTACTTAGCTGTGGGTTCGAATCCCACACTCCTCTCCAATTTCCAATAATGACTGTCACCTGCCCTGTCCTAAAGGACATGATAGGGTAAAGGTGACGGCTTCGACCGCAGCTGCTCAGCGCCTCCTGGCGTAGGCTCCTCACCTTCTTCTTCTTTATATGAAGTATTATACCTTTCCTCATATCCTTCCACTTTCTCTTCCTTTTCATATCCTTCTTCTTTATTCTTTTTAACCCTATCACCTGACTACAGGTCCAATTGAATTTCAAGCAGCCTTCCTTTTCTCCTTCCCCCCTCTTTCTTTCATTTCTTTTCGTCCAATTTTACTTTATCTCCCAATGTGTTCTGCATTCTTTTCCTTCCCCGCTTCTCCTTCCATTTTTCTTCCAATTCTACATATACATCTTCCTCTTCCGATTAACTTCCTCGCTTTACGTTCTCTTTTCAGCAAGCTTGATTGTCTTGGAGTCTTCTGCCCCACCACCCCTCTTCTCCTCCTCCTCCTCCTCCTCCTCCTCCTCCAACCTCATCCTTTATGAAGAAAAGAGAAAGACGTGAAAACATTAAAGACAAAAATGGCTTCCACGTCTCACAAATGCCGGCAAGCCGTGGCAGTGTTTAGATATGTTTCTTTTTTCGGCGAGTGATTAGAGGCTGGTGTCACTCAGCCTTTGGTGGCTGGTTGGGGGAGGGGAGGTGGGGGGAGGGGGGGTGAATGGATGAGGTCAGATGGGCGAGGGGTCATGACATGTTACATTCTTGCGCATTAAGTCACTGGGCTGAAGGGATTTTTTTTCTCCTTTCTTTTTCTTTTCATTACCTTACAGTGACCTTCGCTGGTGAAGAAGATCCCGGCAGCTTTTGTCTTCTGCGTTTGAGGCGCCGACTGTCCCCCGCGCGGCGTGACTTGAAGTCCTCTCTAGCGAGGTGCTGAGGATGACTGGGGTGAGGAGACAGAAGGGGAAGGGGTGAAGGGGGGTGAGAGGGGGATTTCCTATCTAGTCTCTGACGCCGATAGGCCAACCCTGTCCGTCTGTGAGACTCTATTGTGTCAGGGACGCCAAGGTTGATTATATGGAAGCTTGACACGCCTTGAAGAACGTGCACGTTTGCGGTGGGATGTGTAATTACAGACACATACAATTTGTGTCATTTGGAAAATGTCGTACAAATATGCTTAATTTTCTCGTCATTTCTCGCATGGTTGTTGGACCATTATACCTGTGGTCTTAGGCTATTAGTAGTTTATAAAAGATATAAAAGTAAATAAATTGGATGATGATAAAATGCTGAAAATTAATAAATTACTGTTGTGTCTATAAAAATGATCATACCTAATACTGTATTTCTTTGGGTGAGCAGTAATGAAATGTTACTTAGATAGAAAGAAAAATAGATCATAAGTTCAAATAATGATGGGAATAAAATAGGTAAAAAAAGAAGTAGATATAATGCTGAATAAAACAAAAAAGTTTGATGCGATCGAGAAGGTGTGAGAGAATTAACTCCGCTTGATAAAACACGAAGAGGAGGAGGAGGAGGGAAGAGGACGAAGAGAAGAGGGAGGGAGGGAAAAGGTAGGAGCGTGGAGAGGAAGGGAGGGGAGGAGTGGAAGAGGGGAGGGGAGGGAAGGATAGGGGAGGGAGAAGGAAGTCGAACGTTGTAACAAACTCATTAAGGACACAGTATGAGGATATCAACGACAACTTATCAGCGACATGACGTCACAGAATGGCCAAGGGTAGGCGAAGTACAACATCTCAGTAAAGATGTGGTCTGTTCACTAACAGCACTCTTGTATCATCCTGTAGTTAATAAGAGCTTACAAGCGTCAAGGCATTGACACGGCGTTATTAAGGATGAGATGAATTCATTTAAAGCGAGGCATGACTATCATATCGATAGGAAAACGATGGGTTCGTTGGTAGTCATTGATTAAGCATCGTCTTAAGTAACCTAACAAATCACGGCTAAAACACAGGTCGGAGTGAGCTTAGGATAGATGGATTTAGTGCTACATTGGCGATTGTAAACATGAAAGCAATTTAAGTGAGATCTTTGCATTCGCAAGACATACACAATATTCTGTTGCATTTTCATATTTACAGTGGAGACACGGATAACGAACTTAATTCGTCCCGTGACTGAAACGTTTGCTAACCAAAATGATTTACGGCAAATGTGCTAAAGCACTACCGAGCCGGTAGGATTGTGTGTACAGACATGCGTTCATATCCTGTTCGTTAACAGAAACAGAAATTGTTCACGAAACTTGTTCGTTAATCGATTAGTTGGTTAAATAGGGCGTTCGTTATCCGAGGTTGAACTGTATTCATTATGTACCTTTTAGGTATTTATGTGTAACTGAATTTTGACATCGTCTTTTTTTATATCTAGATGTGTGTGACATCGTCCGGGTCTCATACCACTAGTGTTATCAAAATATTAGCAACTCATTCGGCTATCCAAGCACAAGGGGTAATCGTGATGATTACGGCCGCAGAGCGCCTCGCGGCGTAAATCCTTTGTTTCACTACTAACGATGTATCGAACACACTTCGATCATAATTCGAACACATTTATGAATGATCATATAAATCTATCTTCTCGGTAGGTGTGACTTTAAGATATATATACACATCACTTGTAAATAATAATTTCGTTATTGAGCACAAGTCTGTCTTGCAAATAGCAAGTTGTTTATCATGTATTATCACGGATGATGACGTTGATCATAGGTGAGGTCTGTGAAATGATCTGATCAAGAAGGCGTAATGCCACGTGGAACATGGTTACGTCATGTAAGACGCATTTTCCTGGGGACGATCGGGAGTGATCGGGAGACTGCCTGGAAGCTATCTAGAGATTATGGATAGGGGTGAAGAAGGGTGAGGCATTTTTTTTTTTTTTTTTTTTTTTTTTTTTACACATATCTTTAACCCATTCACTGTTATCGGTGATTTGCACGCTTTTTCTGGGTATTGTCAAGAGACTATTCTGTCGAGGAAAAACCCCTGCACATTAAAAGAGAATATCCAGATAGCCTGGACTTCCTATCAATAACACAAATATCTCTTAGTAGCTAGAGAGACATATTTTTTAATATTTGTGTCTACACTTTCTTTTATTTTCAATTTTCCTCCCTCTCAGTGACGACTTACGAGAGGGAAGCGTATATGATAAGCGACGCAGCAGACATAAAGCAGCTTCAATGAATGCCGCATACTTAGTCCCATGACGCTCCGATTATATGTATATATACATCAATGTCATGCATTCAGAACCAGTCAAATGTATTGAATTTGAGTCACAAACACTCAAGGAGGCAGGCGTTAGAAAGACGGGATTATTTGTGTGTGTGTGAGTGAATCTGCAATGTCGACATAAACAAAAGGGGGCGAGAGGAGTGGGGGGGTTATGAGAGGGAGGGAGGGGAGGAGGGGAGGAGGGAGGGAGGCGGGAAGGGAACAGCCTGTGACGCCTCGTCCCTTCACTTTCCTCGCTTAGAGGTGTTGGCCCAGCATCTTGTCTGGTCCTACCTATTAATTAGTCATTGGTTAATTACATGTAACCGCCACCCAATCGCCGGTTAGAACATGCAACCCTTTTATTAAAGCTTCCTTGTCTTCATGCCCCGCGTACCCGCACGCTTTCGTACCCACCTCATATTGTTTCGGTCAGCGCGTATATGGCGGTTGTGCTTTCAAATGCTCGGTGATGGAACAGACCTACAAGCGTACTGACGCAACTGGGGGGTCTTAAACTTTCCTCTCTTTCCTTTGATAAAAGCAATACATAATGGCAAAAAAGAAAAAAATAAACGAGTAAAAAAAAAAAAAAAGGAAAAAAAAAAAAAAAAAGAGTATTCTGAAAGCAGGTGAAATACTCTCGAGATATACATACCGTCCCGTGCGGGCACGATATGAACGATAAATTTCGTCTCCTGAGCGCAACTTGTAACCGAATCAAGATCTCTTGGAAATGTTGGCGGGGTTGGTCGTGAGCACAAATATTTCTCGGGCCTGGTTTATTATCCCTAAATCATGGCATCATATACACTGTAATCTCGCCCGTCTTCCCACGGCTCGGCTCCCTGCACCCCCTCCTTGCTCGCTTGCTCACCCTCTAGGACAAACTGCTTGCCCGATAGCAGGCAAGTCAGTAGTCAGCCATCCAAGCCAGCCTAGCTACCAGACCAAGGCATCCCTACTCACCCAACGTCATCCAAGCTCATCCACCTTGCCTATGGGCTCATCCAAACGGTTTTACGAGAGCAGAACCCTTCACGACCTCTCACTACTACGGGACCTGTGGCAGCGCCTTCGGAGGAAGCAAGCGAAGCTGTGAGTTTCAACGGTCGACACGCTGAGCAAGCGCGGGCAGGTTTCCGAGAACTCGCACGCACACGCGCACACACACACCTACTGTCAAAGAGCGAAAACAAGTGAGAGGAGAGGTCTTGTGTGGAGCTTGGGAGGGAGGGAGGGAGGGAGGGAGGGTGGGGGACAGGTGATGAAGTGGAGGGGTGAGGATGGGGGAAGGGGAATCTAGGAAGAAGGTGAGTTGGGGGGGGTTATTCGGAAGAAGGATGGGTAAGTGCAACATATCAGGAATAGAAGATTCATCTAGGAGTAGGAAGAAGAACAGAATGTAATAATAAACGAAGCACAAACATAAGGAATGCAGGCAAAAAAGCAGTAGTAGTTGCAATAGTAGTAGAGTAGTAGCAGCAGTAGTAGTAATAATAGTAATATTGATAGAAACAATAGTAGTAATAATAGTAATATTGACAGTAGCAGTAGTAATAGTAGTGTAAGAAAGAGGAGAAGGGAGACGTGGGGGAGGAAGAGATAGAAGATTAAAGATCTGTCTTGTCACACTAAGAACTATTTTGATCATACATTTAACTGTAGATGTAATTAGATAGATACATACATACATACATACATACATACATACACATATATACATACACATACATACATACATAGAACCAAAGCATACCCACACTACACCTGTCCCACACTACACCTGTCCCACAGTCACGAGCAAAATTCTTAACCCAGAGTTTTTCATGATACAAAATTCAAATTCTTTGACAATTTTTTTTATCTACTCAAGAATATTACCTAACTATAAGCTAGATACTACATAGAAAATATATCACGTACTCGACAATAACTAAATGAAATAAAATAAAATCAATCATATTAATGTTATAAGATTTCCATCCCGGGTCAAAACATTTCGTTGTGACTGTTACTCCCAACGGACAGTCCAATATATCACAAGGAATATTTTGGATCATTAAATAATTGACAAATAATCTAATCCAAACTCTTCATCTTTCCTTACGTACGATTCGAAGTTTTAAAATTCATTTAGATATGCACCTAAACAATATACTGTAATCCCTACTAATTGTTTGGTTAACATGTTTATTCGTTTCTTCGTCTATCTATTCTTAGCATCCGACCTAGTTATGGACCAAAAGGTCTCCGGTTGGTATGCTTTTCCTTTGTAAACCTTTATACACCTTTGAGAGAGAGAGAGAGAGAGAGAGAGAGAGAGAGAGAGAGAGAGAGATAGAGAGTAATAGCTGCCGATCATGAGTCCAGCACGTAATTCAAAACCATGCTGGTGAATCACTCTCTGTCCTCAGACATCATATCATAAGCGTTAAGTGTCCTTGAGCTTGGCAGACAATTACATCGAAGTCTTGTGACATCGATAAGTTCTCCGTCTTGTGTCTGGCTTCTGAGAACCTCAAGCGAAGACTTCTACGTGGCATTAGTTGAAATTCCGAGTCTTCAGGTTCCAGGAGAGAGAAAGAGAGGTGAGGGACTAAGCTCGGAGGAACAAGAGGAAGCGGAGGAGGAATTGAAGGAAGAGGATAAGGAGGATAAAGAAGGGGGAGAAGGAGGAAAAAGGGTAGGAGGAGGGGAAAGAGAGAGAAGAGGAAGAGAAGGAGAAGGGGGAAGAGAAGGGAGAGGCAGAAGAAAAGGAGTAGGAAGAGAAGAGGAGAAGAAGAAGGCAGAGGAGGAGGAGGGGAGGAGGAAGAAAAAGCAGAAGCAAGGAGTAGGAAATGGAAGAGTAGGAGGAGGGGGAAGAGATCGGAGATGTGGGGGACGAGAAGGAAACGGAGGAGGAGGAGGAGAAGAGGAAAAGGCGGAGGAGGAGGAACAGGAAGGGTTGGAGTTGGAGTGGATTTAAAGGTGGTGGAAGTTGAAGTGGATGTAAAGAAGAAAGATTAGGAGAAGGATGTGAAAGAGTAGTAGTAGTAGGAGGAGGAAGAAAAACAGGAGGAGCAATAACAGGAGAAAAAGGAGGAAGAGGAGGTGGAGGGAGAACAGGAGGAAGAGGAGCAGGAGGTGGAGGGAGAGGAGTAGCTACAGGATTAGGTAGAGGTGAAGAAATGATCGAGAAGAAATATAAACAGTAGCACCAACAGGAGAAGAACGAGAAGGAGGAGGAGGAGGAGGAGGAGGAGGAAGAGGAGGAGGAAGAAGAAGAGGAGGAGGAGGAAGAGGAGGAGGAGGAGGAGCAGGGAGGTAAAAGCTGAGAGGATCATAAAAAGTGGCGAAGGAAGTTATCAAAATAGGAAGCGGTCGAGGTGGGAAAAGTTAAAACGCAGAGAATGGGTTGCGACCCAAGGAGTGAAGGGGATAATAACAATAATACAGAACAGTTAACGAGAAGGTAATGAAGTGGGGAATGGGAGCGATGGATATGAATGGAGTAGGAAGAAAGTTAGAGGAAAAGGTGGAATGGAAGGAGAAGATTTTCAAGGGCAAAGAGAAGGTGGAGAAGGAAAAGACGGAAAGGTAGAAGAAGAATAGGAGGAGGAGGCGGAGGAGGAGGAGGAAGAGGGCGAGGAGGAAGAGGAGTAGGGAGCAGCAGCGGTAAAAACAGCAGCAGAAGAAAAGGAAGACATGAAAAAGGAGATAAAGGAAAGAAGAAAGGGGAAAAGGAGAATAGGAAGAGAAAAAGAAGAAGGAAGAAGAGGAAGAGGAGAAGAATGGGGTGCAGCATCAGAAAAAGAAGAAAAGAAGCAAAAGAAGGAGGAGAAAGTAAAGTAGACGGAGAAGAAGTAAAAGAAGAAGAAAATAGGAGAAGAAGGAATAGGAGATGAAAGAAAAGGTGGAGAAGAGAGAGACGTAAAAAGAAATAGTGGATTTAAGAAATATGGAGAGGAAGGAGAATAGAAAGAAGGGAGAAGGAGAGAATGAAGAAGAGGAGAATGATAAAGATGAAGAGGAGAATAAGAGGACAGAGAAAATGAAGACGAGGAAAAGAAAACGGAGGGAAGTGAGTAAGAAGATAGGAGGTACAGGAAGGAAAAGAAAATGATGATTAAGACTAAGTAACAACAAAATACAAAAAAAATAATTTGACAAATTGTCTGCGAGTGAGGACACAGAGGAGTGGAGGGAGAGTGAGGAAGAAACATGGGGGCAGGAGGAGAGAGGGGGACAAGAGAGGACCGAATGGAACAGACAAGGCGTTTGTTAGGAATACACATGTTGGGAAGGAGGCTGTGAAATAGGAGGAAGGAGAGAGAGATAAGGATAGGAAGGAGAGAGGAAGGGGGGAGGAGAGGAAGGGAGAGACAAGGACAGGAAAGGAGGAAGGGAGAGATAGGAATAGAAAGGGAGGAGGGGAAGAAGGGACTGACAGGAGGAAGGGAGAGATAAGAGCAGAAAGGGAGTAGGAAGGGAAGAAGGGACTAGGAGAAAGGAGGGTGAAATAGGGGCAGGAAGGGAGGAGGAAGGGACTGGGAGGAGGGAGAGAGAGATAGGAAGGAGGAAGGGAGGAAGAGACTGGAAGAAGGGAGGGAGATGTATAGGCAGGGAGGGAGGAGGAAGAGAGAGATAGGAAGGAGGAAGGGAGGAAGAGACTGGGAGAAGGGAAGAAGGAAAGGAGGAAAAGGGGAAAGGAGGAAGGGAGGAAGGGACAGGAAGGTACAATATGTTGGACTTCGCCAAATACTGGGAGTTGTGGTATAGGAATTGTTGATGAAAAAGAAGAATTGGAAAATTACGTGTGGATAGCATGTATGGTTTGTTTTAAGACAAGTTTAGGTAACTTTATGGATGGGGATGATATGTGGTAATAGACACGGGACTGCCTAGTATAGGCCTTATAGTCTCTTGCAGTCTCCATCATTCTTATGATCTTACGCATGTATGTATATATGTATGCATGCATGTATGTGTGTATGCATACATATATGTATGTATGTATGTACGTACGTATGTATGTATGTATGTATGTATGTATGAATGTATGTACGTAAGTATGTGTGTAAATATGTATGTATGTATGTATGTATGTATGTATGAATGTATGTACGTACGTACGTATGTATGTATGTATGTATATATGTATGTATGCATGTATGTATGTATGTATGTATGTATGTATGTATGCATGTATGTATGTATGCATGTATGTATGTATGTATGTATGTATGCATGTATGTATGTATGCATGTATGAATCTCTGTCTAGATGAGATGTAAGTAAACGCGGAACGGATGAGGATGTGACAAGGAGAAAAAGATATCAAATGAGGTAATTGGTGATTCAGTTTTGTCAGCAACAAACGCCCACTCTGTCCTTGGGGATATTACTGCACTAAATAGGTGTTGCCATGGAAGACATGAAGGAAAAGTGAAGAAGGTAGCGGAACAGAGGGATAGTAGAAGTTAAAAGCAATAATTTTTTTTTCTTTTTAATGAAGATGAATTTCCGGTCATAAAAGAATGCTTAGGGACTCTGGTCCGTAAGGGTGTCATTGAAATCCCTAAAATATTGAAATGGGGAAAGGAATAGGGAAGTACAATGAAATGGGGAGGAGGTATGGGGCAAAATCAGGTGGGGGAGAGAAGGGGGAAGAAGGACAAGAGAGGGTGAGGAACGAGAATTGAAGCTGACGGTGAATAAATAAATAAATAAATAAATAAATAAGTAAATAAATAGATAAATAAATGAATAAATAAATAAATAAGAATGGAGGGAATTCCATGTCCCTTACCAGTGACCATCCCTATCCATAAAGTTAACTTATCTTCTATTAAAACTACCAATAGTTTCAGCGATCAGTTTATGGCCACTAAGTCTATTCTATTCGTTAACCATTCTGTTGGTAAATCAGTTCTTGCTTATTTCCTTCTTAAAGCTAAATTTGTCCAGTTTAAATCCATTACTACGAGTCTTGCCCTGCTGGGGTGACTGGGAGAGCAGCTGGTAAAGGAGAAAAGAGAGGACGAAAGAGAGGACGAAAGAGAGGACGAAAGAGAGGACGAAAAGGGAGAGGGGAAGAGAAAGGAAACAGAGTAATGTAGAGACTGGAGCCACAAGAAGTTAAGAAAAATATTAAAAAAAAGAAGAAACTGGAAAAGTGTGGAGGGAAATGGAAGATGGTGAGAGGAAGGGAGGAAAGAGAAGGTCTGAAAAGAAGGAAGGAAAAAAAGGACGAGGCAGAGGGAGAAACGGGAATGAGGAAAGGAAGAAAGTAGGTAAGGAAGGAATGCAGGAAGGAAAGAAGGAAGGAAAAGAGTTATGAAATAAATGTGCACAGAGTTGGAATGATTGTGGGAATGAGCAAAGAAAGGTCAGCTTTGGTGGAAAAGAAGAAACAGAAGATGAATAAAATGGAAGAATGGAATGAGGGGGAAGGGGGAAGGGAGGGGGGAGGGAGGGAGGGAGGGGGAGGGAGTAGAGGGGAGTAGCTAGCCTCGGGGTGAGTTGGCAAGACGGTCCATGGCTGGAGGGCAAAGCCTGTGATTCCCTCCTACTGCCTCCTCCTCCCCGCCTCTCAACTCCCTCCCTCCACTCACCCATGTCTTGGAATCTCCCTTCACCACTTTGTTGCAATGAGGTATTTTCTAATCTCTTGCTAAAGGCGTTATCACACTGGGCTTCCACGGGCCTCACCAGCGCCGACCGTTGAGAGTTCGTTTGCGTAAAGACGACTTCGGTTACGATATTTTATTTTTCAAATCTCCAAATATCCTATTATCTTTCTGTCATATATAGCAAAGCTGAATGGTGAATTAAGTGATTGTAAACCTATACGAATGTTAGACGTACTGTTGAAATGTTCTTAAAGAAGTCTAGGTTTCTGTAAGTGAAGTCATATTCTAGTTACTCAAATGAAAGTTGGAGGTAGGATGTCGGAGGCAAAATAGCCCAGTGTGATAGCCCCTTTACGCCAACAATTTCACTCAGCCGAGGGGATGGTGAGTCTTTTTATTTTATTTTTTTTATATATAAAAACCTCGTTCAATCTTTATCACTTATTTCATCTGAACAAAATCGGCCCGTTTGAATGAAATAAAAGAAAATTGAAAAACACGCCGCTGTAGCAATAGGGTCTGTGTAATCTATCAAGGTCCTGAGCAATATTGTATAAAGAAAACCCAGACACACTTTTGGTATCTAATCCAGCTGTCTGACATTCTCAGTTACATTTATTACTTATCTCTATACTCAAGCTGGAGTTTTGACTATATATTCTATGCACCATAAGTTTATAAGATGTCCCACACTACATACTACAACTAACTGTAAAGAAGTACATTTAGTTCTTGATAGAAATCACTTAAAAACTTAATAAACATTCCCACTATTCAGTACCAGCACTAGAAACAAATGGAAAAAGGAAACATTAGACTTCATCAAAGTAACTTACGGTGTCTCAATCTGTCTACAGAATCTTCCCATCCTCAAATGCTTCCCAGCTTCAATGAGGCATCATTGCTGACACCTTCTCCGCCGGGCCAAGCCACGACCTTTCCCCGGATGATGTCTTCCCGTCTTCCCTCTCGCCTCCCGGATAACTTTGTGTTTCGACACTTAGCCTAAGCGGAAACTGAAACACAGGTGACACAGGCCACGCAGCACAGGCTTCCTGTTGCTGAATTGAAGTACTATTTGAACTTCTCTCTTACTTGAAAATTCTTCTAGATGTACTGCGCCAGCATTTCAAGTTCAAAATGTGCTTCAATTTATTAACAGGAAGTCTGCTTTTGACCCGTGCTGCGTCGCCTGTGTCGCCTGCGTTGCCTGTGTCGCCTGCGTCTCAGGAACCTCGACCAAGACCATCGGATGATCTGGTGTTGGTCCATTTCCTCAGTCCAAGAAAAAAAAAAAAAAAAAAATTAATAAGTAAGGGTGGTGGGAAGCCTACGCGAGGAGGCGCTGCGTGGCTTCGGCCGAAGCGTCACCTTTGCCTTATTATGCGGTTGGGGAGTGTTGCGAGCCGGTAACAGTCATTACCGGGAATCTGAGAGAAGAGCTGGATTCGAACCCACGACTAAGCTAATGCGAGACCAGCACGCTTGATTACGCAACCAGCACATAAAGAAAATAAAAAAGAAGTAAAACAGAAAAGAAGAAAAATAAAATGAGGAAAGAGAAAAGAAAAGACAAGCAAAGAAAAATAAAATAAAATACAAGAAAAAAGTTGTCTGTTGAATTAACGTTCATCTCCAAAACAATCTCACTTGGCCGAGGGTCAATGGCTGCACGTCCCCAATCAACTGTTCCACATTCCTCTGAGTACTTCCGGACAAAAAAAAAAAAAAAAAAAAAAAAAAAAAATCATAAAAACGCATTTATTTGCACTTATCCTAATAAGCCGTCCAATACGCCTGTAAATATTCATAATAAAACTGTCTCCAATTTTATTTTATTTATCCTGTAGATACTTCTAAAAGAAGAACAAGAAGATGAACAAGAGGAAAATAAATGTACCTTCAAGTTTATTTTTGCTTATCCTAATAAGCTGTCCAATAAAATCTAAATATTGAAAAAGAAAGTATTTCATAATAAATTTCGCAAATAATATGATAAGCTATATGTTGGCCAAAAGAGGTATTTAATCAAATCAATAGAACACAAAATATCTGTTGAATATGCACAAGATAATTCAACCATTTTCAAAACACATTCAGGCTTATTAGGATAATCAAAAATAATTTTGAAGATACATTTTTTCCTCTTGTTCATACATACATACATATACCAAGGCTTTTTCCCCCTTACAAGGAGGTTTTAGAAGTGCATACAGGATAAATGAAATAGATTTGGAGATAGTTTTTTTCTATGAATAGTTGCACAACCTGACATGGAAAACAAAACAACAGGAATGTACAGTTCTTGTGTTTCATCAACATCTCATATCGCGTCCCCCACCAGCTCAACCAACATTTCTTTTTATAATAAACAAACAGGAACTGTTGGGTATTTTTTAAACGATCAGAATAAATCCACGTATCACCATCCCTCTCCCACGGAGTGGGAAGTGAAAAACCCCTGGTAGTTCAAAGCCCTGTCAGTTGCGGCAACCCGCTGTTTCATTTTAGGCCGATGTCAGGTCGCCTCCCTACCTGGCCAGGGCTGTCGGGAACTAACGCGACATGGCTCACACCGGGTCCCGGGTATCGAACTCACGACTACCTGCATATGAGTTCAACACGGTATCTGCTGGGCTAAAGCGCCCTCCTCCCCCCCCCCTTTTTTTTTTAACTAATTCAATCATTAAGCGGACTGGGAGACTACTAAAGTCATTACTTATAACAACAATATTGTAGAGAGAGATCGAATTAACTATAGGTAAATGAGGGTGATGATCAGTGTGGTAGTGCAGACGGAAATAATAGTGGTGATAATTCCTACGTCAAAAAAAAAAAAAAAAAAAAAAAATGGTGGCAAAATGAAAGGCCAGGAGCCTACGCCAGGAGGCGCTGAGGAGCTGCGGCCGAAGCCATCACCTTTACCAAACACGCTTGGACTCTTAAGATAGGTAACAGTCATTGCTGGGAATGGGAAAGTGGTGCGGGATTCGAACCCACAACTCAGCGAATGCGAGACCAACACTTTTCCGATTACTCCACTAGTGAACAAGGTGGAGGTGGGGGATCGAAAAGATGGAGGAGGAGAAGGATGAGGAGGAGGAGGTTAAGATGGAGGAGAAAGTGGAGGTGAGATAAAAAGTGGAGTAGGAAGTGAAGGTGGAGGTGGGGGCAAAATATGGAGGATGAGGAGGGTGAGGATAAAGATGGGGAGGATGAAAAGAAGGAGGAGGAGAAGGAGGAGGAGGAGGAAGAGGAAGAAGTTGCAATGGTGGAGAAGATGAGGTAAATAGAAGGTGATGCACGATTTGAAGTTGAAGGAGGTGGCGAAAAAGACGGAGGAGGAAGAGGAGGAGGAGGAGGAGGAGGAGGAGGAAGAGGAAGAAGTTGTAATGGTAGAGAAGATGAGGTAGAAGGTGTTGCACGTTTTGAAGTTGAAGGAGGTGGCGAAAAAAATGGAGGAGGAAGAGGAGGAGGAAGAGGGGGAGGAGGAAGAGGAGGAGGAGGAGGAAGAGGAAGAAGTTGTAATGGTGGAGAAGATGAGGTAGAAGATGATGCACGATTTGAAGTTGAAGGAGGTGGCGAAAAAGATGGAGAAGGAAGAGGAGGAGGAAGAGGAGGAGGAGGAGGAGGAGGAGGAGGAGGAGGAGGAGGAAACTGTGGTGGTGGAGAACCTGGAGGTGGAGTAAAAGGTGAAGCAGGAAGTGGAGGTGGAGGGGAGGAGGGAAGCGAAAGAAAAAGAAATCTTGGCTAAGAAGTCGACTAAAAGAGGCATTCTCCGAAGAGATAAGAGAGTTTAGGAGACAGAAGCATTTCAAAATGAAAAAAATTCAGAAAAAAAAAGAGAAAATGAGTGGAGAAGAGAAAAGAGAGTGGAAGGAAAGGGAAGAGGGAAGACGTAGGATATACCGAAGAAGAGGATGAAGAGGAAAAGAAGAAAAGAAAAAAAGAAAAAAGAAAAATAGATGAATGAAGGAACTGGAAAATAATGGGATGATAAGAGACATGGAAGAATATACATGAAGAAAGAGGATGACAGAAATATCAGAAAGAGAGAAAGAAGATGATAAAGAGATAAAGTAAGAAAGAAGAACGGAAATAGGTGTATGGTGACTTTCACTTGTCCTAGAGGTCAGAACACATTGGGCACAGGTAGTCTCTTCTAACGTGATCTCACCTTTTCATTGTTAAATACAATAAAGAAAAATAACAGAATAAACTCAGGATACGAGGAGGACATATAGGATGAGGAGGAAGAAGAGGAAATGAAAGAGAATGAAGAGGAGGAAGAAGAAAATGAGGATGGTGAGGAGTAGGAGGAGGAGTGGGACGAGGAGGAGTAGGAGGGGTAGGAGGTGGAGGAGGAGGAGGAGGAAGAAGGGGATACACTAATCATTTCACACGCTGCATTATTAAATAAATACATGGATAATTCAGACGCACAGGCACATGAATGTATGCAAGGATGGAAGCGCTGGTTATTGTTGGCAGAAAGATGTTGTCACAGGCCAGAGGAGGGGAGCAGTAGCCGGTTATCAGATATTCTGATGTAAAAACAAGATGGGAAGATAGTTGAAAGAGAGAGAGAGAGAAAGAGAGAGAGAGAGAGAGAGAGAGAGAGAGAGAGAGAGAGAGAGAGAGAGAGAGAGAGGGGAGAGAGAGAGAGAGAGAGAGAGAGAGAGAGAGGGGAGAGAAAAAGAAAGAGAAAGAGAGAGAGATAGATGATAGATAGATAGATAGAAAGATAGAGAGAGATATAGAGAGAGAAAAGAAAGAAAAGAGACAGAGAGAGAGAGAGATATATATAGAGAGAAAGAGAGAAAGGAAAAGAAAAAAGAAAGAAGAGAGAGAAACAGACAGAGAGATAGACAGATTGACAGAGATCTTGTCGCACAGACATATAAGCTTGTTTGATAAGATCTTGTGCCCAGGAATCATGGTAGTAAGTGAGTCTTAATCACTGGATTCAGAAAACATGTTTTTATTCCTTGCGTTTTGAACCAAAG
>NC_134797.1:41991907-42009407 GCF_046742065.1 Oratosquilla oratoria | reverse complement strand
ATGGGAGTGGAAAGGGTGGGGGTAGGTACGAGCCTTTGACTTAGCTACCTCCCTTATAAGAGAGAAAAAGCTCTTAGTACACACGCACTCACACACACACACACACACACACACACACACACACACACACACACACACACACACACACACACACACAAATATATATATATATATATATATATATATAAACATATATATAAATATATATATAAATATATATATATATATATATACTATATATATATATATATATACAAGCAAACACATATCATGTAGATATTATGCATATTCATTGCCAATGCACATACAAACGCACGCACACATAGCCATTATTCATATTTCTTTGTTATTTTCTTCTGACACGTATTAATTCTTTTGATTATTTACATAACTGGTTTTCTAACTTAATAGGAAAATGTATATGAACATATGAATTAATAAGAAAATACATAAAATGAGGAAATAAAGAATAACTAAAGGAACAGACAAATGAGTAAATTGACAAAAAATCTTTACATAACTTATTTTTTTTGCGAAATGTATAGATCAATGAACAAGAGAATTCGTAAAAAGATATAAAAATGAGGCGAGAAATAATTAAACAAGCGGGCAGAAAAAAAAACGAACCAATAATGAATAAATCGATAGATATAAAAATAATCTGAGACGACAAACTCCTTACTTGTCACATGATACAAACCTTCGCGAAAAAATCTATAATCAATTTCCTCCCGTGACCACAGATATTTCATGCATTATGACCGCTGGCGTACTATTAACGATTAAAAGACATTTATTTTCCCAAATATTTGCTTTGTTGACGTTCCCTCACGTCTTAGCAGGTGAGATCATCAATATGCAATACCTTGGCACGTGAGCCTTCAATATGCAACGGTTTGTCCCGTGAGATCCACAATATGCAACTACTTCCAAGACTATCTGCAATTGGCCGGCACCTTATCTTACACTCTCTGGAAAGACGCAAGGTGCGGGGTGATCTAATAGAGGTGTTCAAGTGGATCAAAGGCTTTAACAAGGGTGATGCAAATAAAGTCATAATATTAAATCAACATGGCAAGACTCGCAGTAATGGGTTTAAACTGGACAAATTTAGATTTAAGAAGGAAATAGGCAAGAATTGGTTTACTAATAGGGTGATCAACGAATGGAATAGACTTAGTAGCCATGTAGTGAGCGGTGAAACTATCAGTTGTTTTAAGAAACGATTAGACAACTTTAAGGATGGGGATGACAGATGGTGATGGATACGGAGCTGCCTAGTTTAGGCCTTATGGTCTCTTGCAGTCTCCTTCATTATTATGTTCTTATTACCACCTGGTCGCCGGTGGTCGGAAAGGTTAGGTGACATTTTATCACTCGTCATTTAATCACCCGACACACATCATGCGTCAGATCATCATCAGACAATTCATCACCCGACATTTCATCATGCGTCAGATCATCATCAGACAATTCATCACCCGACATTTCATCACCAATACATTTCATCACGGGACTTTTTACCACCATTATATTTCATCAGTACTACTTTTCGTCACAATCGTATAACTGTAAATGCTTTAAGTAACTACCTTGCAATTTTTTATATATGATAGTTAATTTTAAGAAAACTTTACATCAACAGATAGTATTTTATATATAAATGTTCTGTCAAGGAGCATTAAAAATTATTTTTTGTTTGAAAATATTATTAGAAGACAATACATTCTAATAAACTCATTGTGTTTCTGTTGTGTTGCATGTCCGTGATACTTTGCGTCAATAATCCACCACTGTTTGAACGGTCGTTAACAGATCTAAGTGACAGGCCTTGATCTGCTCATGAATATATTGACACCCTTAACCCATTCAACTCCGATGACAAGATGTCTTGTCATTTGGTCAAATAAAACAAAAAATCATAAAACACCAAAATGTTTGATCAAACACCAGAAAAATATGACGTCAGTCCTCACTTCGCTGCGAGCGAAGCGAGGACTGACGTCATATTTTTCTGGTGTTTGATCAAACATTTTGGTGTTTTATGATTTTTTGTTTTATTTGACCAAATGACAAGACATCTTGTCATCGGAGTTGAATGGGTTAATAAACCTGCACACCGTGAATGGTATTACATGTTTTATTGTACATTAGTTCCGGCAAATGTTTTGACACTTTCCAATATAAATCACGAATCCCCCAGTATTGGTATACATACGTACATACAGTATGTGCCTTAGCTATTGTTAGAAAATAGTACTCTGATTAACTGTCGTATGATGGAATGAGCAATGATTAACTGTCGAGGTGCTTAACTGTTAAATGATGAAATGTCTTTGTGATGAAAAGACGAGTGGTTAACTGTCGGGTGATGAAATGACCAATGATTCACTGTCAAAGTGCTTAACTGTCAAATGATGAAATGTCTTTATGATAAAAAGACGAGTGGTTGAGTGACGAGTGGTTAACTGCCGTATGATGAAATGAGCAATGATTAACTGTCAAGGTGCTTAACTGTCAAATGATGAAATGTCTTTGTGATGAAAAGACGAGTGGTTAAGTGACGAGTGGTTAACTGCCGGGTGATGAAATGTCGTGTGATAAAATGACGAGTGATGAAAAGTCGTAGCACCGACGGAAACAAGTAGTAAGATTGGTGTGACTAGGCTCTTAAGAAAATAGTATTGAAGACGAATGTAATAGATCCATAATGGCAATCAATAATTTTCGAATCCAAAACCAAATATTTATGTACATATGTGTCCTTATCTTATAACCTCATATGCCATTCAGGTAAAAAAGATTTATGGAATGAAAAAATGAGATTGTTGTTCCATTAGAAATTATTTTCAAGAAATCCATCATATCCGGAGATGTCCCAAGAGAATGGAAGCTAGCTAACGTTACTCCCATATTAAAAAAATGTGACAAAAAGAAACCAAATAAATATAGACCTATAAGTTTGACTTCAATCGTAGGAAAAATAATGGAAACTATCATCAGAGATGCTATCGAACATCATTTAGAAAGTAACCGTTTGATAAATGATAGCCAGCATGGTTCCAGACGGAAACGTTCTTGCGTGACTAACTCGAATTCTACAACACAGTTATCTCGAATTATGACAAAAGAAACAATATAGATTTAATATATCTAGACTTTGCAAAAGCTTTTGATACCGTCCCACACGAAAGACTACTTACTAAATTAGCTTTGCATGGAATAAGTGGTAGCCTATTAGGTTGGACTAGTAATTGGTTGAAGGGTCGAAAACAGAGAGTTGTTTTAAATGGAAAAACTTCTGAATGGAAAAGTGTTGCAAGTGGAGTTCCTCAGGGTTCCGTTCTTGGGCCACTTCTAATCATAGTATATATAAATGATATAGACCATGGACTAAAATCTACTGTTTCCAAATTTGCTGATGATACAAAACTGTGCGGAGTGGCAAATGATTACTCAAACCAATTAGATATTCAAGTAGATTTAGATAAATTACAGCAATGGTCTGAAAAGTGGCTAATGAAATTTAACACAAGTAAATGCAAGGTAATGCACATAGGTAAAAATATCAGTAAGTACGATTACAAGTTATTTGGTAATTCGTTAACAAAAGTGGATAGTGAAAAAGATCTCGGCGTAATTATCAGTAACGACCTCAAATCATCCAAGCAGTGTATTTCAGCCTCTGAGAAAGCAAATAAAATTCTGGGACTGATTGCGCGATCTTTTGATTTCAAAAGTCCATCACTCATTAACAAGCTATATAAATCGTTAGTTCGTCCACATTTGGAATATGCTGTTTCTGTATGGTCACCGAATCTCATTAAAGACATTGACAGACTGGAAAAAGTACAACGGCGAGCCACAAAACTGATTCCAAATATCAAAAATAAATCATACGAAAATCGACTAAAACACATGAATCTGTTTTCCCTATAAAAGCGTAGACTCAGAGGTGACTTGATACAGGTCTTTAAGATTTTAAAGGGAATTGACAACATCAAAAGTGACAAAATTTTCACATTGAATGAGAATCAGACAAGAAACAATGGTCTCAAACCGTCCGGAAATAGATTCAATTTGGAAGTAGGTAGAAACAACTTTGTCAACCGTGTAGTAAATGAATGGAATAAACTTCCTGCACAGGTAGTGCAATGTAGTTCAGTTCGAAGCTTTAAGAATCAGTTAGATAAATACCTAAGTAAGATGCTGTAATGATTATAATTTATCTTATATTATTTGTTTTTGTTTTGTTATCATTTGTCTGTCTGATTTTCATTTATTATTAGTTATATGTCAATTTATTATTATTTAATATTTACCTGTTTGTTTATTATTTAACTATACCTATGCATTTATTTATGTATTTTATTTGTTATTTACATTATTATAGTTTTTATTTATTGTTTTATTATCAATATGATTTTTTTTTCGCATCCGACCTAGATATGGATCAAAAGGTCTCCTGTCGGCATGCTCCGCCTTTGTAATCCTTTGTAAACTTGGTTCTACAAAAAAGTAACAAATAAAAATGAAGTATATATATACATATGTATATATATGTATATGTATATATATACATTTATATATATACATATACATATAAGTATATATATATATATATATATATGTATATATATACATATATATATATATATATGAGTATATATATATAATAATAATAATAATAAAATTTAAACATGTATCATGTTCCATACAATAAGAGAGAATGACAGTTTCATTTCAACATTATACAATGGTAATGAGACTTAGTCATGTTGCATGTTTTATCTGGGATAAAAAGTAACTATAAGAAAAATACCCTGAAAGGGACTGGGGTAGATGTTAAAGTAAAAGGTGTATTATCAAAGGTAAAAGTTAATTGGTTGATTCCTGGAAGGAAATAGATAAAAATATTAATCTGAAGGAATAACAGTGTAGAGAATGGGAAAGGGGAGCTACTTAAACATCAGTGTAAACGTATGTTACATTCTTCCTACACATACACACACACACACACACACACACACACACACACACACACACACACACACACACACACACACACACACACACACACACACACACACACACACACACACACACACACACACACACACAGCGCAAACACAAATGCACACACAGTTACATAAATGAAACACATTGTATTGTTCGGTAAAGATAATCTTGAGGTTACTGTGCTGCATAATAGCATCTAGTGTACACACACACACACACACACACACACATACACACACATAAACAGACACACACACTCACACACACACACACACACACACACACACACACACACACACACACACACACACACACACACACACACACACACACACACACACACATACACACAGACACACATACACACAGACACTTGCACCCACACACACACCACACACGCACACACACACACACACACACACACACACACACACACACACACACACACACACACACACAAACACACACACACACACACACAAACACACACACACACACATAAACACACAAATCTAGAACAACATCCAAATTATAATTAGGTGACTGGTGACATTAATAACATTCAGGGATGTCATGGGGAAAATGCAAAACTAAAAAACAGAATTGGAATAAAACCTGCTTGGACGGTGAAGGAAGAAAGAACTGTGCTTGTTCATGCGTGCTTGTTGGGGAGAGGAAGGGAGGGGGGAGAGATACATTGTTTTTGGTAATGTATATATCTGCAGTTTTGTATGCGTAGATACATCTAGTTATGTATGTAAAACTATCATCACGAAATTTTGTAATATTGGCATGACTTCTTGTATTACGAAACAAGAATAAGCGTACATACCATTTATATATATATATATATATATATATATATATATATATATACATATATATATACATATATATATACATATATATATATATATACAGTATATGTATATATATGTATATATATATATACATATATATATGTATATACAGTATATGTATATATATGTATACTATATATGTATATGTATATATATATATATATATATATATATATATATATATATATATATATATATATATATATATATATATATATATATATATATATATATAAGGTAAATCTGCGATGCTGACGTAGGCAGATCGGCATGAACCACCGCTTCCGCTGAACCGAAGGTTTCCATCGGCGCGTAATTTTCCGGCGGGTACGAATATACGACTTCGGCGCGATACTTCGACAACTGCGGCGTCGTGGAGTCTCCTCCTCGACTTCGGGGTGACTCGACGGTCGATGTCCTCGGCGCAGGATTCCTCGGAGGGACTCCGTTGCGCGAATGCCCCATCGAGGACTCGGCTCCCATGGGATGAAGGACACAGGACACAAGGGACGCGGCTCCCTAGGACCGTTGCGCGACACGCAGCAGAGCGCCCGAGAGGCCCTGCGTGTCCTCCCGTCGACGAGCATCGAAGCCCAGGAGGAGGCTGCACGATGCAAAAAACAACCTTTGGCGCGTATCGAGAAAATAAAAATGCGATAAACCGGCGCGAAATACAAAAATCCGACGCGAAATACGAACAACCGGCGCGAAATACGAACTACCGGCGCGAAAACGATAAATCGGCGGGAAATACGACATACCGGCGCGAATTTTTACGCCCGTGTGTGTGTGTGTGTGTGTATGAAATCATTAAAAACTCTTATGTGACCCATTATTCTATATCCTTCCAGAATCTATAATAATGATTAGAAAATATACCCGACGGGTTGTCAAAGAACTATCAGTGCCGGGAACCATGAAAATTCTTCCTGACGTCGTCTGGACTAAACGCCAAACTGATAAAGTCTTTTGAAAAACAAATACACAAACACACACACAATTGTATACATACATACATACATAGAAACATTCACTAAAACACGTGAACATGAAAATCACTGAGAACCACTAGGAAATATGAGACGTAGTCCACGCGTTTTCATCTATATAGACATCTTCAGGGAACACAGATATATTACAATTAACAAACAATATAAAAACAAGAAAGAAGATAATGAAAGGAAGTAGACGTCAAGTGGAATTAGGTTCTCTGCGACTTGCTGAACTATTTACAATTTTATTAATGATAAACTTGTTCAACCACAAACGAACATTCATATTGTGATCAAAGTGTTTCTTAATGTAACAAAATTCATTAACTTGTCTTTCTAAAACCGAACTGGAATACACAGTTGTCTTGGTGTTGTTGCAGGTAATTTGTTACTTCTGAAATATTTCTTGTTTCCCAATTGACAATTGGCCCGTTTCGATGCTATGGTGCTTTGCAATCACACTCATTATTATACCTCTTTATCCAGTGTACTTTTATCACACTTCCTTACATGCAACGGCTTTGCACGTGAGAGTCCCCTATATGGAACAGCCTGGCACGTGAGTCTTACCACGTGAGAGTCCTCAATATGCAACTGGTTAGTTCGTGAGATCCTCAATATGCAACGGCTTTGCACGTGAGAGTCCTCAAAATGTAACGGCCTGGCACGTGAGTCTTACCACGTGAGAGTCCTCCATATGCAACTGGTTAGCTTGTGAGATCCTTAATATGCAACGGCTTTGCACGTGAGTCCTCAAAATGTAACGGCCTGACACGTGAGTCTTACCACGTGAGAGTCCTCAATATGCAACTGGTTAGCTCGTGAGATCCTTAATATGCAACGGCTTTGCACGTGAGAGTCCTCAATATGGAACAACTTGGCACGTGAGTCTTGGCACGTGAGATCTTTGATTTGCAACGGCTTGCTACGCGAGATACTAAATATGCAACTTGCACTGACAGATGTCCTGACATAAATCACTTTACTTCAAATATGGCTTCACAGGAAACTCTCATCAACTTTTCCTCTTCGGGGTCTGAGTACAACACACAACAGACGCACAAGAATGATTTGTGGCGTGTCAGAATCAACTAAGTTTTGATGTTTTTTCAATTGTTCAATCTGAGCTCGAATAGGTATCCTTGAATAAATATCTGTACATGATCGATTAATATCTATCGAATAGATATGATCATTCTATATGAAGTTAGGACAATCATTAATAAAAAGAAAATGCAGGGGGTCATTCACAAGAAGATTCACGATAATGATATTCAAGGGGGGTACAGCAAAACAGAAAAAAAAAATAGAAAACAAAATAAAGATTTTTTGTTAGGGATCAGTTATGCAAAATTGATCAACAAATAAATTTTTCTAAAATATTTCCCAGTGTTTTGATTAGGAAAAGGCTCAAATAAACAAAAAAATATTGACAAAATCTCTGTTAATGCAGCAAAATCACCGGCAACAATTCCGTCCCAAAGAAAACACTTAATCTTTAGCAGTCTTTGTAAACAGAAAATGTCAGATGACAATGAAGACGACAACTCGAGTCTTAGAAGTCAATATGTTTGTGTGTATTTGTCTGTTTTACGTAATTCTTTTAAATCAATTGTGATTCACAAGAAAAGAGCTGCGTTCCCAAGACCTCGTCTCCGTGCCTTCATTGATCGAACTGTGTGTGTGTGTGTGTGTGTGTGTGTGTGTGTGTGTGTGTGTGTGTGTGTGTGTGTGTGTGTGTGTGTGTGTGTGTGTGTGTGTGTGTCTCAGTTTGTATTTGTGTGTGTTTTAAATATTCATGGAGATATTCAGTGGGTTGATGTTATACACCCACACACCCACCCACATGCACATGCACACACCCACACCCACACAAACACACACACACACACACACACACACACACACACACACACACACACACACACACACACACACACACACACATATATATATATATATATATATATAAATATATATGTATATATATATATATATATATATGTATATATATATATATATATATATGTATATATATATATACATATACATATATATATATACACATATATATACAAATATGTGTGTGTGTGTACATATACCTACAGTATATTTGTATATATATATATATATATATATATATATATATATATATGCAGAATATGAAGCTAATGTCTGCTGAATAACAACAGAAAATCTCAGCGATGTATCACTTTCTCTTTCAAGAGGTACAGAAAGTTAGATTGGATTTCAAGATAGGCAAATCTAGAATTAGGAGTCTATACACACATACACAAACACATACGCACACACACACACACATACACACACACACACACACACACACACACACACATACACACACACACACATACACACACACACACACACGCGCGCGCGCGCGCGCGGAGGTAATCGCAAACACACAAACACATGTAAATATTGACACAACAACAAACAGGAAGACAAACACACAGTGGCTTGGGTCTCACAACATGTGGTCCCTTTCTCAGGGTGCAGTGATAACGCTACAGGTCTATCTACACAGAATGGGAACAAAACCGGCAACATATTGAATATACACAGCGCAGCTGGGTGTCTGACTGCAAAGAATAAGAGGTCTATCAAGATCCCAGGGATATAAGAGATTCGAAACAAATAATTTTGGGCGTTGAGTTACAACAAATAAATAAATAAATAAATAAATAAATAAATAAATAAACAAATAAATAAATAAAATAAAATAGAATGATTAGTGAGTTTTTGCTTCAGTTTACTAACACATGCATGTACACATATACAAGGACGCACACACACGCACACACACACACACACACACACGTACACTCAATTTATAAATACATGATAGCTAAATTGTATGAGAAAAATGTAAAAGAGAGGTGACTAGAATACCTAGAATAGATGGCAGACAATAAAAAAAAAGGTTGAGCTACAAGAAAGAGAGGGCTAGGTGGATTGTGTGTATCTAGACCTGGAAAAAGCTTTTGTCAAAGTACACCACAATCATTTAATGTATAACTTGGGACATATTGGAAGACTTAAAGAAAGACTCTTGAAATGAATGGAAGACTTTCTGAAAGACCAGTATATGAGAACAGAGGGAAAGAACAGGATGTCAGGTTGGAGGCAAGGAACGAATAATTACATAAATCTGTTAGCAGACAATTCAAAGATTCATGAGGGAAATGGAAGAAGGAGAAAATTGAAAATTGCTACAGGGAGATCCAGGGAGAATTTACGACAACAGATACGCGTGGAAAATAAATCTAAGTGAAAAGAAAAATAATAGGCAAAGTATCGGAAATGGACAAAAGGACGAGGTCATCGATGAATTATTCTTTGGTTAATGAAATAATCATAAGAACAGATGAGGAGAAAAACACGGGAATGCTGGTTATGGAAAATTTGTCACCATAAAAAAAATCATATGAATAAAACTGTTGTAAACTATTGCCTAAAGGATGATTAGCATTTCAGTAAATGAGTGGAGAGATGACGGTATTAAAATTATGATCCGTTCCAGTTTAGAATATGTAGGGCAGACCTAATTACTAAAGGAAAGCTAGGTGGTCATCAGTCTTTGCGAACATGTAGGTTGGGGGTATCCTTGACTAGGAGCAAAGGACTATTTTTTTTATTTATTTCAAACTGATGACCACCATTTTCCAGACACAGTTGATAATAACGCAGACTAATAGATCCAACAACGTTACAATACATTTCAAAGAGTGAGAAATATTTTTGACTCGTCATGTATTAGGTAATACAGTAATTTCGGTGACAATAGAAAATTATTTTTTATTATGTTCAGTTTCATTGAGGATACTTAAGGAGGTAAGAAGTGTAGATGAGACTTGGAAGAATATCATAGAGCAATGTTACCGTAGGACACTAGTTGGAGACTTCAAAGTTAATATTTTCGGCTTAGCGTTCTAAGCGCTGAAACATTTTGTCGTTTCTGAAAAGATTAGACAACTTTATGGATATGGATGATAGATGGTAATGTATTTGGAAATGCCTAGTGTTGGCTTTATGGTCTGTTGCAGTCTCCTCATTCTGATGTTCATAGTTGAATACAATATTCTGGCAGGTAACAATCACTATTGGGAATCGGAGAGGAAAGAAAGGAAATCAAACCCACAACTCAGCTAACACGAGACCAGCACGCTTCCAATTACGTTGTTCTGTAGTGCAGTGGTAACGAGGGAAGACTTGAAGGAATTGGTTTCTGGCGTTAGAAAACATTTAGAATGGTATTATCCATTTCCAGTGGTCAGCATTATTGCTATGACGACGGCTAGGTCCTTAACATGAAGAATATGGACAAGTTTTGAAGTACCCATCTCAAAATAACTTTCTTGTGTGATGCACCGGCGTTCAGACATCCAACCACTAACGCCTCTTGTCTTCATAAGAATATAAGAAGTCTGTTGTATAAAATCCTTCGTTACCAATAATGATCTACATAAGTCTTCTTCAGTTAGGGAGAGGACTCCACTCAAAATAGGCTCACCAATGTACCTAGCCTCCGTTTTCTTTTTAATCTAACGCTTCAGCGTAGGATAGTGACACAATCAGAAGCATTGGGGTCTCGTATTCTCCTAGTCGCGTGTTCGAGTCCTGTATTTCTCTTCGATTCTCAGCAGTGACTGTTACCTTTATCGTTAAGAAACTTTGAAGCGCATAATAGGGCAAAGGCGACGGTTTGGCCGTAGCTACGCGCCTCCTGGCTTATACTCCTCACTTTCCCTTCACCCCCACCTGAATGAAATCTCTTGGCGCTAGCTAAAATAGAATTTCATAAAAGGATGTTCAAAACTCAGGGGACTCAAAACGGAATACGTGGAAGTTCATTATCGTGGGCGTGTTTCCAGTTCTTAATTCCTATTCCAATACTTAATTCATTTATGTAAATCGTGAATCAAACAGAACCGAAGAGTGACCTTTGAGCAAGATTCTTAAGCGATGCTCACTCAGACTCCTCTGTCCTTGTTTACTATTTTTTGTTCTTTATTTTATCTAGTGGTTCACAACTTGTGGGTCATGAACCTCTTAGTGATCCGTAAAGTTCTCCAGTTAGGACCATAAGCCGAAATCTAGTGGGGGTAAGTGGATGCTTAGCGATTTAATTCAGTGTTGAAATGGTTTTCTCCGGGAGGCTAAATAACAGCAAGGCATACGTGAGGTTACAGGGTGAGTTTTTCCCGACACTCGAAGATCGATTTGATCTTTTCTTTAAAATTAAATTATGAAGTGCTTTCTCAAAGACTTTCTAATTCAAATGAACTGTAGAGAGACACTAGAAATAGAGATGGATAAAGGAGGTAGGTGAGTAGGCAGATAAAAATAATGATAACAGATATTTGTCTCTCGTCTCTCCTCATCTATTTTTTCCACATCTCCCCAAACCATCTCGGATTTCTACCTCGTTCGGAATCTTTCTTCTCTTCCTGTCCTTTGCCTCACCTCCTCATTAATCTGTCTATTCTTGTAACACCAATCATACTTCTCAAACATATCTATCTCAAAATCTCCCATTTCCTTTCTTTCCTCCTCCCTTATATTTTCAATATCTCCTCCATACGGAACTGCAGGTACAATCACTCCTTCAAATAACCTTATTTTTCGCATAAACCCCCGAATCTTTATTTATCATAATATTTTTCTTTCCGTCCAGATGTTTACCCCACTTCCTTTAATCCATGATTCCCCTCCAGATCCATCTTTCCGTATATGGCCAGATGTGACCACAGACACAATTATTTGCGTCTTCAAATCTCTCACCTCACACTATCGCATTCAACCTTGCACAATCATTCATTGTTTGTTTCATCCCTCTGCTTTTGCCCACATTCCCCTTTGACTTTCTTCTCTCACAAATCCTTTCAATTATCCCCGTGCCAACTTCTAGTTTCTTCTCAGAATCAGGTTCAAACACAATGTCAAGCCTCGTTGTTGACCCGGGGGCTAGTTTAGCAGCCGCTAGTGCTATCTGCAAGTTAGCTTACCCGGCAAGTAAGTGTTGACACTAGAATGGTTTGGTGGCGAGTTTAATAACTTTGCGTTGACGTTGGGCAAGTAGAGGAGTAGTTTACAAGCACGAGCGACTACTCAATTATCCTCCGTGTCAACAGGGCTTTACCCATAAAGAAAAATTGGTTCAGATACTATGTCCTTCCGTTTTCATCCTCCTATTTCAAAATCTCTGCGCAGTACCTTTCTTTTATCTCCAATGCCAGTCCATCCATATCTATACTGAACAACCATTTCGACGCCACAAAATTCTGACGCAGTGTCACATTTATTTTAAAGGGATAGGAAAAGGGTAAAGGGAAAGGGGAAGGAAAGGGGAAAGGAAAGGGAAGAGGAAAGAAGAAAAAGGAAAAGAAAGGGAAAGAGAAAGGGAAAACGAAACTGAAATGGAAAAGGAAATGAAAAAGGAAAAGCGAAAGGAAGAGAGAAAAAGAAAAAAAAAAAAAGAGAAAAAGAGAGAGAGAGAGAGGACTCTTAGGACCAGTAAGCTCCAAGGAATGAATGAGTGACTGATCGACAGACATCCTTCAAAAGTTACTGAATTCGAGAATGGGCTCACCACTGCATCTGTCCATCATTCCGAACTTCAGAAAGCCTTGACGTTATTTATTGTTTTCAAGACTGTGTTTGTGGACCTTTGGGAACGAACAGAGTTGAAGGTCAAGGTGAAGAACCTGAATGCCACGAAAAGCTCGAATAAGACGTTCTCAAAATACGACGAAGAACAGTTTTGAGTTTCTGGTTGTTGTTGTTGTTGTTGTTGCTGTTGTTGTTGTTGTTGTTATTGTTGTTATTGTTATTGTCATGGGCTGTAGTTTACCAGCGTTTCTATCTTTATGGATAGATACATTTATAGTATTAGTGTATATATCATCATCTTTTCTATCGGATTTAAGAATCTTGGGTTTCCAAAATGACAACAACAAAAAATCTTATTGCAAAAACATGTCTTCATATTCGATTACATTCTTAAGAGCATAAATCTTCATTTTCTTGTCTCTTAACAGATGATCTCGTTCATTTCTCGAATTTTTTTTTATCAAAGCTCCTTCGAGGTCATTTTGGGCAGAACAACAATAAATAATGAAAAAAGAAAAAGAAAAGAAGAAAGAGAGGAAGGAAGAGAGAAAGAAAGGAAGAAAGAAGGAAGAAAGGAAGGAAGGAAAGAAGGAAAGAAAGGAAGAAAGAAAGGAAAAAAGGAGGAAAGAAAGAAGGGAGGAAAGAAAGGATGGAAGAAAGAAAGAAAGAAGGAAAGAAAGGATGGAAGAAAGGAAGAAAGAAAAGAAGAAAGGAAGAAAGAGCGAAAGGAATAAAGAAAGGAAGAAGGAAAGGAAGAAAGAAAGTAAGAAGGAAAGGAAAAAAGAAAGGAAGAAAGAAAGGAAGAAAGAAAGAAAAGTAGAAAAAAGAAGAAAAAAGAAAGACAGAAAGGAAGAAGGAATGAAAGGAAGAAAAAAAGGAAGAAAGAAAGAAAAGTAGAAAAAAAGACAGAAGGGAAGAAGGAATGAAAGAAAGAAATAAAGGAAGAATGAGTAAAAGACAAAAAAAAAAAAAAAAAAAAAAAAAAACGTCTGATGGATAATGCCAAACTCATTTTGGGTAGAAGTTAAACGTGATTCTAAAGGAAAGAAATAGATAAAGAAAGAAGAAGAAGAAAAAGGAGAAGAAAAATCTCTGGTGGTTCCTTTGAACTCAGTCAAGGGCTAGAAGTCAAAGGGAAGAGAAGAGTCTATAGGAAAGAAAGAAAAAGAGAGAAAAAAAAATGAAAGAAAAAGAAACAATGTCCGTAACTTTCATTTGAGCTCAGTCGAGGCAGAAGTCAATGGGGAAAGCCTTGAAAAAAAAAAAAATCTGTGGAGGTCACAGGTGCTCCTACGGAGGAAGGAATGGGAGAACCAATGTGTTGGCCAGTCGTTCCTCGAGGCGCATGTGGCTCTTCGGCAAATCTAAGAGTCGAAGAAGAACCAAAATAGCGGAAGTAATGGTCAGACAACAGTTTGTTAGGCTTCCGAAGGGAGTATCTCCGGGAAGAAATGAAAATAATTGGAAGAAAAATAGGTACCAAGAAAATTATATTTTATTTGTTATTATTGTTATTATCATTACTATTATTATTATTATTATCATCATCATTATTATTATTATTATTATTATTATTATTATTATTATTATTATTATTATTATCATTACTATTATTATTAATATTATTATCATCATCATCATCATCATCATCATCATCATCGTTATTATTATCATTACTTTTATTATTATTATTATTATTATTATTATTATTATTATTATTATTATTATTATTATTATCATTATTATTATAAATTATTCTTATTCTTATTCTTATTCTTATTATCATTATTATTATTATCATTATCATTATTACTATTATTACTATTATCATTATCATTATTATTATTATTATTATCATTGTTATCATTATCATTGTTACTATCATCATTATCATTATGATTATTATTAGCATTATCATAAGGATTATTACTATTAATATCATCATTATTAATATTGTTATTATTATCATTATCATCTTTATTGTTTTTATTTGTTTATTCTATTTATTTATCTATTTATTATTGTTATAATTTCTTTGCAGGAATTCGGTTTAGGAAGGTGTGAGTTCCTGAGAAAAAAATCGAGAAAGAAAGAGAGAGAGAGAGAGAGAGAGAGAGAGAGAGAGAGAGAGAGAGAGAGAGAGAGAGAGAGAGAGAGAGAGAGAGAGAGAGAGAGAGAGAGAGAGAGAGAGAGAGAGAGAGAGAGAGAGAGAGAGAGAGAGAGAGAGAGGAAGAGAAAGAGAGGGGGAAGAGAAAGAGAGAGAGAGAGATAGAGAAAAGAGAGAGAGAGAGAGAGAGAGAGAGAGAGAGAGAGAGAGAGAGAGAGAGAGAGAGAGAGAGAGAGAGAGAGAGAGAGAGGAAGAGAAAGAGAGGGGGAAGAGAGAGAGAAAGAAAGAAAGAAAGAGAGAGAGAGAGAGAGAGAGAGGGGGAGAGGGAGAGAGAGAGGAAGAGAGAGGGGGAAGAGAGAGAGAGGGGGGAAGAGAGAAAGAGAGAGAGAAAGATAAGAGAGAGAGAGAGAGAGAGAGAGAGAGAGAGAGAGAGAGAGAGAGAGAGAGAGAGAGAGAGGGGAGAGGGGGGAGAGGGAGAGAGATAGGAAGAGAGAGAGAAAGAGAGGGAGAAAGATAAGAGAGAGAGAGAGGGAGAGAGAGAGAGAGAGAGAGAGAGAGAGAGAGAGAGAGAGAGAGAGAGAGAGAGAGAGAGAGAGAGAGAGCGAAAAATCAAGAGAGAATAGTGGATAGCGAGAGAGAGTCAGACACCAAACTTCATTGATAAACAACCGTCTTATCCATGTACGTTCCAGTGTGTGTTCAATACTGGGCGTGAGTGTTTGCAAACGTGTCTGATTGGTCACAGGCACTCGTGAAGGATATGAGGACAAAAGAGGCTAAGGACCTTTGGCTTGACACCCAAACTTGTCCTGAGGACTCGAACTCCGAGGTGTTCCTCTCGAAGTAGAAGATTTTTCCTGACGATACGCAAAGTCCAACGAAACGCTCATTAGCTTGATTACTCTGAAGGAGAGGATGTCACAAGCATCACGAGTAGAGGCAGGAGAGGACAAAGGGGGGAATCAGGAAGAAAAAGAGAAAGGAAGAGAGAAAGAAATGGAGGGAGAAGGAGATGTATATAGTGAGAGAGAATGAGGGGTAGAGGGAGAGAGACATATAGGTAAATAGATAGATATGTAGATAGAGATATAGAAGGATAGATATTAATTTAGAAAGAGAAATTGAGATAGAGGGAGGAAGGGAAGGAGAGAGAGGGAGATATATGTAGACAGACTGATAGGGAAGGAAAGTTGGATAAAAGAAGATTCCCAGAATGATAGATAGATAGATAGATAGATAGATAGATAGATATATAGATAGATAGACAGTAACCTAAACCATATGTACAAAGGTTTTTACACATTCCGTCAGATGTGATTATATTTGTTTATTTTTTTATCCATTTGTTTATGTTTGTTTATTTATTTGTTTGTTTATTTTATAATTTGTTTATTCATGTACTTACTAATCAATTTATTCAAGTATTCTTGCATTTACTTATTTATTTATCTATTCATTCGATCATCTATTCATTTATGTATTATTTATTTATCAATTTATCTTTATTCAATTATTATTTTTATCTATTTTCATCTATTTTCTATTTTCACATATCCACCCCCTGTCCTGCTCATGTGCAGTATGGGTACACATGACCTTTCAGGAAAGCAAAGCCTTTATGTCTATTTATTACCAACTACACCATGGGAACACAAAGGACGTTGACAGGACAAGGAATTTATAAGCCAAATTTCTTTTCTACGCTCTGAATAATGAAAAAAGGCATTTGCTTTGCAAATATATAAGACAGTGCAAAAATATATTGACTTTAACATGCCCATCTTGGGGGGGATATAAGGAAATATTTTAGCTAAATAGGTGAATGAAATGTTAAGTAACTGTGAGTTTTAGTTAGAAATGTTTGTGATAGTGTAAGCCACTACATTGCC
>NC_134797.1:41979407-41986907 GCF_046742065.1 Oratosquilla oratoria | reverse complement strand
GGACGGTGGGAGGGAGGGAGGGAGGGAGGGTGGGGGAAGGAGTGAGGAATGGAGGGACGGGGGTGGGGGGAAGGAGGTAGGGACGGAGGGAGGTATGGAGGGAGGGAGGGAGGGGTTGGGGTGCACGGTCCGACCGGGGTGAGGCGCCTCCGCTCGGCGTGCCCCGCCCACCGTGCCTGCGCTGGTAATTATGCAAAATGACCATGAAGGAGGTGTGGAGCCCAGGCGGCGGGAGGGAGGGAAGGAGGGAGGGACACGGTGGGTAGGAGGAGGGGGGAGGAGGAGGAGGAGGAGGGGAGGAGGGGGAGGGTAGGAGGAAGAGGGGTGAGGAGGAAGAGGGGAAGGAAGAGGAAGAAGGGGAGGAGGAGGGGAGGAGGAGGAGGAGGAGGTGAAGAAGAGGACGAGGAGAGGGAAGAGGAAAATGGGGGAGGGGAGGAGGAAGAGGGGAGGAAGAGGGGGAGGAGAAGGGGGATAAAGAGGAAGAGGAGGAGGAGGAGGAGAAGGAGCTTGAGGTCGAAGAGGAAGTGGAAATAGAAAAGATAAAGGAATGACAAGGAGGAAGAGGAGGAAGAAGGAGAGGAGAAGGAGGAAATTAGGAAGATGTGTCAGGAGGGAATGAATATTTTAGAGTGGGGAAAAGGAGGGAGAGACTGGATGGGAAGGAAGAAGGAAGAGAGGGAGGTAGGGAGGCACAGAGGGAGGAATAGAGGTAGGGATAGAGTGATGGAAAGAGAGAAGGAGGGAGGAAGGGGAAGAAGAGAAGAGAGGAAGAGAGGAGGGAAAGTGAAAATGGGAGAGAGAGAGACATCTGGTGTTTAAGGTAGTAAGGTCATGGAACATGTATTACAATATATTCTACTCATTTCTACTTGACGTAAGTTCATTAGATATAGAAACCATTCTTGAACTTCAGACATTAACTAGAAGAGAAAAGGGAATATATTCAACACTGAGGTATGGGTATTACAAACCAGCTATTTATAGCAATGATTGTGTAACACATCTCCGGTATGTTTGGACGAGCGGAGTATAGTACCGGTTTCCTAGGTTTTGTAAATACTACCGGATCTAAATTTGATAGCAATAACGAAGATGCTTAAATCCTTATCTTTGTCCTGGAGGTTCTTCTTGGATTATATTTTTTTCTAAGAATGTCTACAGACCCGAAATCTAGTAAGAGTTAGTGGATGCAAGGTGATTTCTTTTGGTGATGGAATGGTCTCCGGCAAACTAAGCAATAGCATACCATAAGTAAAGTGTCTTTGCGGGTAGAGGACGGGAACCACTGGGTTCTATGGTGTCGAGGAGGGAGGATGGCTGTGTTGCTGGCAAGTAATGTTGAGGAGTACGTGGAGTCTTCGTGTGTGGTTATGAGAGTCCGAAAGTGGAGGAACGGGTTGTTATGGCTCGGATGGAAGAAATGCAAGGAGTGTAAGGAGTTAAGCGTTCAGATGGAGTGACATACATAAGGGTTCTGATGGACTTTGGCGAAAACAATTATGACAGTGGATGTGTTCATCGGAATGAGATTGGATAATGTAGGAATTAATGATGAATTAGTTATGGTTAAGGTAACACTCATGTCATATTCAGAATATTGTTCGTCTTTTTCTACATGAGTGTTCTTAGATAACATGTCATTTTATTCGTGTCAAATTTCATGTTAGAATGGTCAGTAAGGCTAATGAAAGTTCAATGTACAACACTTGTCTATTATGTATTTGTACAAGGACAGTGAGATCTTGGTATTGGGGATGCAAACGCCTTAATTCTAAGAAGGGCTTCAATGACTACATTATAAAGATAATATTGTCCAATTCTACTGATGAGGTTCTTCCGACGTTAGTATATAATTTTGAGTGTGTGAAGACTGGATGACAGTCATGAGTTTCATGACGTGAATGAAATGCAACATGCGAGGATACATCACTGAATATTCTAAGTTATGTTGTTGACAAGAAAGGGGTTTACAAGAGTAATTACGATGATGACCTTTGATAGAGAGATAGATAATAGGTGATAATAGTAATTGTTAAGTGATGGTAGTGATGCTAACATAGATTAGCAGACTTGAAGCCATGAGCAAATTCCATGAATGACTATGATGAAGCTATTATCAACAGTTCAAATCATTTCCTTCAATTATTGTACTTGAACACGTTATTTAACATCTTAGAGAGGAAGCCACAATTACTTATGTTATATATGGCGAAAGAGGTGCTGGTATTTATGTTGTAGTTGTTAGTGTTACTGTCAGTGACATGTAAGTATAGTGTTGTTACTGCTATGTACAAGCTGAAGTTGGTTGTAGGAGGCAAGAGCATGGGAAAGTATACAGTACAAGGTTTCCGGTGAAAAGAAACCGTGCCTGTTGTGTGTGTGTGTGTGTGTGTGTGTGTGTGTGTGTGTGTGTGTGTGTGTGTGTGTGTGTGTGTGTGTGTGTGTGTGTGTGTGTGTATGTATATATATATATTTATATATATATATATACACGTATATATATACATATACATATATAGGTATATATACAGTATACATACATACATATACATACATACGTATATATACATATATATATATATATATATATATATATATATATATATATACATATGATGAATGTGGAAAAAGAAGTCACGGGTCTAATGCTTATTGGGTTCTGTTGATGAAGGGACCTGAGGTAGTAGGAGGTGAGGCGGAGTTCGATAGGAGGTGGTGATTGTGGTGAGAATATTGATGATTATTGAAATAAGACAGATGATGTAGATAACGGTAGAGTAATATGACACGGATAACGCTGTCACGTGTTTTTTTCGTATTCTTCCTGAGGTTCATCTTTTTCTCTCTAATTCTACATAACCTTCTCCGTTTCCTTTTGATTCCAATGCTCCCCTTCTTCTTCCTCTACCTCTACCTCCTCCTCCTCTCCTCTTTTTCTCTTTTTCCTCTTTCTAATTCTACAAAATCTCCTCTGTCACCTTTTGATTCTAATATTGATTTATTTCATCAATATCCTTTTCTCCCTCTTCCTCTTATATTTCCTCCTCCTCTCCTCCTCCCTCTTTCTCTTCTTTCTAGTTCTACACAACCTCCTCTCTTTTCCTTTTGATTCCATTGTTAATTCACTTCATCAACATTCTCTTCTCTTTCTTCCTCTTCTACCTCCTCCTCATTTTTCTATTCTTTCTCCTCTTTCTAGTTCCATACGTCCTCTTGTCTCATGATTCCAATACAATGGATAAAACAAATTCACAAAATTTTTGTTTTTCTTACTTATTTATTGATCTATTTATTTATTTATTTATTTATCTATTTTTTGTCTATCTATAGCAAAATTTTTAAGCTGGTTCCAAATATGTACTTGCTTTTTTCTATCATCGACCATTTTAGTGATACAGAAAATCATACTAATATAAAGAAGTGTATGGTGTACGGTAAAGCACACAATTGTCACATTTTTCCTTTTCTCAGTTTTATACTATAAATATTGATGTTCTTGACCATGGCTACAAGCGAATGCAGGAATTCTGTTACGTGTGTGGTTTCTATGTTGGACCTAAGCATATATCACATAAAATTGTGAAAGGTGCGAAGTACTGGATTGCTTATAGACTGTACTTTGGAATGAGTATGGGTGACCAAGAAAAATCATGGGCCCCTCATGTGATATGTGGAAGTTGTCGATCAAATTAAGATGCATGGCTGAGAGGTGCAAGAAAAGCAATGCCATTCGCTGTGCCGAGAGTTTGGCGAGAGCCAAAAAATCATCACGATGATTGCTACTTTTGCATGATTGACATATCAAAGTACATTAAAGCTAAGGGAAGAAAATCCCTTCCATATCCCAGCATTTTATCCTCTATTGCACCTGTGTCACATGATGGTATCTTACTGGTTTCACGGCCACCAGAAAATGTAAGTAAGCCTTATGAAATGGTGAACTCTATTCTTTGTAACAGAATCACTATTGAAATCTTCCAAATATCTAGATATGTTTTCTTGTAATGCAATGGCACATACGATTCATATTTATGTTGCAGCTAATAAATGCATACCTTTTCTCAGGTAGAGGATATGATGGAGGTCTCATCAGGAGAGTGAGAAGGTTATGACAATGAAGAAATGGATGAAAATTTTGAGCTAAGGCTGAGTAGTCGTCCACTCTTTCCAAATCAACGTGAACTAGATGAGCGCATCAGGGACTTGGGTCTCACTAAGTCAGGAGATGAGCTTTCTGCATCCAGACTGAGTGAATGGAATCTGTTGGGGGGAGGACTGTAGATCAACAGTATACAGGAAGCGCTATGAGGAATTCGAAGTATACTTTGATATAAGTGAGGATCTCTGTTTCTGCGAAGATATTAATGGCTTATCTATAGCTAATGGAATTGGTCACAACCCTGATCAAAGGTGATTGTTCATAGATAATTCTACAAAAAACCTCAAAGCTGTTTTACTACATAATGGGAATCAGTATCCATCCCTGCTTTTCGAGAAGGTAAACTATGATGAGTTTAAATGGGATGTTTGTGATTATTTTAAAATGCTCGCCTTCTTACTTGGATTTCAGGGTGGTTACACAAGTATTCATGTTTTCTTTGGCTATGGGACAGTCGGGCTGAGAATGAACACTACCAGAAAGTGGAGTGGGCCCCCTCTAGATGACTTGCAGCCGGGAAAACTCAATGTAGACAGCCTCTTGTAGAGCCTGCCAAAGTGTTGCTACCCCTATTTCATATAAAGCTTGGTTTTGTCAAACAGTTTGTGAAAGCATAATATCATGGTGGGAAAGCATATCAAGAGATTCCTCAACTCTTTCCAAAGCTTTCAGAGGCCAAAGTTAAGGCCGCAGGTAAGGGAAATTTTGAAGTCAGGGCAACCTGAGAATGCAGTGAGTGATGTTGAAAGAGAGGCGTGGTGTGGTGCGCATTTCGAGATATAGTTAATGGATTCCTTGGTAATGATAAAGACCCAAACTACAAGCAGCTCGTAGCAAAACTTTTTGAAATTTAAAAGAAGTTATGCTGTAGCATGTTATTAAAGGCGCACTTTTTTTTTTTTTTTTTTGTGTGAAAACTCGGGAGAAGTGATTGAGAAGCATGGTGAGAGGTTCCATCAGGTCACTGCTGCAATAGAGAAAAGATACCAAGGAAGCTAGGACACTGGTATGATGGGAGACTATATATGGTCACTGATGCGTAAAGATCAAGGAGCTCACAGTTGGAAACCACGCTTATCAGTGCATTTCTAGCGGACTCTTATAACAGTATCACATGCTTTTATACTTACATTTTCTCATTAGTTTAAAAGGGAATGGAAGTACAAAATATCAGCTACTATTTATAGACAATGTGAATATGCTAAATATAGTGTACTATCGCAGCTATGTATAGTTTGTTTTGTATACAAAAACCTCGATTATCTTTTGAAATATCGATTCTATGCATTTTTCAATGGTATTTTTAAAACTAGGAGGAAAAACAACCATAGAAACACTAGACATTTAAAGAAACAAAACTAGTGTTACCCAATGACACTGATTCTCTTTTTCATCATTTTTCCCGACTCCTCCTCTTCCACTTCCTTCTCTTTTGTTTTTCCATTTTCTTCCTTCTCATCACAACTTATACAGTAGATATTTTACCAAGGACTTCAGTGATATCCCTACGGACCAGAGTCACTTAGCATTCTTTTATAATTGGAGACTAATAGCCACTTAAAAAAAAAAAGGATGCTGATCACTTGATACCATTTTATGACCCCCCACCCTCTTCGGTGCGATATTGTCTCCAAGGATGGAAGCGCTGGTTATTGCTAACAAATTGCAATCTTCCTCCTTGTCCTACTCCACCTCCTCCTCTTCTTCCTCTTTCCCTCGTCCTTCTTCTCCATGTCCTTCTCCTCCTCCTCGTCCTCCTTGTTGCATTCCACTTCGTCCTATTCTTCCTCCTCACACGTCATCCTCCTCCATGCCCTTCTCCTCTTCGTCCTCCAACTCCGTGTCCTTCTTCCCCTTGTACTACTCCTTTCCTCGTTCATTATTGTTAAAGTCTTTTCAGAAACATGTTTACGAGTAAATACTTATGCTATCAAACCCCGTACGGGGATGGCGAGTGATTGTCCTGTAAGACAGAAGCGCTGATAGACAGTTCATGTAGGTGTAACCTAAGAAACGCAGTCATTTGACTTTCTGCTTATGGGTCATTTTCGTTTTCCCGACGCCACTTTTTTCTGTTATCGTTTACTTTGTTCAGAACTTAGGCTATCCATACCTTATCTTACCTAACCTAACCTAACCTAACCTAACGTGACCTGACCTGACCTAACCTAATCTTACTTAACTTAATAACCTAAGTTCACCTAAACTAACCTAACCTAACGTGACCTGACCTGACCTAACCTAATCTTACTTAACCTAATAACCTAAGTTCACCTAAACTAACCTAACCTAGCCTAACGTGACCTGACCTGACCCAACCTAATCTTACTCAACCTAACCTAAGTTCACCTAAACTTACCTAACCTAACTTAACCTAACGTGACCTGACCTGACCCAAATTAATCTTACTTAACCTAACCTAAGTTCACCTAAACTAACCTCACCTAACTTAACCTAACCTAACCTATTCAATCACTCTAGTTATGCCTGCAGCACAGCCTTGGTGTCGAGAAAATAAAAAATTATCCGTGAAGGTAATCAGCATTTCATAGCAGTCCATATGGGGGGCTATCTAAAAACCCCCATAATTTGACTTTTTGCCTACTTATGACTGAGCGAGAGCGTCGTCTCTTCAGGAACGCGATACATGACCAGACCAACCACATACTCCCGAACAAATTCGCCCGAGATTGTCCATAAGACCAGAGGCGCTGCTAAACTAAATTTCGTAACACTTTTGTGTATCTTGGTTACCCAAGAGTTAATGCGTTATTTCTCTTCCTTTTGTGAACACCCAAAATATAATTTTTGTTGACAACTACCTCCCGATAGTTTAATTCAGGTGAAGCACTTCCACATCGTGAACGAATCCAAATTCCAAGGCGTCCACTCAGGTTGTGGCATACGTCGTGATTTACCACTAGCTATTCGGCCAAATAAACCTCTTTCTCTCTCTCTCTCGCTATCTCTCTCTTTCTCTCTCTCTCTCTCCTATTCAGGGTAGTTCAGGTGAAGTACTTCCACATCGTGAACGAATCCAAATTCCAAGGAGTCCACTCAGGTTGTGGCATACGTCGTGATTTACCACTAGCCATTCTGCCAAATAAACCTCTCTCTCTCTCGCTCTCGCTCTCTTTCTCTCTCTCTCTCTTATTTCCCATCTATGTGCTATTTGTTTTTTATATTCTGTATATAATAAAGGAAGCTGTATCAGTGAGTACCACTTTTTTAGGATTATAACAACGATTTGAATAAATTCTGTGACACGTGGCAACAGCGCTTTTTCCCTCCCAGGTTGCCACGCCGAGGAGGTGTCACAGGTGAGACAGGTGGGATGGGGC
>NC_134797.1:41971907-41974407 GCF_046742065.1 Oratosquilla oratoria | reverse complement strand
CCAAAATGTGTACCTTCTCTAGTACCCTACAACTTAAACGAGGAAATGGAGCAAGGCTTCTCTTTCTCTCTTTCTCTCAAACTCTTTCTCTCTTTCTCTCTCTATCTATCTATCTATCTCTCTATCTCTGTCCCTTTCTCTATCTCTCCTTCTCTCTCTCTGTCTGTCTGTCTGTCTCTCTGTCTCTGCCTATCTATCTGTCTGTCTCTCTCTCTCTCTCTCTCTCTCTTTCTCTATGACCCCCTCTCTCTCTCTCTCTCTCCCTCCCTCCCTCTCTCACTCTCTTTCTCTCTTTTTCTCTCCCTCTCTTTCTTTTTCTCTTTCGCCAAAGAAAAAGCATCATGGAGATAAAATTGATCATTTTTCTTCGAGTGTAGATTTGTTTGCAGCCATAAACAAATACCTTATGAATCTGGTAAGTGGAGGTGTTACCGTAATCCATAAAGTACTCTCTATATACTCGTAATACTTGCACCGTCACTATCACTTTACGGTGTGTGTGTGTGTGTGTGTGTGTGTGTGTGTGTGTGTGTGTGTGTGTGCATGTGTGTGTGTGTGTGTGTGTGCGTGCGTGTGTGTGTGTGTGTGTGTGTGTGTGTGTGTGTGTGTGCGTGCGTGTGTGTGCATGTTGTGTGTGTGTGTGTGTGTGTGTGTGTGTGTGTGTGTGTGCGTGTGCGTGCGTGTGTGTGCATGTGTGTGTGTGTGCGTGCGTATATGTGTTTGTATGTATGTGTGTGTATGTGCATGTATATATATATATATATATGTATATATATATATACATATATATATATATATATATATATATATATATATATATATATATATATATATATATATATGATTATTCACCACGGTCTTGGATCACGTGTTGGACGCGTGATCGACAGCTATATCCCTCCCGGTGTATGTGTTTGCGTGTGTGTGTGTGTGTATTCACCTCGGATCTGCTGCAGTCTCTGTCGAGACAGCCAGACACCACCCTACGTGTGTGTGTGTGTGTGTGTGTGTGTGTGTGTGTGTGTGTGTGTGTGTGTGTGTGTGTGTGTGTGTGTGTGTGAAGGGAGGGATAAATGTAGACACAGAGAAACAATTATTTTCCTCATATACTCAATAAAACTTGAGAGGAATTAGGTAACCATTAAAAGTGCCATGGGAGGGCGTCCGACCGGGAAGATTTATTCCCACCTCCCGAGACGAATAATGTTTAGTCTCACGACTTGTCGGGAGTCTGTGTGCGAAGTGAGAAGACGGGAGGGGACCCCGGCCGCCCTCCAAGAAGGGAGGCAGTCTGAGAATTATGAAGAAAAAGGAAAGGTGAAGGGGGAGGGGAGAGGGGAGGGAAAGGTGGAGAGAGAAGGTGGAGGGAGAATGAGTTGGGAGGGGAAAGGGAGTAGGATGAGGGGGAGAGGGGAGGTGGAGGGGGTGGAAAGGAAGAGGGAATGGGAATTGAGGGAGTAGGAATGGGAGTGGTAGTGGGAGGTGATGGAGTGGGGGAGGCAGGGGAGGGGAGGGAGAGGGGATTGGAAGAGGGAGAGGGAGGGGAGGGGAAAGGGAAGGAGAAGAAGGAAAGTGGAAGGGGAAGGTAAAAGGGAATGAGAGAGATGAAGTGGAAGTGAAGGGAAGGGGATGGGGGAAGTGAAGGGGAAGGGGGTGGGGATGGGGAGGAAGCGGGATGAGGAAGAGAAGGGGGAGGGGGAGAAGGAAACACAGGACGAAGGTGATTAAGAATGTCTGGATAAGGGAAAATCCACATGGATAAGGGAACAAGTATGTATTACATGGGGTGTCCGTTCTTTTCAGAAGGATAAGTTCCATAACAAAGTTGAGCCAGTTTATGTTAAGCTACGGTTACATTAGTCAAACGAGATGGTTGGATTCCAACGATTCAATTGGATTTCGTCTGAAGTTGGATTGTAACCGTAGCTTTAAGTTTTGGTTACACTCCAACCTTTGACTAAATCCAACTAAATCATTGGAATCCAACCATTTCATTGACTAGTGTAACCGTAGATTTGGATAACATGAAAGGGAAATAGTTGGTACGACTGTGAAAGAAGCATTGCATTTATAGGTTCAGAATGGCTTTAGAAAATTAACTGGCTTGATTACGAAGGATATTTATTACTTTTAAGATAATTTTACATTATTGGTGGTGATCACCTTACTAGAATCTATGACGAAGAAGGTGAGGATCATAGGCCAAGAGTCGCTGAGTAACTGCGGCCGAAGCCCTCACCTTTGCCTCTTTGTGCGCTTTGGGGACTGTTGGGACAGGTGCTGGGAATCAGGGGTGGTAGGAGTGCGGGATTCAAACCCACAACCAAGCAAATGCGAGACCAGTGGGCACGTTTCCAATGACGCCATCAGCCCAGGGAAATAACTCGAAGTTTTGCTGAAGAAGTGAAGTTTCTCAAGAAGAAATCAGGAGACACGAGTCTTGTAAAGCCGCACAGAAGTCGTTGCATTGATAAAGTATTTCAGGAAGAAAACAAGAGGA
>NC_134797.1:41946907-41951907 GCF_046742065.1 Oratosquilla oratoria | reverse complement strand
TCCTCCTCCTTATCCTCTTCCCTGTTCTTCTTCTTCTCCTTCTCCTTCTCCTTCCTCTCCTCCTACTTCTCTTCCTCCTCATCTTCCTCCGCCTCCTCCTCTTCCTCTTCTGTGCCTTCCATTCCTCCTCTTCATTCTACTTCACATTCTTTTCCTCCCTTTCCTCCTCATTCTATTTATTTTTCTCCTTTTCTTCATCCGTTCTTCTTCTTCCTTTACTCTTCTTCCTCCTCCTTCTTTCCCTTCTCTTCTTCATTCTCCCTCCTCCTCTCCCTCATCTACTTCTCTTCTTCCTCCCCTCTCTTCTCTTCTTCATTCTCCCTCCTCTTGTTCTTCCTCTTTTCCCTTCTCTTCATTTTCCTTCCTCCTCTCCCTCCTCTTTTCCTTTCTCTTCTCCATTCTCCCTCATTCTCTTCCTCCTCTACATCTCTTCTTCTTTCCCTTCTCTTCTTCATTTTCCCTGCTCCTCTTCTTTCTTCCTTCTTCTTCTTTCTTCTTCATTCTGTCTTCTCCTCTTCTTCCTCTACTTTTCTTCCTCCTTTCCCTTCTCTTCCAATTCTCCCTCCTCCTCTTCCTCCTTCTTCCTTCTTCTTCGTCTTCATCCCATCTTCCAGGATGTGTCAACGATTCCTAGGCGTCTAAGAAAGAATGTTTAATACTTTTATTTCATTTACCCTCCCGGGGATTCTCAAACACCGTTTCAAAACCTTACACCTGTCAGTCAAAGACCCATGTTCCTGCGTCGGGAGAGTCTGCGGATAAGACAAACCAAACTGACCTTATCGAACGCTGGACAAAAGGTCTTACCTTTTCCAATTTCTCTCTCTTTATTCTTCGCAATAAATCGACTTGATGCCATTCGACTGTAGCTCTTTTCAAAATGAAGAGTTTAAGTTCATTATGATTCGTTCGTCTTTCAAACACGCGTTCAGACAAATATAGAATTCCTTATTACATTGTAAATTAAAAACCTGAGGAAAGTGTGACATTTATTATCTTCTTTAAGCTTTGATGCTTAATTGTACCTAAGAGCTACATATTTGTGTGAGTGCGGCCATTGTTCATCGCACAGCGGTGTTTATCATTGTCATGCTATTATAGCAAATATCAACGCTACCCCATCCACGGTACGACTTGGCCGCCTGACAAATCTTGTCGGTTCCGACGTATCGACGTATCGACTTTTTGCCGTGCGTCGTCCACGACACGGCATCGTGCTCTCAAATAACAATGGGTGTATGTGGATGCTCTCACACGTGGACGTAATCGCGAAGTGTGAAAGCGTCCATAGACATCCATGGTTTTTGAGAGCACGACGTCGTGTCGGGGACGGGGCACGGCGAAAAGTCGATACGTGCGAAATGAGCCTATGTACTTTTTTTTTTTATTTATCCGACCGACATACACGACTCAGTCGGCGGCCTGAAGACCAGGTCGTTCCGTGGATGGTGTCCCACAGTTGTCTCTCATAACATCTTAGCAGATTCCTGGTAAGATGTTTAGGGCACCCCTACGGACCAGAGGCACAGGATTCTTAAGAAAATAGAAGTAAAATAAAGTAAAATAATGATAATGATAACAGTAATAGCAATAATAGTGGTATTAATAATAATAATAATAATAATAATAATAATAATAATAATAATAATAATAATAATAATAATAATAATAATAATAATGATAATAACAGTAATAATAATAATAATAACAATAATGATAATAATGATAATATTAATAATAACACTAATGATAATAAAAATAATGATAATGATAATAATGATCATAATAATAATGATTTCTGTTTTTCCTCCGTTCTGCTAACCTTCCTGCGATCTCTGGTGCGATATTATCCCCCACGGATAGAACCGCTGGTGATTGCTGACAAAATACCAAACACCGCGGCGGTTCAATTACCACGAAAGTCAATGGAGTCGTTCACACACAACCGGACAGGTTTTTCCTTTACTATGTGGTACCGCCACGGTTTCCGCGCGGTTCAAACCGTTAGTGTGAACAGGGCCTCATCTGGCACAAGGCGATTTTATTCATCCTGTGATACAACCCCATGACGAAGGTGTTAAATTTGAAATGAATTACTTCAGGTTCCATGGAATTCATTATTGATAATGTGATCATTACCTAAACGACTTACAACAGATGCTGCTTATATCTTCCTCGACATTTTTTTTTTCTATCATAATGATATATTTGACGCTCATCAGAAGTTATACACTATTACAATTGAAAAAAAAAATCATAATCACCACCGTGGTTGTTTTGTATTGTTGGCAAGAAACCATATTTATTCCCATCATTTTGTCATAAATACTGTCGAAAACAAAAATAATTGATGTCTAGCTACATCACTTGTGACCCAGACAGTGGGGGGGGGGGTCAGGAATGGAACCTTCATCCACAAGGAGCTAAGATGTGAATTTGTGGACAAGGTGACATCGAATGGGTGTATGCCTCAGCTGAAACCTTAGGGAAAAAAATACAGAAAATGGAAACAAAGGAGAGAGAAAAAAAGAGAGAGAAAAATAGGAAAACGTTAAAGAGAGAGAGAGAGAGAGAGAGAGAGAGAGAGAGAGAGAGAGAGAGAGAGAGAGAGAGAGAGAGAGAGAGAGAGAGAGAGAGAGAGAGAGAGAGAGAGAGAGAGAGAGAGAGAGAGAGAGAGAGATGGCGGTGAGGCGTGATTTACCGCGCCGCGACATGGGAAGGCGAGAGAGAGACCTGGCCTAGTTAGGCATGGCGTGACGAAGTAGTTGGGTGATTTGTTGTGTGGCTGTGGCTGTGGTGTGGTAGGGCGAGGTGTAATGTGGTGATCCAAGACTATACTGAATCACACACATGCACACACAAACCTTTACCCACGTGTGTATATATGTACTGCATGTAGGTGGGTGTTGTGTATGTGCATGTGTGTGTGTGTGTGTGTGTGTGTGTGTGTGTGTGTGTGTGTGTGTGTGTGTGTGTGTGTGTGTGTGTGTGTGTGTGTGTGTGTGCGCGCTCTCAGGTGACTAAGGAAAATGGAGAATGAATAGTGGCAGTCTAGGACTCGGTTCTGACAATGCCAGCAAAGTTATTCATGATCCCAAGAAACGAAACATCATACCAGTGAGATCGTCAATGTGCGTTCTAAAAGAAGAAAAAAATCCTCAACAGATGGGCTGAAGATTTTGTCAATCTCCTCAAAAAAAAAAAAAAAAACACCGACACTAACATTTTGAAACAAAAAACAGCCACCCACAATCACAGCTCTCAACATCCCTCCAGAATTTGCAGACACAAGAAAAACAAAAACATAGGTCCAGATGGCCTGCCCTCCGAGATCATAAAAAAAATGGCGGACATCTTCTCTACCAACAACTGAGCCGCGTGGCCAACTGAAACCGTTCCCTAAGAGTGGAAAAATGCTAACATGATTACCATCTGCAAGAAGAAAGGTGACAAGTCCCTCTGTGGAAACAACCGAGGCATACTTGTCCACCGCAGGGAAGGTTCTTCCTCGAGTCATGCAGGCAACACTGGCAAATCACATTACAGAAACTGTCCTACCGAAGAGGTAATGTGGCTTCAGAAAATACAGAGGTACCACAAACATGATATTCTCCTTACGCTAAATTCAAGAGAAATCCTACAAACAGAACCGTGATCTGTACCTGGCCTTTATTGATCTAACAAAGGCTTTTGACACAGTAAACAGGGAATTCCTCTGAAGTATCCTTTATAAGTTTGGTACCCCTCCAAATTTTCTCAATATCTTCAAAAGTTTCCATGAGGGAAAAAATGTCTGTGTACTGCCGGGTAGGCAAAAATTAGAGCCCTTCACTCTTAAAGTAGGAGTCAAGAAAGCTGTGTCCTGGCAATTGTGATTTTCAAACTGTTTCTCACTGCTGTCACAACCCTTAGCCACAGTAAGCTTAATGATAATGGCTGAGAGCGGATACAATACCGCCTAGATGGGAACCTCTTTAATCTCCGTTGCCTGCAGGCCCGCATCAAACTTACCATTGCTCATCTCATAAAACTGCAGTACGCTGACGACTGTGCCCTGCTGGCTCGCTCCGCAGATGCCCTGCAACACACTAATCTCAGTGGCCCTCGCAGCTTACCAATCCATGGGTCTGCATGTCAACACAAAGAAGACCGAGATACTGTACTTTCACAGAACAGCTCAAGCAAGTCAAACAGTTCACCTACCTCGGCAGCATAACACCAGAATACAATGTAGGCGATAAAGTGCAGTCAAAAATCCACCTCGCATCCATATGTTTTGGCCGTCTATGACAATGGAAATCTCCGAATTGAAACAAAGATATCCGTCTACAGAGCTGTCCACATCTCCACCCTTCTCTATAGCTCAGACATATAAAACCTCTGGAGGCCTTCCACATGCGGTGTCTTCAAAGATCCTGGGCATAACATGGCAAGACAAGGTACCTTACACTGAGATTTTGCAACGTGCAGAAATGTCAAACACTGAAGGTTCGTTAGCAAGGCGTCAACTGCAATGGGCAGATCACATCATTCGTATACTTGAAAACCCTCTTTCCTGACAAATTCTCTACAAGCAACTACCTGATGCACGTCGCAATGCAGGGAGGTCAGGAAAAGCACGATAAAGATAATCTAAAAAAAAACTCATGAGGTGTAACATCACAGCAATAGATCTTGAAACCATCGCCTCTGGTCGCACCCCATGGCGTACAAAAAAGCTCACATGAGGTCAGACATCTTGAATATGTTCGAAACCAAGCACGGTACGGGAAAAAAAGACATCAGCTGAACTATAAATCTTATCCACCTAATCTAACTTAATTTGAGTGTGGAAGGATATATGGGTCAAGAATTGGGCTCCACAGTCACCTCCGTTGGCATCAGCGACAAAGACCTCATCATCACCACCCAACTTCACTCTGTCCTTTTCACCTCACCGGAGCAATGTCGTCGTCGATCACCGACGGACCGTCCTAAGTAAGTGTGTGTGTGTGCGCAGA
>NC_134797.1:41929407-41939407 GCF_046742065.1 Oratosquilla oratoria | reverse complement strand
TTTCACTAAGGACACGATTCCCCGCGCGAATGCTATGTTGTCTTTCTTTCATGAATATATGCAAATTGCATACATATATGCGCTGCGATGTACAAGGCATTGTAGATGTGTATACATGGAACTATGTTGATGCGCTGCCCTGTGTTTATACTAATTCATGGATTTCGTGTTATCTTGTGGTGTAATATGTTTATGTGTTTGGCTTGAGTGCTTGAACAAAGACGTGTGTGTATGTGTGTGTGTGTGTGTGTGTGTGTGTGTGTGTGTGTGTGTGTGTGTGTGTGTGTGTGTGTGTGTGTGTGTGTGTGTGTGTGTGTGTGTGTGTGTGTGTGTGTGTGATTCACCATAGTCACCATGGTCTTGGATCACATGTTGGACTCTTGATCGACAGCTATTTTCCTCCCGGAAGAGATCTCAGAGCTCATATATGACCGATCCATGGGTAATGCTGTGACCTTACACGCATACACACACCCAACTCCCCGCCCACGAAAGCTGGAGTAACGACCTGCAGCGCAGTGTGTGCGTGTGGGCGTGTGTGTGTGTGTGTGTGTGTGTGTGTGTGTGTGTGTGTGTGTGTGTGTGTGTGTGTGTGTGTGTGTGTTTACCTAATTGTAGTATACAACAAAGGAGCAACGCTTGTTGGGTACCTTCTCCTACTCTCTTATTTATTATACACCTTACATGCAGTGAACAAGCGCAGCCTCTGCATTTCTTTGTTTTCACATTCTAGTAAATAAACGAAACGTGTTCCGATGGCTGTCGGTCTTGGAAAGCCCCAAGCACCCACTTAGCTTGAGATAGTCTTCGCGGAAGGGAAATTGATACATGACATTGGTGTGTAATCGTTTGAACAGCGGGAGTGACCCTATTCGAGTCCTGAGAGGCCCGTGAATGCACTGAAAACGGCAGATCTAAGTGGGTGGGGCATTTCCAAGTGTTAAGGCACGTTGGACCCACATGGGTTTTGTCTTGATGTCAGGTGTCATAATGACCATAGTTCCCCAAGTGGTAGTGTCAACGTTTGACTTGGTAAGGCTCAATAATCCACAACTATTTCCTCTTTTCTGTGGTAGACTAATCAGTGAGAAACAAGACGTACTTCTTTGGACATACTCTAACACTGCTTCTCCAAAACCTCTATGAAGATCATGCAACACCTTGCAGCAGGGTATTGTAATCAACATACCAAAAACTATATATTCAAAGATAATAGAAAAATATATATTTCTGGACTTTAACCTATGCAATGACCATGAATACTAATCAGATTCTGTAAATGAGGGTAACAGATTTAATGTGCCATTTTAAAACGGGTAACAAACCAAAGATATTAGAAAACTATTGTCCTGGATGGAAACACCAAACAGACAACACAGTCCGACATTTTCACATCTCCACAAAATCTCTCTCTCTCTCTACCTCTCTCTCTCTCTCTCTCTCTCTACCTCTCTCTCTCTCTCTTTTATTTCTGTAAGGGGGCCCGTAAAGGGCTGTTCACGGGCGGCATGGTTTGCCGAGTGACTCATGGGCTCAACCCGTGTAAATGACTGGTTTACAGGGGTCTGTGGGCCTCCTCCAATCATGGCAACAGATTTAATACTTTCTTCATTACTCTCAGTTTTGATTTTCTGTTTTCCATCGAAGACCAAAGTATCCTTTTACCAAGGTTTTATTTATTTGTTGTCACGTCTCATAATCATTCTTGTGTCACTGCATGCATCATCTATATTTTAATCTAGCTCGTGAACAGATAACTGCAGCTAGGTTATCAAATGAAAAACATGGGTGAATAATTTCTTCTAGTGCAAAATTGATATAGCAAACACAATAATATAAAGTACTGGAAACTGTTTTTTTTTATTTAACCTTTACCTGACAACAAAATACTATGTGTATCACATTTCAATTTGTATCGCATATCAAAGTTCTGACCAAAAGATATCTAATTTAAAGGTAAATTTGATGAAGTTGGCAGTGTCACCTTGAACTTCTTAGCCGAACCTCACCCAATATAATCTGATATAATTAAGGTTATAGTTTATAAGTACCTATGGTCCACCAAATAAATTCTCTGTATAAATGCTTAGATGGAAAATATTAGTCCCATAAAATAATTTAAAATCAAATGATGTATTTCTACAAAGTATTTCCTCAAAATTACTCAACTTAGTGGCCAGTTACTAATTAAACACCATTAGTATTACTATCACATACTTAGTCTTGTAGGGACTGTAGCTGATGGAGTATGAGATTGAAAAATAAACTACCAAACACAGGCAGCGGGATACAAACCATAAATCTAAATTGGGCTAAACAAATACTTATTTATCTTTCAGTTCACCTATCAATTTCCATGAAATAATCCTAAAGCAAACCCCAAAACCTTAGAACTTCCTACCTGCTGTGTCTTGGGTCCCTGAGTCTCATAGAAATTTATTTTGACAACCACTCAGGTTTTTATTTCAGGACTGTAACATTGATAAACAGTGATCCTGTGCCTCGTTCCAGCACCATGCCAAGCACCTGCAGCTGTTCAGTTTTAACATCTACAGACATTCCTGGCGTCACACTTCATAAATCTGCCAGAGAATTAAAAAAAAAAGAGTTACAGTTCTGACTGAAATACAGGGGGCTCAAGTACAGATCATCAAATACTAGGGCAGTACTCTTAAACAGACTTGCAGAGGCCAAAGCCCGGCGCTGTAAAGCATAAGAGTATTCAGCCTCAGCCTGCAAATAAGGTTATAAAGAATGTCATGTTCGAAACAGCAAATAGGTATAGGTAGATTTAGCTGGGTAACCTTCAATCATACGCCTGCTGGAAGGCTTAACAGCTTCATCGAACCGCTTTACCAACCATACCACACACTCACTACAATACCAGCGAGAACAGGAAATAAGCACTACCTATATAGCTTAGTCACAACTGTAATAAGGTACCGTACGATAGAGCAGTGGCATACTCAGATATCCCATGAATCTAGTTTAATCAAAGCCGTAGGCTAATGTATGTTGGTAGGGCGCCTAAGCGTATAATGTATGCGTGCGTATGTACAGTGCATGCGTGGTATGGGTGGTAAACACAGTCACCCCTCCCCTCTCCAGTTATTACTGTTTTGATATCATTGTGGTCATTTGATACTATCCATGTCTGGCAATGAAGAACACCAGACCACTATAATGTCATAACATCCTGCTAATAAATTGTAGCTTACTATATTAATTGGTAAAATAGCCTCAACAACTGAAAGGAACCTGATGAACACACATAGTTCAACCATGTTTGTATCCATCAGTGATCGCCGTATGACGTCGCTACCTGTTAGCTCCACATCTCCCCACTGTAAAGCGCTCTATTGTTGGAAAAGTGTATACCTAGCCTCAAATCCATGCACAATACCTACTTATTTTATAGCCTTGATTTCCAATCATCATATTTAGCGTGTGTGTGTGTGTGTGTGTGTGTGTGTGTGTGTGTGTGTGTGTGTGTGTGTGTGTGTGTGTGTGTGTGTGTGTGTATCTGTTTTTGTGTGTACATCTGTCACAATAAATAATCAATCTTGTCATTTTTTATCTCGCCTTTTACACAAATGTCTGACTTTAAAGTGTGTAGTCATTTCTCTTTTTCTCATTTTTATTTTCTTGCCTCTACATTTTGCGTTTATGGTTTTCTTTATCCCTTCCAACTCCTGTCTAGTCCTCCATTTCTCCTTTTTTACTAGACAATTCTTTTTTATATATATATGCATATACATATATATATACATATATATATATATATATATATATATATATATATATGCATGTACATATATATATATATATATATATATATATATATACATATATATATACATACATATATATATATATATATATATATATATATACATATACATATATATATATATTCAACAATGAAAGCTCATCTTGCAATGTCCTTAGCCCATGATAGTCCATTTTTCTTGTGCCTAAAATCAAGTATTATTATATGTTTAATTGAATATCACTATATTGAAAACGTTAAGACTAAATTAAGCGTCTTGTTAATCTAATGTAGTTCTTTGATTTTAACTTAGATAACGTCAGACGATTTCATTCAACAGATTGCGGAATGGTTGTTGCCTTAGCAATCTAAAATATCTAATAGAATATTTCTATATTAGATGAGGAACCTACGACAGGAGGCGCTGAGTATCTGCAGTCGAAGCCGTCACCTTTGCCCTAGGATCTTGGACTGTTGGGACAGGTAAGAAACAGTCACTCCTGGGAATAGGGAAAAAGTGCGGGATTCGAACACATAAATAAGCAAGGATTCCGATTATGTCACCAGCGAACACTGAAAGTATCAAAATTAAATCAAGCGCCTTACTAAGATGATGTAAGTAATAGATTTTAATTTGTCTAACGCCAGGTATTCTATTCATCTGATTCATCTGATTTAGGGATGGAGACACCACAGAGAAGGAATTTAGTGGTTAATAACACTATAACATATAATAAATCTGAGTGGCGGAGTGGTAACGCTTGGGACTCACACTTAGAGGGACCCGAGTTCAAAGCTCGCGATGGCCGGGCCTGATTGTTTGTACTACAACATATGTCCGCAGACACACATGTATGCTTCAGGAACGCATACTCCTAGCAGTGTTACAACACGGGCCGGGGTTAATTTCACTCATGTTTACAGCCGTGGCATCATGTTATCCTGATTGCCTTCTTTCATCACCTTGACTCAAATGGCAACGTCTTCTCGTGTTGCTCAAAGGATTCATCCAGTCAGAACATCCCTAGATTCGCTGGCCGGGTCTTTACGCTGTAAACATTGAATCATTGTTCCCTGGTTTGTTTTGAGTATGTCCATTCACCCTAGATTGTCCATAATTTTTCTCGTAATAGACAGCAATGATCTCTATAGCATTTCTGTTCTGTCCAATTCGTCTATCTCTTCGAATCTATTGACCACACGTGGATTAACAAATGTGTTGTAATTTCCCTTAATGCTTTATGTTTTCCTATAAAAAATCAGGTAATTAACGTGTTTGAACGATCATAATTTTTCTTATTCTTTTCTATTTGTTTTAAAATTTTCCATTGTTCTTCCTCCTTTTTCATTTTGTACGGATTGGTCAGTGTTGGAGAGGAACTAAAGGTCATCCTGTAATGAGATCCAATCTCACAGGATGAAGTTAAACATCAAGAGAAACGAGTAAGTCTGAGATAATCATCTCTGAAAAACAATAAGACACCGACAGGATTACAACACAAATACATCGAAGAGAGAGAGAGAGAGAGAGAGAGAGAGAGAGAGAGAGAGAGAGAGAGAGAGAGAAATAGAGAGAGAAATAGAGAGAGAGAGAGAGAGAGAGAGAGAGAGAGAGAGAGAGAGAGAGAGAGAGAGAGAGAGAGAGAGAGAGAGAGAGAGAAGAAATTAGACAAAAAGGACTTTCAAGGAATTCGAAACTCCAAAAAGTGTAATAGTAAAAAAAAAAAAAAAAAAAAAAAAAAAAAACCACTCAATAGAAATGGTGTAGGTGTAGACTATAAGAGAGGAACTGAAGAACTAGATTGAGTATTGAAAGAGGAACCTTAGTCTCGTATTTAGTTCTGTGAAGTGTGAACACCCTCCCCCCCATCCAAACATATAATTTTTTTTTATCATCTATGAAATTCTATGTCAAACTCCTAACCCATTTTACATTTGCCCCCTCTTTACCTCTCTGACCTTGCCTCTTGCTTCTCTCTTCTTCTTGTACCTCTCATGTGCCCTTTCTCTAGCTCTATCTTGCAACCAATCCTCATACATTTGTTCATTCCCTTCTACCATTGCCTTCACTTCTTCATCCCATCATTTACTACTCTTTCTTCTATTTCCTCCCATCCTCCTTGTCCCACGTATAATATTTGCGAACTTGATCACTTCTTCCTTGATACTTCCCCAGTCTTCTTCAACTCTGCTTCCCTATTATCCCTCACTATTTCCTACGTTTCTCTAAGTTTTTAGCATACTTTCTCATTGTCCTCCATATATATACATACATTGTAACGCAGTATTGAAGCGATTCGTGGGTCCTTTCTACGAACATCCACTTAAGTCTTGTCTTACTATCCCCTTCGCCTATTACATCAGATCTCCCTTAGCTTTCCTTAAGATATATTCTGTTCGGTGCGATTATCGTTCAACGATGATCGTTCATGGCTCAATGATGATCGTAAAACGGCTGTCTAGAGCACTAATTCTTTGTTTTTGAACGGGTCTGCTTTGCTTCAAAGCTGAAAATTTCAGCCGAACCTACCAACGCGTTTACTCAAATACGATGCCAGGTAGTATGATGCGCGTCACCCGCCATTGGCTGTAGCAGGAGGCTAACAACCACACCGAGGAAAACTTACCTTTGCCCGAAGAGGAGATTGCTGCGAACCGCCGCCATTGTCCTTTCTTCTACGGCGGCTCATGAGCCGAAAGGATTCTTCGAATCCCGTTTTCATTTGGCCTCGCGCTCATCCTAAGCTATTCCCCATTCCTGTGTCATTCTCATTCGTTGGGCTCCGTTCTGTTCTTTTCTTAGAATCTCGGAGAGGTGTAGAGGGGCTGGCTGGATGGTCTGTCTGCGTGCTGGAGGCAATTTTCGTTTCTTACATTCAGTTTTCTACAGATTTTTTTTCCTATTTTCTTTTACGAAAATTTTTATTCCTGGATCTCCTCACCTCCATTTGCTTTAGGTGTTCTTACCCTTTTCACTTAAGCAATGTTCGTTGTGCAACTTGCTTCCACTAGCGTCAGGCGATTTTATTTAGTCAAGTTGTTGGTATTTGGTCCATTGAGGATTCTCATTGAAAAATAAATCATTATATGTAACGTCCATAACACAGATAAAATCTTGTAGCTTTAGCTACAATATAGTCTCTTCATAGCAAGATTTTTATGCGTTCAACATGTTAGCGATTTTAGTAATACCCCAACGGATCACAGTTCCACAGCATTCTTTCAAGATTGAAGACTAATCTTCCCCAAAAGAAAAATCCTGCTTACTTTTAATCTCTCCTATTCTTCCTTTTTTATGTCTTCCTTAAATTTTTTCATTACCATCTCTAAGTCTAGACATAAACCTTCAAAATGGCGGAGACCTGGTATCTCAGCGACATCGCCTACCTACACAGTAACTCGAAGACCGCAAACCTACAACCAGGAGCTCCAACGATAAAAAGTTCACATTCATTAGCTAAAACAAAATAAGTGACTTATGTCTATAGATAGAATCTTTTATAAATTCGCGCCCAGAGGCCCCCTGTAGTCAGGTCTAGGTAGTGTAGCACTCTCTATACCTATGGTTACAGGTACTAGAGCAGCTATATTACTGATGAAAATGGGTATCTTACTTCAGCAACCCTGAGATTAAATAACATTGATTTGAATTAACATATTCTTTCTACATTTGCCCTTTGCTGGAACCTCCAACGTTTCATAAGTAAAAAAAAAAAAAAAAAAAAATATATATATATATATATATATACATATATATACACATATATACACACACACACACACACATATATATATATATATATATATATATATATATATATACATATATATATATATATATACTGTATATATGTATGTATGTATTTATATATAAAATAATAATAGTAAGAAGAAGAAGAAGAAGAAGAAGAAGAAGAAGAAAAAGAAGAAAAAGAAGAAAAAGAAGAAGAAGAAGAAGGAGAAGAAGAAGAGAAAAAAAAAGACTTTAATTCCTTTTCATTAACCGTCCTTTATACCCTTGACCACCTAACCAGGATACCAACATCAGCACTACCCTGTGTTGGAATAAATGACTTTATCGCATAACACAGGGTTGTATGTCGTGAAATTGGCTTTATTAGTTCCCTTGTTCATAGATGTACGCGTGATTCAGTACGCATGCGTGTTATATATACTGTATATGTAAAAAAAAATTCCGCGGGGCTGACGGCGTGTGTGGCCAAGGGCACCCATACATACAAAACGCGGGTTAGGTTAATTCCAAACCACCCGTTACTTCTATCAAAAACCGATGGTAACAAGACGCTATAATCACGGTATCATGCCATCAGATCCCTTGCCATGTTTCTCAAGGTGCAGACAATCTTCCCTGGATGGGAAACAAAGCCAACCAAGACAATTAAATCCGTAGTTTTTCACGACAGACCTTATCTCAGAGCATCTCACGCCGCTCATGTGTCTAGCCGGGGAGCTCCCCGTCCCAGTCGGTTCTCGCCCGGGCAGTTATAATCAAGGCATCCTCAGGGCGAGATACACATCGCGTGGAGCCCAATGCTTAACACGAAGGTAGAGGGCTTAAGTGGTACGTATAAGGCATCGGTTTTATTCCATTACGTTCCGAAGGTGTTCGTTTCGTGTTGGGTCCTCTGGGCATGCATCAGTGGGTTTGGATAAAGTCATTGGCGTCTTGCGAGTGGGTTCAGATACCGTTAAGTCAAAGATTATTCGAGGAGAAAATAGAAAAAAAAGGAGCTGAATAACTTGAGCGGTTTATCACATATTCGTATGTGTATGTGTGTGTGTGTGTGTTGTATGTGTATACATACGAGTATATCTATATATCCATATATTCATACATGCATGTATACACACATGCACATATACAAGCATACATAGGTAGGTATGTATGTTTGTGCGTACACACACACACACACACACACACACACACACACACACACATATATATATATATATATATATATATATATATATATATATATACATACATACATACATACATACACACTAAATGGTTTCCAGTGATCAATTAATATCTTTTTCCAACCACATATCACTTTTAATTCCATACCATCGCAAACGAGACAGAATCGCTCGAAGGAGGTATCCGTGGAAATTGAAACGTAGATGAGCCGAGGATTCGAACCCAGTTAACCCGGAACAAAGTTACATTAACGTAACCCAATACGCTATGTATCTCTCTTGATAGCGTATTGGGTTACGTCAATGTAACTTTGTTACGGGTTAGCTGGGTTCGAATCCTCGGCTCATCTACGTTTCAGTTTCCACGGATGCCTCCTTCGAGCGATTTTCAGTCTCGTTTGCGATGGTATGGAATTAAAAGTGATATATATATATATATATATATATATATATATATATATATATATATTAGTTTGAAGATATGCATATGGAGGTCACTATATGTGATCCTCTTCAGCGTGGTTGTACAAAGGGTGGGTGGACTTATATACACCAGAAGGGGATACACAGAGGGGACATGGGGCGGTAGGCATATTACTGCTTGGTCCGTTTGTCCCAAGTCACGATGACCCCAAGGTCAAATTGACCCCGGGTCAAATCTTTGCGTCTGGACAGACAGCTTGACGCACAATATCATTAAGGACCAAACTAGTAATGGCGTCGGGGGACCATTGTCCTTTAGATGTATTAAAATTAGGAAGCTGTTTGGTCAGGAAGGACTCAGACATTTTCCTTCTGAAGTTGTAATGTAATTTGTAAATTATGTAAACTTTGTTCCAGTCCGTACAATGATTTAACTCACCAGTGTGAAGGAATATTTCTGAATTTTCCTGGGCATACTTGACTGAGTTTTTGTGCTTTCTAATACTAATGGGAAGGTCCCCTCCCGTTTGGCCCCAATAACCTTTAGAGCAGTCTTAGCATAAAATCTTATAGACGCCTGGACTGCTAATATCTTTAGACATTTGGTGGACATTTACATTTTTTAAAAATGCTGTTAGGGTAATTGTATATTATTATTTGATACATCATAACCCTAACAGCATTAAAAAAAAAAGGATAAAGATTCTTTCTAAAATATGTAGTTTCTTATGATTGTTACATTAAGTATCTAAATGTTCTTAACTAAATCTTGCCTTGTAGGAGATTTATTGTGTGCTTGTGTCATGTGTTTGGGTATGCTACCTTCACGGGCGTGCATTGTAAGTCTCCTGCTCACAGAAGTGGTGG
>NC_134797.1:41921907-41926907 GCF_046742065.1 Oratosquilla oratoria | reverse complement strand
CATGATTATCATGATTTATAGAGTTTTTTCTTACAGAACAATATCAGATTTTTGGTATGTGTGTGTGTGTGTGTATACACACGCACACATACACACACACACACACACACACACACACACACACACACACACACACATATATATATATGCATATACATATATTGTATATGAATATGTGTATCTATATATATTGCATATGAATATACATATCTATATATACTATATATATATATATATATATATATATATATTGAAGGTGAAAGAAGTTGACGAGGAGAAATGGGAGAATTTTACGCCTTAACGTTTCGACCCGCAGGGTCTTGATCACAAAGCTAACAATTCAAACGTAACCGGATATTTTATACACGGACGGGTCATCTTATGGGACGCTTCGGAGAGCTTGTTATTTTATCTGCGTATTCTTTTATTATTAATAAGCTTGTGGCTTTTGCTAAACATATAGATCCTTCTCTATGATTAATGTTGTTATTAGTGTTGATATATGCTGCCTCAATTGTCTTCCTTAGTTTCTTGGATGATCCTTTATTTAATACGGTTGTGTTGTTCCAGTCTGGAAGGTGACCATGTTTATCCACATGTATTACTATGGAGTTAGATGTCCTATGGGCTTTTACGTCATTTTTATGTTCATTTATCCTTTTATTAAGTCCGCGACCAGATTCACCAAAATATGAAGAGGGACAGCTTTTACACGGGATTTTATAAACAACGCTGTTTTCGTTAGTGGGATTATTGTCACTACGTGTTACCAAATGTCTTACTTTGCTACCTGACGTCCTGGCTATTTTGATGCCCGCTTTTAGGAAAAAAGTGTCTAGGTATGAATTAACATTAGAATTTGGTACTGTGATATATCTGGTTTCATTATTACATTTATTATCATTCTTATTGTTATTTTCATCTTTACTTTTGTTAATTATTTCTTTTGCTTTCTTTTTCAACCTACATAAGAGACCTTTTGGATATTTGAGTTTGATGAAAGTCTCAGTAATATGTTGTAATTCACGTAGCGACAATAATCCCACTAACGAAAACAGCGTTGTTTATAAAAATCCTGTGTAAAAGCTGTCCCTCTTCATATTTTGGTGAATCTGGTCGCGGACTTAATAAAAGGATAAATGAACATAAAAATGACGTAAAAGCCCATAGGACATCTAACTAAGAAAGACAATTGACGCAGCATATATCAACACTAATAACAACATTAACCATAGAGAAGGATTTATATGTTTAGCAAAAGCCACAAGTTTATTAATAATAAAAGAATACGCAGATAAAATAGCAAGCTCTCCGTTTGAGTTGTTAGCTTTGTGATCAAGACCCTGCGGGTCGAAACGTTAAGGCGTAAAATTCCCCCATTTCTCCTCGTCAACTTCTTTCACCTTCAATCTTATTTGTCATAATATAGTCAATATATATATATATATATATATATATATATATATATATATATATATATATATATATATATATATCGAGGGCCGTACCGTTGCGCCGCGACGACGCTACATAATGGAACGACTTAGATCACGACTAAGTCGTTTCATCGGCGGCACTCACCCGGGATGCAGTATATACTGTAATTTAACTGCATCTTTTATGCAGGTTAGTTTTCCGAAAAGTTGCGTGTTACTCTGGCGTATGGAATTAATAAACTCCCCTACCGGGATTCGAACCCTTTCTTCAGCGACTGCTTATTATAAAACAAGGACCGTAAATTTGCAGACCAGTAGGAGAAATGACTAATTCTATGCGTCATAGTGACACACAACTTGCTGGAAGAGAATCCTGCATAAAACATTGGAAGAAATTTCAGTGCATAGTGCGTCCCGTTCGAGTGGTGTCCTCGGTGGACCGACCTAGTCGTGATATAAGTCGTTCTATTTTGTAGGGTCGTCGCGACGCAACGGCACGGTCCTTGCTTTATGATAAACAGTCGCTAAAGCAAGGGTTCGAATCGCAATAGGAGAGTGTAGTACTTCCATACACACACACACACACACACATATATATATATATACATACACATATACACACACACACACGCACGCACACACACACATACACACACACACATATAAATATATATATTTGCTAAACAGAAATGTAGTAGCACATTTGTAAATGACACACAGGAAACCCACAGTCGGAGAAAATAAACTTCGAATAAAGAAGAATCCTATATTTCGGCTATCAACTGTAGCCCTCTTCAGGAAAGTACATAAGACAGAGGACAAGGGGACTTATAAGCTACAGAAAAGAGAAGGAATGCGGACAAATGACCTCACTCAGGCGCGGGGCAAACTGGGGTGGCGGAGGAGGGAGGGGGTGAGCAAACTGGTACGGAGCTTACAACCCCCCCTGGTTGTAAGCTCCGTACCAGTTTGCTGACAGCTGTGCGTGAGATGATGTCAGGAGTCCACTGTCCTTTGGAGATATTAATATTAGGGCATTCCTCAATTAATGCTGATTCGACTATTTTTCTCCTGAAACCGCAGTGGGACTTGAACACTAATCTGGCCTTACCCCAGTCGAAAGAATGATTCTTATTTTTGACATGAAGAAATACAGCCGAATTTTCTTGCCCATACCTAATTGACCTTTTGTGTTCTGCCAATCTAGTGTTCAAGTCTCTCCCGGTTTGACCCAGGTACACCAAATCACAATCTTGGCAGGGCAAACAAACAACCTGCCATTAATAGGCAAATAAATTACTTCACCCTCCTCCCTAGCATGAAACCTGTTCGGAGGAGCCAGATGGATAACCCCAAGAAATGGGAGTCTCCCCCACAGAGACTTCCCCTCCCCCCAAAGGTAAGAACGTCCTACCATACGTCGTTCTCAAAGACGAGTGACCTCTCTAAGTACCGTTTTCGCAAATCTGTGATCTCTCCCAGTGTTCCGTGGTCATACGTGTGACCTCCCCCAGTTACAACACGGTGACTTCTCCCCGTGATTTTTATTTAATTTGAAATATGCTCCCTTTTCCTTTATTCTTCATTTCAACTGATGATGCAGAAAGTCTGCAACACGTTTTGAAAATAAATTTGTTCTGCTTGTATTTTGTTTTTTGCTGTATTGTTTGTACTAATTTCTTGTATTTTGTTTACTGTGTGCTGTATTTTTGTGTTTCCTATGAGTTTTGACAATTTTATCTACTCCCTTTCCTCCTACTAGAAATCTACTCGCAATCTTGAGAGCTCACGGAAAAAGCTCATTAATAATTCATTTGCTGTCGTTTTTAACAGAATATTATACATATATATATATATATATATATATATATATATATATATACATGTATATATGTATATATATAATGTGTATATATACATACATATATATATATATATATATATTTATATATATATATATATATATGACTACCTGGTACGTATAAGGCTAGATAGGTTGTACATTTGCGGGAGCCCCGTTGCTCTTTTCAGTTTGACCGTATTTTGGACAAGACTCTTATCTTCCCAAGCAGCGATCCACAAAGTGCAACCCAGCTCACGCTTGGACGTCGCGTGAGAAAAATATTCCAGACGACGTTGGCTTAAGGCATTTCAACAGATTCTTCCCCTTTTTATAAGCGAGCACCAGCCACGCTAGTCGTGCTTGACGCTCTGCCTGTCAGTCACCGGAGGTGACTTTGAGGGAAAAGGCGTACACACACAGCGAACTCTGGGCTCAATCAATTTCATTTTAACGTCGGCAGGGAAATTGTACGGGCGAGGATTACAAAGTCTATTAGGGGGCGGGTAAGGCTATTAGGAGGAAGAATGTGCTGGAGGTTGACAGAGACCAGATCTGGACGGGCAAGGGGACACTCCTATACTGCTGGAGGGGGGAAGTTCCTAATGAAATCAAGGGTAGGGGATGCTTCGTGGGATGAAGAAGAATTAACTTGAGTTTGATATTCTGGCAATCCGGAAACGGAGACGGGATGACCACAAGACTATAGGATAAGGTTAGGTTAGGTTAAGATAGGTTAGATTAGGCTCGTGTTTGATGTATGAAGTGAATTTCCCCGTGGAAAGTGGGACTGTGACTCAACCAGTGCTACAATATAGGATAAGGATTTAAGATCAAAGGTCTGTATGTTCGGGTTTGAAATATTAAAACTAGTGATAGTAAACTTCCCTGAGGTATGTAGGACTTTGACCGAGTCAGTGGTGTGATGTGAGATCTGTGCGATGACCCGGATTGATTTCATTACTGACCCTAGCGGTGATCCAAGAGCATGAAGTGATGCGAGTAGTGGCCATGAAATTTGCTATTCCTAGAATATAGTGTCCTACTGATCACTCAACCGCATGGTGGGTTCTTCTAAACGTCGTCAACTATCAGAAGAAAGCAGCAAGTCAGAAAATGAGCTAAACAGAGAGGAAGACTATGACATCGCAGATACAGAGACCTCAATGACACCATCAGAAATCTTGGTTTGACAAAGTCAAATGGTGAACTTTTGATTTCAAGGCTGAAGGACTGAGACTTGATGACAGTTTGCAAGTGACCAGCCAAAGAAAGCGTCACAAACATTTTTCTAGCTTCTTTGTAAAGGAGGACAGGCTATGCTATTGCAATAATGTATCAGGCTTGTTTGATGCTATTGGAATTCCTTGAGATGCAGATGAAAGGAAACTCTTCACTGACAGCTCCTCCAAAAGCGTGAAAGTTGTCCTTCTACACAATGGAAACAACTATTCATCTCTGCCTCTTGCTCATTCTGTGCATCTTAAGGAGGACTACAGAAGTGTAAAGCTTCTACTGCAAACTTTGAACTACAGCAAATATGGCTGGGAAGTCATTGGAGACTTCAAGATGGTGGCTTTCTTAATGGGACTGCAAGGAGGTTTTACCAAGAATCCCCGTTTTCTTTGCCTTTGGGAGAGTAGGGACTGAGCAACACGTTACCAGAGAAAACATTGGTTTTCGAGGACTGACACTGTAGTAGGAGCACACAATATCAAACATAA
>NC_134797.1:41904407-41914407 GCF_046742065.1 Oratosquilla oratoria | reverse complement strand
TTCTTGTTTTAAGAGAAGATGAGATAACTTTATGGACAGGGATGACAGGTGGTAAGGGACATGGAACTACCTAGTGTAGGCCATATGGTCTCTTGCAGTCTCTTCCATTCTTATATTCTTAAGTTCAAAAGACCCATAGACAGGTCTAGGAATCGTTGGGAGGAAAATATAGACGAAACACCTCGCCAAAAGGAACTCTTCCTTAGATGGTGTCCTTCTGCAAGTAAGATACTAAGATCGAGAAAGATGGAAAAGACTGATCAATTATGTGCCTAACAGGAGATGGGTGAGAAGGGTGAGAACAGCCGAAGAGGAATGACGGCCGTGGACAAGTTAAAGAAGAAATGCATTGGAGGAAGAATGTCTTAAAAGGAGGAAGACGAAGTTTGTAACGAAGTTGGTGGAAGGATGGGTGTTTGGAAGGAGGTAACCTCAAGATGCTAAAGAGAGGAATATTTTGACTAGATAAGTAAGAATCAAGGGGAATAATTTGAATATATACTTTTTCTAGTTAATGATAGTCGTGGTTTATATTAATCTTGAAAAATAGAAGAATAGTACACAGTCGTTATCTAAATGGAAAGTTAGATTGAAAAGAAAATGGAATGAAGGTAGAAGAAAGTGACATTAGGACAATATATTCTGTGGAAAGGAAGGGGACTGAGTACTCATAAGATACAATGGATGCTTGTGAAGACTACTATAGGTATTAAGAGGACAAGATAATCACCAAACTACACCTTTTGTCTTGCTTTGTGTACAAGATGCACTAATTCATTTCTCTCTCTCTCTCTCTCTCTCTCTCTCTCTCTCTCTCTCTTTTGCATTATTGCCATTTCGTGGGAATTCATTGAATATCTAACACATGGTTAATGGAGTTGATAAAGAAATTAATATTTTCTTATGTTTTGGAATTAAAAAAGAAAATTAACGCTTTCTCATGTATTTTTTTTATTGATATTCCATTCTAATGGCCTAGGCATACATCTTGGTTATATGTAAAATATATAAAGGAAATAATTTGATATAGTTCCTTTTATATATATATATGTATATATATATATATATATATATATATATATATATATATGTGTGTGTGTGTGTGTGTGTGTGTGTGTGTGTGTGTGTGTGTGTGTGTGTGTGTGTGTGTGTGTGTGTGTGTGTGTGTGTGTGTGTGTGTGTGTGTTTGTGTGTGTGTGTGTGTGTGTGTGTGTGTGTGTGTGTGTGTGTATGTATTTCTTATCCTTGCTCTCTTTCAACTTAATGTTATTCGAGCTATGTACATCCTCAACACATAATAGAAATCTGTGAAAAAAAAATCAAACAAATGTGAACATGGAATCAACGTGTAGTGAGAGTCACCCACGAGGCTGTAATCTTTCATCATAAATTGACAAATGAACAATACCATGTAACTGTTTGTTTGAATTGTTCACAGCCTTCCTGAACACGTAGGTAACGTTCTTGCCTCGGAACGCGGAGGGTCCGGGCTCGATCCCCGGTCAGTGGAAAGCATTTTCATACCTTTCCAACCTGTCTCCATAATGGCGGACATCAGAGGTGTGGTAGGTCAGTGTCGCATATATATGATAGTACCTAATCAAATCAGTATGGTCGAACTGATTACCGTGATTTCAGACTTAGTTCATAACCGCAGCCATCTTAGCACACCAAAAGTTAACACCTGAACAAATTAACACATGAACATTCAACCTTATCAAGACAGATGAATCCACCGTTGTGAGGTACAGAGGCCGTATTGTACCTAAAGGGATAGGCCGGTCCTGCAGTGGAACTCTAAAGCTGAACTACACACTTTCTGAACACATGAACGAATATATGAACACACACACTCATGAAGGCTAATTTACAAATACATTCCACGTATATGTTACATTTTCTAATTTCACCGAATGAGGCTTTTTGAGGAAGAAGGTAGTGAGAAGCCGACGCCACGAGGCACTGAGTAACTGTGGCCGAAGCCGTTACCTTTGCTCTATTATGCGCTGTGGGGACTGTTGGGGGGTAGGTAATAGTCACTGCTGAGAATCGAAGAGGAGTGTAGGATTCGAACACACACCTAGGCGAATACGAGATTAGCACACTTCCGATACCACCACCAGAGCATCAGAACGGCTTATGGAGACCAAACAGATGAAGGACCAAGACATGGGACTCGTAACGTGAAACAAATAATCTAATCTGTATTGTGACGACAATACAGAACAGACGAAGTTGCCATTAGGAAGATCATCGACAGACACGATAACCCCACCAACAGTAATGACAAAATCCACATGGACATTTGGTACCAAGATAGAAAAACGTCCCACCTCCTCATTAAGAATAGTCCTAGCCAGCGAACCCTGGTACTCCAGCGTAGTCATTTTGTGTACAAATACACGTGTAAAAAAAAGGGAACTGTGAAACCCTTAATGAAAAGTACATAGGGTCGACTATGACAAAACTGTCAAGGCACCTCACCCTTGACTCTAATGAAGCTATCAAAGAATACCACATTAAAACATAAATTCCAAGTAACAAAACAAGATCTGGAAGAAGGCACAATTATCCTGCAGAGGGAACCGAGCTTCAAGCGCCTTTTTATCCTAGAAGTAATCTACATTAAAGCACAAAATCACACAATGAACAGACAAAACCCAGACCAATTCGTCATTCCCACTTCAAAGGACTGAGATCACAGGCTTAGTTCACTGCTAACCTAGTGGGCGGAGCTACGGGTCCTGTCTCCTGATTGGCTGTCCAGATCATACGTCTCTCATAATGATCCACATATTTTATATTTAGTGTCAACATTTCTCTATGTATTTAAGTTGTACTGAAGATGCCTGAGAGTTAGGCGAAAGCTCTACTAGTAAATCAAGAGGCAAGAATTGTCTTTACATCTATTTTCAATGAAGTTTGGCCAGGTAATTAGACAACTCAACCATATTCAATGTTCAGGTGTTAGAAAAGTTGGACATGTCAACAAAAAGCTCGTGAATGCAGAAGCTGCTGCAATATTTAAACAAATCTACCTAACAGAGGACCTGCTCCTCAACTATTGCAATATATATATATATATATATATATATATATATATTGCATATATATACATATATATATATATATATATATATATTCATATATATTACAAAGGATTACAAAGGCGGAGCATGCCAACAGGAGACCTTTTGGTTCATATCTAGGTCGAATACAAAAAAAAACATAATAATGATAAGTAAATAAATGAATAAATAAAAATTATAATAATGTAAATAATAGATAAAATACATAGATAAATGCGAAGGTATAATTAAATAATAAACAAAGTGGTAAATAGTAAATAATAATAAATTGACATATAACTAATAATAAATGAGAATCAGGCAAATAATAAACAGACAAATGATAACAAAACAAACAAATAATATAAAATAAATGATAGTCATTACAGCATCTTGTTTAGGTGTTTATCTAAATGATTCTTAAAGCTTCGAACTGAAGTACATTGCACTGCCTCTGCAGGAAGTTTATTCCATTCATTAACTACACGGTTTCTACTCACTTCCAATTTAAATCTATTTCCGGACAGTTTGAGACCATTGTTTCTTGTCGGATTCTCATTCAGTGTGAACTTTTGTCACTTTTGATGTCAATTCCCTTTGGAATCTTAAAGATTCAAGTCACCTCTGAGTCTACGCTTTTTTAGGGAAAACAGATTCATATGTTTTAGTCGATTTTCGTATCATTTATTTTTGATATTTGGAATCAGCTTTGTAGCTCGCCGTTGTACTTTTTCCAATCTGTCAATGTCTTTAATGAGATTCAGTGACCATACGGAAACAGCATATTTCAAATGTGGCCGCACTAACAATTTATATAGCTTGTTAATGAGTGACGGACTTTTGAAGTCAAACGATCGCGCAATCAGACACGCACACACACATATATATATATATATATATATATATATTTATGTGTATAGATATATATATAGATATATATATATATATATATATATATATATATAAATAATATGTATATATAAAGACAAATATATATATATATATATATATATATATATATATATGCGTGTGTGTGTGCATATGTAAATGGTTTGGGGGATTAAAAAGTGTCATGAGAAATAGGCATCTGGGAATGGATGCAAAGAGGAGAGTGTATGAAGGGGTGACTTTGCCAACAGCTTTGTATGGGGCAGATATATGAAATTCAAGAGAGACAGAGAGGAAAAGTTTGAATGTGTTTGAAATGAAAGTCTGAGAGGTATGGTACGGGTTGCTAGGTTGGATAGAGTGAGAAACGAAGAGGTGAGAAGGAGAGCGGGAGTGGAGAAGGAGATGACAGGACTGATGGAAGAGTATTGGGATGGTTTGGACACATAGAAAGACTGGATGAAGAAAGATTGACAAAAGAGGTGTGGAAGGCAGAGGTGGAGTGAGTAAACTTGAGGGGACGACCAAGGATGAGATGGATGGATAGGGTGAAGGGAACATTTAGAAAGAAGGGAATATCTGTTGAGCAAGGAAATGGAGAAGGCAGGAGATAAGGATGAGTGGAGAGTTGCTGTGTATAGATGCTACTGTTATGCAAGGAAGGGAGGGGTGGGGGATAGGGGGTAAGGAATGCATATGTGTGAACGACATTTTGACGCAGCCCGAAGGGATTTCTTCCCGTCTTCTCTTTTTCTGCATGAGCGGACGGAGAGGTGGGGGGGGGGGTTGCCAATTAAGTGAAGCAGTCTTGCTGTGGATGTACTATGTCTTGCTACATTGCATTTGACCCAGGGCGCAATACAGGGATGACCCGTCATCCATGGGGAACTAAGATGAGAGGGAGGAAAGGGTGGTGAAGAAGAGTGGAATGGGTGGGAGTAGGTACATGCCTTTGACTTTACCTCCCTTGTAAGGATGAAAAAGCTATTGGCATATAGATAGAATATATATATATATATATATATATATATATATATGTGTATATATATATATATATACATATATATGTGTATATATATATATATATATACAGTGCTCGACAAGGATGTACGAACGGTTAGCGAGAATGAGTGATGAGGAGTGTTGAGGACTGTTTTTGCTGAAATATACAATTTTATATGAAAATTAGCAAATGACTGCATTATTTGACCTATTTTCTTTAAAATGTGGGATTTCCATGTAATTTGATCAAAGAGAAGTTACGTTTTTATCCTCTACAAAATTACCAACCACATACCGTCCGACTCACTAATTGCCGACCTCAACAAAACAATGACAGTTTTTGCTCAAATGCACAATTTATATAACAATTTAGCATATGGTTGCATTATTTGACCTATTTTCTTTCAAATGTGCGATTTCCAAGTAATTTGATCATAGAGAACTTACGTTTTTATCCTCTACAAAATTACCGACAACAGCTATGAATACCGTCCGGTTTATGCTGAAATGCACAATTTTATATAAAATATTAGCGTATGGTTGCATTATGTGAGCTATTTTCTTTAAAATGTGTAATTTTCATGCAATTTGATCAAAGAGAAGTTACGTTTTTATTCTCTGCAAATTGCCGACCGACTCGCTCATTGTCGACCAAACTCGAACAAGGACGATTTTTACTAAAATGCACAATTTTATATAAAAAATTAGCATATGGTTGCATTATTTGACCTATTTTCTTTAAAATGTGTGATTTCCATGCAATTTGATCAAAGAAAAGTTACGTTTTTATCCTCTGCAAAATTATCGACAACAGCTATGAATACCGTCCGACTCACTCATAGCCGACCAAACTCGAACAAGGACGGTTTTTGCTGAAATGCACGATTTTATATAAAAAATTAACATATGATTGCATTATTTGACCTATTTTCTTTAAAATGTGTGATTTTAATGTAATCTGATAAAAAAGAAGTTACGTTTTTATCCTCTGCAAACTTACCGACCATAGCTACGAATATCGTCCGACTCATTAATAGCCAATCAAACTCGAACAAGAACGGTTTTTTGCTAAAATGCACTCTTGTATATAAAAAATTAGCATATCGTTACATTATTTGACCTATTTTCTTTAAAATGTGTGATTTACATGTAATTTGATCAAAGAAAAGTTATGTTTTTATCCTCTGCAAAATTGCCGACCACAGCTATGAATACCGTCCGACGATTTTTGCTGAAATGCACGATTGGTCAAATTACATGAAAATCACACATTTTAAAGAAAATAGTCGAAATAATTTAACTATATGCAATCTATTACAATAATAACACAATAGTAAGAAACTTAATAGAGTGTAGTTTGATCCATACCACTAGTAATCATAGATGGCGGGCTGGACGAATCGTATCTGTGGTCGGTAATTTTGCAGAGGATAAAAGCGTAACTTTTCTTTGATCAAATAGTGAGTCGGACGGTATGTGGTTGGTAATTTTGTAGAGGATAAAAACGTAACTTCTCTTTGATCAAATTACATGGAAATCCCACATTTTAAAGAAAATAGGTCAAATAATGCAGCCATATGCTAATTTTTTATATAGAATTCTGCACTTCACCAAAACAGTCCTCAACACTCCTCATCACTCATTCTCGCTAACCGTTCGTATATTCTTGTCGAGCGCTGTATATATATATATACAGTACAGTATATATCTGTGTGTGTGTGTGTGTGTGTATACATACATGTACACACACACACACACACACACACACACACACACACACACATATATATATATATATATATATATATATATAAACATAAATGCATATATACGTATAAACATATATACAGTGTCCTGAAAATGTACTAATTCTTTGTAAGTACATTTGTGAGTACCCATGCGAGTACTTTTCTTTAGTATAACTTGTACATCTCAAACATTTGTAACTTCATTAAAAGGACTCATCCATATTCTAAGAAACTATTTGTCTAGGGCATTTGATAAAAAAAATAAAGCTTTTCTCTTTCTAACTGTTGATGCAAATTTCTGCTTTGCAATTTGTTCCAATGACCTGACAGAACGGTTGTGGCAAGTCTCCTCTTTACCTCTCGAGACGGTTGTCTTTTTAAATACTTTTCCCCGGGACATTGCATGCAAATTACGATGTAGAATTTGCATGGGTAGTCCAGGTATAAAACAGTGTCTACGTTTAACTCTGCATACAGCGGAAACTTTTGGTGGTTGGATTCTACGAATATGGCCTCACTTTTTTTGCTCTTCCTTTTTGTAAAACAAATGGGAATTGTTCTGAATTGTTCCGAATTAAAAATATTCCAGTGTGATGGTTCATTAATTCAGGAACACACTAGACACTGTAAGTGGAAACGATCATCTTAGAATGCGTTCAATGACGTCCAGTGGCATCCATTTGGATAAAATAACTATGCATACGGTTGTAATTTATTTCAAAGTGGATAAATACTGTAGTTGAATAATTTTAGTAAGTTTCATAAACTTTGGGCCATCAACAACGAAGTACTCTATCTGCATGCGAATTGTCAAATCTGTAGCGTCGAACAATCTGCAAGCAGCTATCTTTTTTTCGATTCCCTGTTATAAGATTACGAGACAAAAGCTGAGAAGATATTGGAGACAATTATTCATAGTCTTACACCTATCTTACATCCAGTTGTATGCTCTTCATGTTTTTCTAAACTAATGTAGAATTGCTTGACTAGGAATTCTTAAATTATTATTATTTCCTTACAGGGTCGTCCTCATATTAAACTTTTTTATTATTATTATTATTATTATTATTATTCAACGAAGTATTGCAGAACATGATGAAGGAGTCAATACGAGGGACTTTTTAAGAAATCTTTAAGAAAATCTTAATAAATCATGGACATTATAATTATTTAGTTATTATAATTTCCTTATTATAAGTTCGTCCTGACATTAAACTAGGACTCTTTTTTTCTATCTAACAAAGTTCTGCAGACAATAATGAACGGGGTGAATATGAGAGCCTTTCTAACCCATCTTTAGGAAAGTTGTAACAAATCGGGGTCATTGTAATCGAAGACGCTCTTATTTAAATGCGCATGCAATAGTTTCAGAAAATATGCTAAATGTGACGGCGTCGGACTAAGCTCTGATGGCTTAACAAGGGGCTAGAGTAAACCCTTCAGTAACTTCCATGGACCGCAAGAATAAGAGAGGCGGGGTGGAGAGGCTAGGTGCGCCCTCCGCGATTACCATACCAACCCCAAGCATAATACTGGGCGTGACCAGCGTTATTACCATAGACATAACGACGCCATTACCATACACTAACTTCAAGAGTAGTGGTGGGCACAACCGGTATCATTACCATACATTTAATGGTGCTATTACCATATGTTTACCTGCGGTGGGGGATGGGGGATACATACGTCGCCAACGACTTCATAAACAAGGCGAGAAGCGGTTCTCCTGTTTTTGTTGCCGCTGGCGAGGACCAAATGACCAGGAAACCACGGTGAGGCCAATTGTTTAGGCCATATTTGGTCCGCGTCGGTGGGTCCAACAAATTGGTTCTCCCATAACCAATACTTCAGATCAGCTACCTTGGCTTAGTGCCTCGTGCGCTTAATTTAAGAAAGTCAATTAATTTAGGAGGAAAAGGAAGGAGAACTCCCATAGGAGAAGCTAGTTTTAAATCATGATTTAACCACTGGAAGGACTAAATGAAACCTTTTCCCAGTTATGCAAAAAAAAAAAAAAATAAATAAATAAATAAATAAATAAATAAAAATCGTAAAAGACATATCACTAAAGAAACCTAAAACATGCTACAGGGAGAACATAACAACAACAGAATAGAACAGATACAAAACACGCAATCTGAAGACGACACCTGACTTAGTACACACCAGATAAATCATACACAAACTGTAGTAAACGTACATGGTGCGAGGAAAGGGATACTGAGGTAGCGAGGGACAACATCCACGCGGCTAGCTGTACCCCGGAGTTGACATGCGGAACTCGCCGGGGGCGGAACACAGTGTCGGCGTATCCATATGTACAACCACGGAACACGATCGGTTATCGACAAGCTATGGTTTCATTTTTGCACTATGGAAATGAAGAGCAACAGCCGTATGAGGCTAATAGGTGGGTACAGGACCAGAGGATGGAAAAAGGGAATACTATACCAGCGAACAATATGGATGGACTACAAAGTGAAAAGTGAATATCATATCTCTGAAACAATACGAAAGCAAAAGTCTCTCTCGGGTTTGCGGTAAATCTCACTATATTTTTGGTGTTTCGTTAGCGATAACCAGCGCTTCTTTCCTTGGGGACAATGTCACACCGAAGAGGAGGAAGAGTCATGGAGATGGCTAGGGAGAGATTTATGGAGGCTAACCGAACGGAGGAACCATAGAAATTAAAAAGTAATCATTGTTCTCTTTCTCTCTCTCTCTCTCTCTCTCTTTTTTCTCTCCACCCTCTCTCTCTCTTTTCTCTCTCCCCCTCTCTCTCTCTCTCTCTCTCTTTCTCTCAGTCTCTTCTCCGTCTCTCAACTTCCTGTCTCTCTTTGTACTTCTCTCTCTCTCCCTCAGTCTCTTTTCCTTTTCTTTACATCTCCCTGTATTTCTCTCCCTTTACCTTTCTCTGTCTGTTTGTCTGTCTGTCTCTCTCTTAGTCTCTTCTCTGTCTCTCTACTTCTTCCATTTTCTCTCTCTCTCTCTCTCTATCTATCTATCTCTCTGTCTCTCCCTCTCTCTCTCTATCTCTCTGTCTCTCCCTCTCTCTCTCTCTTTATCTCTCTCTCTCTCTCTCTCTCTCTCTCTCTCTCTCTCCCTCTCTCTATCTGTCTATCTATCTTTAAGTGGATAACTATGAAAAAATGCTGAATGACTCTGGTCCGTAGGGATGTTACTAAAGTCCCCTAAAGTATTGATTCTATAAAATATACAGCAGATCATACCATATATAAGGGAACACCACCAAGAGAAAAACGCAGCTGATGATAAAACAAAAGAGAAGGCCTA
>NC_134797.1:41894407-41896907 GCF_046742065.1 Oratosquilla oratoria | reverse complement strand
CCTGTATTGTCGGCGGCGCGCCCGACTTCCGCCGCCCAATGGCCCGTGGAAAAATGAGGAGGCAAGAAGAAGTAAGGAGGAGGAGGAGGAGGAGGGAGGAGGAGGAGTAAGAAAAGGAGGCGGAGAAAGGGAAGGAATAAGAGGAGAAGGAGGAAGAAGATGAGGAGTAAGAGATGGAGTGGGAGGAAAGTAAGAAGGAAGAAGAAAAGATGGAGAAGTAGGACAAGTAAACGAAGTGTGGGAAAGGAAGAAGGAAGAGGAAGAAGAAGGGAGGAGGAGGAAGAGGAGGAGGAAGAAGAGGAGGAGGAGGAAGAAAATCATGAGGAAGATGAGTAAGAGAAGGAGGTGAAGAAACTGCAGAAGGAAGAAGAGGAGGAGGGGGAGTTAGGAGAAGAGAAAGAAGTGAAGGATGGGAAGAAGGAAGAAGAGGATAATGAGAAGGAGGAGGAAGAAGAGTAAGAGAAGGAGATGGATGAAGGGAAAAAGGAAAAAGAGGATGGGAAAGTGTAGTAAGTGAAAGAAGTATGGAAGGGAAGAAGGAAGAGGATGAAGGGGAATGAAGAAGAAGAGGATGAGGAGGAACAAGAGAAAGACAGAGAGAGAGATACTCGTACATAGACAGATAGATAGATGGATGGATGGATGGATGGATGGATGGATGGGTGGATGGATGAATAGATGTATGGATGGATAGATTGGGGAGAAAGAGAGAGAGAGAAAGATAAAAAGAGAAAGAGATAGAGAGATATGCAGAGGAAGATATATATATATATATATATATATATATATATATATATATATATAGAGAGAGAGAGAGAGAGAGAGAGAGAGAGAGAGAGAGAGAGAGAGAGAGAGAGAGAGAGAGAGAGAGAGAGAGAGAGAGAGAGAGAGAGAGAGAGAGAGAGAGAGAGGGAGAGAGGGAGAGGACGTATACAAGCATACATTTTGACGTTAGGACTGAGGTTTAGCAAAGATAGGCATGCAATCATGTGTCATGCCTATGAAGAAGAACGTTAGAACCCATGATTGATAAGAAAATGACGGTGATGGATGAGGAAGATGGAGGAGAATAAGAAAAGATGAGGTGAAAGCAGTTATTAAAATCATGAGAGCAGATAAGGCACCTGGGATAGATTGGTGTCGGAGTGTCTAAAGAAGGGAGGTAAAGTGGTAGTGGACTGGCTGGTGAGGTCATCTAAAAGAGGGTAGAGTGCCGGAGGACTGGAGAAGTGCCTATATAGTTCCGCTTTGCAAAGGAAAAGGGGGCAAATGTGAGTGTAGTAGCTTCAGAGGGATCAGTTTGTTGAGTGTAGTTGGGAAGGCTTATGGGAGGGTTTTGATCCAAAGGAGTAGGAGAGGAACAAAGGGACTAATTGGTGAGGAACAGTGTGGGTTTGGAAAAGTAGAGGTTGCGTGGATCAGATTTTTGTAGTAAGGCAGATATGTGAGAAAGCTTTAGGAAAAGGTAAGGATGTTTTTTGGGTCTTTATGGATTAAAAAAAAAATTATGACATGGTAGTGCAGATAGATAGGATAGAAGAAAAGCTGTTAAGAGCAGTGATTTTTTTTTTTTTTACGAGAGTAGTAGAACCTATTTTAGAATTATAAATGGAGAGAATGAGGGGTTTGAGGTAAAGGTGTGACTTTGCCAGGGATGTGTCATGTGGCCATGGCCGTTCAATGTATACATGGATGGGGTGGGGGTAGAAGTAAATGCAAGGTTAATGGGCCAGGGATTGGAAATGGTTAAAGAAAATTGAGAAAAATGGGAGATATGACAGTTGTTGTTTGCTGACGATACTGCGCTTGTGACAGGATCAGAGGAGGGATTAAAGAAGTTAGTGACGGAGTATGGGATGATGTGCGAAAGAAGGAAGTTGAAGACAAATGTGGGTAAAAGTAACGTGATAAGATGTGCAATGAGAAAGGATGGCCGCAAATTGAAAGTGAGTATTAAGGGAGAGGGACTGGGGGAATTGGATCGTTTTAGATATTTGCGGATGAATGTAGCGGGAAAGGGAGGGGTGGAGGTGGAGGTAGGATTTAGATTGAGAAAAGCAAGTAAATACCTTTGGGAATTAAAAAGTGTAATGAGAAATAGACATTTGGGAATGGATGCTAAGAGGAGATTGTATGAAGGAGTGATTGTGCCGACAGCAACATGGAATGATGGTGATGGTGGTGAGGTCTGTGATATCAGGAGGACATAGATAAGGAAGAAAACTAGACACTGTGATGTAGTGGTAGTAATGAGGATCCCACGCCAGGAGGCGCTGATTAGCTGCGTCCAAAGCCATCACCTTTGCCTTGTTATGCGTTTTAGGGACTGTTAGGGTGGGGGCGGGGGGAGGCAAGTAACTAACAATCACTCCCGGGAATCGTAGAGTAGTTCGGAATTCGAATTCACAACTACGTAAGTGTAAGAGCAGCACGCTTCCGATGACGCCACCAGCGTTCCAAGATGACAAAACGAAGAAGAGATCTTTGAAACGGGACAGAA
>NC_134797.1:41881907-41886907 GCF_046742065.1 Oratosquilla oratoria | reverse complement strand
TGTTATTATAAATGGAGCCATTTGGCGTGTTGGCTACATGTTATTGAACAGTATAAACTGTACAGTAGCATGCAATCGATACTTCAGGGACTATATGGGGTGCCCCTACGGACCAGAGTCCCACGTAATTTTGTCTATTTTAGAGGAAATCTCTAATCATAGAGAAATCATTGCACCGCGACTGTCCCTCCGTTATGTTGTCACACCGCCTCTTGATACTATTCTGTCCCACTTCTTTGAGTATAAATTTCTATTTTCCCCTTTCTCCTGTGGTGGGGGGAAGAAAGAATACTGCCACCGAGTCTCCCCACTCGGGTCGTAAAGGCGGCTAAAACGGGACGGAGCGTGGGACTAGGGATCCTACTCTCTGTAGCCCTATGGGTACATTCCTGTGAGAACTCAAGGCATAAGAGGGTCTGGGAGTAGTTTTCCAACCAGAGCCCTAAGGTTTGGGTCTTTTATTGTGCGTGGGTGTGGTACAGATGGAAGTAAAAGAGAAGAGATAGGCAGTATGTTTGTGATGAGTAGGAAGATGAATGTGCTGGTATTAAATGAATCTAAAATGAAAGGGAGGGGTAACTTTGAGTTTGGGAGTGTAGTGGAGAGTGTTTCGGGAGTGAGGAGAAGAAGAGGAAGGGAAGGGGTGGCTCTACTAGTATGTGAAGCGACAGGTGTGCGGGTGGTGAAGTAGAAGGAGATTTCTTCAATGCTAATATGAATGAAGGTGAAACTGGGATGAGAGATATGGGTCTTTGTAAGTGCATGTGGTCCTCGTAGTGAGAAGAGTGTAGAGGAAAGGGAGGCTTTTTGACATATTTAAATGAATCCGTGGAGAGTTTTGGAAGGAACGTCAGTGTAGTGGTACTGGGAGATCTCAATGCTAGAGTAGGGGATGAACCAATAGATGGAATGATTGGGAAGTGTGGAGTGCCAAGTAAGAATAATATTTGAGCGTTAATGGTGGTGATGTGTTTAGAGAGTTGATGATAGCTAATACAGTGTTTAGGAAGAAAGTCAAGCATAAATACACATGGGAGAGGGTGGTGGATGGAAGGGTGGTTGATTAGGCAATGGGTTATGTAGTGGTATACAGGAGAAGAGTAGAGTTTTGGATGTCCATGTTCTTAGGGGAAACTGGGGGAATATCAGATCACGTTTTGGTGAAAGGTAAGTTGAGAGTGAAGGATAGGTGGAGAAAGAGGAGAGGGGTGGAAGGTAGAGAGGTGCTGAGAATATACTATTTAAATGAGAAAGAAAACGAAAAGGAGTAAAAAGAGGAGCTGAGAGAAGTGTAAGAGGTGGTGAAGGATAGATGATGATGATGATGATGATGATGATGATAGTAATAATAGTAAAAATAATGATAGTGATAATAATGATAATAGTGATAATGATAATTATTATAATTATAATAATGATAATAATAATGATAATAATGATAATTAATAATGATAATAATAATTATGATGATGATGATGATGATGATGATGATGATGATGATGATGATGATGATGATGATGATGATGATGATGATGATGATGATGATGATGATGATGATGATAGTAATAATGATAATAATGATAATAATAATAATGATAATGATAATAATAATAATAATAATAATAATAATAATAATAATGTGGATAGGAGGTAAGGGAACACGGGCTGAGGGAAATACTTTTATTCCTGACTAGTTTCCTTCTTTTGCCATATATATTGACCAACTTGACTTCAAACTATGTTCCTCTGAAGAAGCCACTCAGGCGAAACTAGTCAGGAATAAAAGTATTTCCCTCAGCCCGTGTTCCCTTACCTCCTATCCACATTCGTCACAATGTATACACATTTGTCAGACGGAGGTGTGGGGATCCATGGCGCTTCTGAGGCGGAATACAGACGAAAGTCGAAGCTGGTCAGTTTGCGCAACCGAAAAACGTTTCTACAAGAGTGTCTAGAGGAGAAAGTACTACCACAATCCGCGCCTGCTTTTCTGCGGTTAGAAGAAGAAAACCCTTTTAGTGACACAGCTAGTATGTATTTGGAGAAAGGGTGCGAAGATCTCACATATGAGATAGCAGAGATTAAAGCTTCTTTATCTCATATTCACCTACCACACAGCCTAGTGACTAAACTGAAGAACGAAGACCTTATTCAGAAAGAATCTCACAGATCAAAGCTCATATCTCTCTGCACAAACAGTAAATGGAAACATGTAGGGAGAACGGACCTTATCAACAATCTATCTTCCCACACCCTGACATCAACGCAGCAAGAAGCACTGTCCTTAGGAATGAAGTTTGACACCGGTATGAACAACAAGAGTTATTTGGATTTTGTGCTTAAAAACAGCCGTTGGGACGACAGCGACATCGAGAAAGGCTTCAAGCAAGGTATCATTTTAAGTTGCATTGCGTCTGCCTCTTCGAAGAGAACATCAATTCCGAAGAGATATGTCAAGGCGCTTAATGAGTTAAAGAAAATGGAAGATATCATCATCACATCTGCGGACAAAGGAGGAGGCATCGTGATCCTTGATTCCGATGACTACAACAAGAAGATGCTTGATCTCTTAGCAGACGAAAATACGTACTCTAGACAACCCCGTGGCCAAGCAATTAAAGAGGCGGAGATATTCAACAAAGAAGCCAGACACCTGTTAAACAAGACAAAGCAAGGAAAGAAGTTGTTACACCTATTGGAAGAGGCCCCAAAAACTCCATCCATACGAGGTCTGCCCAAGATACACAAGCCAAATATCCCATTACGACCCATCACTTCTGGGATTGGCAGTGCACCACACCGCCTAGCCAAAATTCTAGCCGCCCCTCTTTCCGCGGCTTTGGGTAGACTCAGCCAGGCACATCTTCGGAATTCATCAGATCTTAAAGAGAGGTTACAAAAAGTGAATTTCAGGACCAAGAAATTGGTAAGTTTCGATGTGAAAAATCTTTTTACGAACGTCGCAATTGATGGTGCCCTAGAAGCAGTTGAGGAAGTACTGGAAATGTTCGAGGATAGTGATTTACCCGTGTGCAAACGTGATTACAAGAAATTATTATCCATGTGCGTCAGGTTCGGTGCTTGTGAATTTAACGGTGAAGAATACCGCCAACATGCAGGTTTAGCGATGGGTTCTCCCCTCAGTGCAGTTATGGCCTCTCTATATATGGAGATGTTAGAAAACAATTTTTTTCTCCGCATGATATCTGAAAATACTGTTTGGCTGAGATACGTGGACGATGTTTTAGTGATTACCCACTACAATACTAAAATTGAAAATTTATTATCTAATCTAAATAGTGTGAATTCTAACATCCAATTCACGATCGAAAATGAGATAGACGGACAACTACCTTTTCTAGACACCGTGTTAATAAGATCAGGATGCGGCGTTAGATTTAAAGTTTACAGGAAACCGACAAATAAAAATGACTTCATTCATTTCTACAGTGCACATAATAAGAGGACAAAGACTGGTGTGGTGATAGGCCTGTTTTTAAGAGCACTTCGTATTTGCAGTGACGAATATCTAGCGGATGAAATTGAAATAATTAAAACAATTTTTGAAAAGCTCAAATACCCCAGAGGGTTACTTTGCACCCTGGAGGAGAAGGCTCGTAGTATACTACGCAGCAAAAGAGAAAAGTCCAACGCTAAGTGTTGGGTGGTCCCAAATTCCAATCTAACAAGAGATCTAGACAAAATCTTATCGTCCTCCAACATTCGTCTTGCAACTTCCACAGGTACGAAAATAAAGGACCTTTTAATCAAGAAAAAAGACCCAACCACAAATACAAACAGCGTAGTTTACGAAATCCCGTGTGGTGGATGTAACAGAAAATACATCGGTGAAACCGGCAGAGGCTTAGACACCAGATTGAAAGAACACCGAGCAGATGTAAGGCACCACAGGGTTAGTAGTGCATTAGTTAACCATGTCGATGAAAGAGGCCATCTACCAAAATGGGACCAGGCAAGAATTCTCATGGATAACATTACACGGCAGGAAAGAAAGGCGATGGAGTCCGTTTTTATCAACATCCATGATAACATCAATAAGAATAATAAACACAGAGCCCCTGATCCAGACGGACGTTTCAGCCACGCGAACAACAGGAGGATACTTGGTCCACCCGCTGTGACAATCCGCCACACCGACAGATGAGGTCGAGTGGGGGACCAACCTGACACTTTGCCACGTTCCTTCTTTTGCCATATATATTGACCAACTTGACTTCAAACTATGTTCCTCTGAAGAAGCCACTCAGGCGAAACTAGTCAGGAATAAAAGTATTTCCCTCAGCCCGTGTTCCCTTACCTCCTATCCACATTCGTCACAATGTATACACAATAATGATAATATTAATAATAACAACAAAAACAACAACAATAATAATAACAATAATGTAATAATTATACTAGTTATAATGATAATGATGATAACAATAGAAATAATATTAATAAAAATCAATCACCTTTTCTACTCGCCATTTTTTTTTTTTTTTTTTTTTTAAGTCTGCGTCTTTACGAAAAAAAAAGGCCTGGGTTGTAAGAAGCCAGACTTGATGCGGAAGTAAAGCCGCTACTCACCTAATTCATGTTGTTCTTTTCCTTTTACTGGAAGGCAAATTCTTCAGTCCACGTAGCTCGTGAATAGATTACCAGTGACATCTGGAGACATTTTTGCCGAGGGATACTTTCCGTGTTCACAAAGTTAAGAATACGTTTTCCTTTTTTCTAGTTTTCGTTTTTTTCTTTCTTCTTAATTAGACCTGAATGTCGTCAAGGTCGATGCTGTATCCTCGAGGTGCCTCTTGAACTGCGTCAACCGTTGGAAGGAAAGAAAATAAGAACATGGGAATGGAGGAAACTGCAAGAGACCATAAGGCCTACATTAGGCAGTTCCATGTCCCTTACCACCTGTCTTCTCTTAAAATAATCAACTGTTTTAGCGCTCACAAGATCGTCACTAGGCCTTTGTTTTTTTACTCTCTGTTTAT
>NC_134797.1:41869407-41876907 GCF_046742065.1 Oratosquilla oratoria | reverse complement strand
TATATTTGTGGGATCTACGAGTTTATGAGTTTCTGTGTCTATATATTTTTTTATCAATCAAAACTAAACTATTAAAACTAGATGAAAAACAATAAAGATTAGAATAGAAAAATACTAACAATCAAATTTAGACAAACTTAGAATTAAAATTAAACTTAAAGTTAAATTACATAAAAATAAGTTTCAAATAGAAATTTAGGTTGAAATCAAAATGAGAACTTAAACTACAATAAATATAAGAATTAGAGTAGAAATTATAATTCCAATTGAAATCAACATTTAAGTCAAAACGAGAGCTAAAACTAAAAGGTAAAATAAATATTAGAATTGCAATTAGAATTATTATCAACTAATTATTTCACCCATACCATGCTAATGAAACATCCACATCACAATCACCCAATTCAAGAATCACAATCCAACTACAACATTCTCAGTATCCTCTTTGAAGACAATCATCCCCACCAGAGAACACAAGCCCACGTGCTCTCAGCTCATGAACACAACACCGCCTAACTATTCCAACAATACGAATATATTTGCCTTCATTGTAATTAGACATCACCAACTACTGACGAATTAGAAGACCTCACTAATGACCAAGTTAGTTTCTTAGTTAAGACTGAAGTTAACAAATGTCCGGTCATTCATCCTACGAATCTTTTAGGGTCTTTTGGTAAATAGGAATGATAGTAAGTAGGTATGTAATATGCATATTTGTCTGCATGGTGGAGGAATTCTGGTTTGAGGATTGCATGACTTTACAGCAAATTAAACCTCTATTGGGGTAAATCTGAGATTTAATAAAAAATGTCTCTTATGGATGTTGTCGGATGTTTATTTATACACACTGATCCACCATCGAAACAGTCTGATAAACAGCTACAATAGTCTAACAGGTCCGAATTAAGTCACTGTATGATTGAAGCTCCTAATCATTTTATTATAAATTGTGCTTATTCAAATAAGACCTATTTCTTCGAATCGAAATCATTTCGTGTGAAAACCTAGCTAGATTTATATAAAAAATAATCAGAGATGAAAACTGATTAAAAGACCACATTGTCGAATTAGGAAAGCTTGTCCATTATACGAAGTACACAAATTAATATAATAAACAGAAATGAACCATTGCCATAAATTACATTTTTTTTTTTAATTTTTAGTGCCAAAAAAGGAGAAAAAGAAGAATGAGAGCAAGAAGAAGAAGATGGAGAACATGAAGAAGAAATAAAAGAAGTAGAAGTAGAAGAAAAAGAAGAAAAAGAAGAAGAAGAATAAATAGAGGGAGAAGAATATGAGGAGGAAGAAGATGAATGAGAAGAAGAAGAAGAAGAAGAAGAAGAAGAAGAAGAAGAAGAAGAAGAAGAAGAAGAAGAAGAAGAAGAAGAAGAAGAAGAAAAAGAAAACGAAGAGAAAAAGAAGAATAGAAGAAGAAGAAGAAGAAGAAGATAAGAAAAAGATGATGATGAAAGCAAAGAAGGGGATAAAGATGACAACAAAGAAGTGGATAAAAAAGAAAAGAAAAAGAAGAGGAAAAAGAAAATAAGAAAAAGATGAAGATGAAAGCAAAGAAGGATATGGAAATGAAAGCAAACAAGGTGATGAAAAAGAAAAAGAAGAAGAAGAAGAAGAAAAAGACAAGAAAAAGATGAAGATGAAAGCAAAGAAGGATATGAAGATGAAAACAAACAAGGTGATCAAAAAGAAAAGAAAAAGAAGAAGAAGAAGAAGAAGAAAAAGAAAAGAAAAAGAAGAAGAAGAAGAAGAAGATAAGAAAAAGATGAAGATGAAAGCAAAGAAGGACATGAAGATGAAAACAAACGCGGCGATGAAAAAGAAAAGAGAAAAAAAGAAAGAAGAATAAAAAGAACAAGAGGAAAAAAAAAAAAAACCGAGATCAACATCCTATCACCTACACTCCAGGAGAGACTGTTTTCGAAAGCAGTTCCAAACTGACGCGCGTGGGTTGCACACGACGAACTATTTTCGTCAAAATAGTTCGCCACCGCCGCTTGCACTAGGTAGACACGCGGGCACCTTTCATGTCCTTCCCCTTTACGTAGAGGCAGTCGTGACCACAACACCTGCGACAAGGGGAACACCAAACTCAAAAACACGGCACAGATAGAACTATTAGTTTCTCGTCTGTACAGTCAACAACAAAAGCTCTTCCTTCTTGTTGACTGACAGATGTGTCCACTTCGGTAGATATTGATTAGGTTCTATTCATCAATTGGTGTTTTATATCAAACTACCTATTTACGTGTTTATAATTTTTTTACATTCCTATCTATTTGTGTATATTATATATATATATATATATATATATATATATATACATATATATACATATATATATATATATATATATATATACATATATATATATACATATATATATATATATATATATACATATACATATGTTTGTGCATGTATATATGTATATGTATATATATATATATATATACATTTTATTTTCATCTATTTATCTACTTATTCAATTGTTTATGTATTTATCTATTTATTTATATATTTATATATTATTACTTTATTCATTTACTTGATTATTTATTTATTCATTCGCTTATTTAATTGCTCATTTATTTATTTATTTACTCAATTACTTATCTATGTGTTTATTTTTTATTCATTTATTCATTTACGCGTTTGGTTATTTGCGCATTTATTTGTCAACTTATTCACTAATTGATTTATTTGTTTACTCATTTATTAATCTATTTATCAATTTCCTTGTTTATTTATCTACTTACCTATCTAACTACCTATCTACTTACCCACCTACCTGTCTCTCTCTTTTCCTCTCTTTTTCCCTCTCTGTCCTGTCTCTTTCACTATGATATTTATATGTCCTTCCACTGGATTTGAGAAAAGAGTCAAGACTGATATTATCATTATAGATATCGCTTCACCTTCCTTTGCAGAAATTGAAAGCCAAATTGGTAAAAAAAAATAGGTATCTAATAAAGATATAAAGTCAACACAAATTACATTAAAAATCTAATCGTCACACCAGTATATCACAGTAGGATATATATATATATATATATATATATATATATATATATATATATATATATATACTGTATATGTACAACACTGAATGGGTCCCAGTGATTAGAGATACATTTAAAAACCATAATGCACTTTAATTCAATGGAGGTCGACATGCAGAAATTGAAATGCGGTACTGCCAAGGATTCGAACCCAGCAATCACATGACAAGTGCCGTAGTAACTTACCAACTACGCTATCAAGAGAGATATAGGTTGAGCGTAACTTTTCTTATATATTTGTATGCTCGAGTTACATTACATATACATTAAATTTTGCGTTCAACCCATCTCCATTATGATAGTACAATTGGAAGTATACAAACGCGGGAAAGTATTTGTACAACATTGAATGGGTTCCAGTGATTAGAGATACATTTTAGCAACCACAATGCACTTTAATTCTAAGCCATCAACACCGAGAGACCTGATGGAGGCCGACATGCAGAAATTGAAATGCGGTACTGCTAAGGACTCGAACACAGCAATCACCTGACAAATGTATCTCTAATCACTGGGACACATTCAGTGTTGTACCACAACTAAGCGAGGCCGAGACCAGCACGCTTCCGATGACGCCACCACATTCAAAAAGAAATTTAGAGAAAAAAAGCATCTAGATTGTTCCCGCGGAAAGATCTGGACGTCTCGGTCCGTGGCACGACCGGCGGTTCGGCTTTTGTTTTTTCAGCGGCGAAGTTCTCTCTTTAATCCGGCCCTCTTGGTGTTCAGCACGGGCGACACCTATCGCACCTCCCCTTCCCTCCGTGTGAACCACATCTTCTCCCCTCTCTTTTCCTTCCTCTTTCCCCTCTTCCACCTCAAGGGATGTCTCCTCGTCTTCTCTATTTTCTGTGTGAAGAGGAAGGGCTGATGTCTAAGTGAAGCGGTCCTGCTGCGGATGAGCTGTGCCTTACTGCATTGGTTCCAACCCGGGCACTGGGCTGGAGACAGGGATGACCCTTCATCCATGAGGAGCTAAGATGAGAGGGAATCAAATGAGTGGTGGATGGGAGTGGAGTGTGTGTGTGTGTGTGTGTGTGTGTGTGTGTGTGTGTGTGTGTGTGTGTGTGTGTGTGTGTGTGTGTGTGTGTGTGTGTGTCCGCGTGTGCATGGTCACAGCATTACACATACATCAGGTCATATATAAGCTCTGAGTTTTTATCCGGGGGGGGGGTAACAGCTGTCGATCACGAGTCCAACACGTGATCTAAGACCGTGGTGAATCACAAAGGGGAAGACAACCTACTCTGCAGAGGATTTTCAGGACCATTTATTTGCATTACCGATGCGGTAAGCTTATTACAGAAGATGAATTGTAGAAATAGATGAATTAATGAAATTAACATATGGTAGAATCCTACACCAAATCTTGAATAAGAGTATACAAAGACAAATAACCAGTTTAGTTTGATATAAATATTACGAGTCGTCAATCAAATATCCTGAGAGGTAAGAAAACGCTACATCTCAGGGAAGGTTGCAAGAATTCAAAATAGCAATATTTCTTTTCTTCACCGGCAACAAACACATCGATATTAAATTCCTAATGGAATTTTAGAAAGTGCTGTTGAAAATAAGGAAAGTTAGATGCACTATCTTGCAAACCATTTTGAAGACTGGAATTAAAAGAATGACAAGAGACAAAAAAAAAACCTTCGAGTTCTGATGAAAATAAGAAAAGTGTTAAAATTTTATTTTTTCGCATATTGTATGTTACAAAGTCTGGCTCGAGTTTTGTAATAAATCATAACTATGCCTGATGTCTTGGTTCTTTGTTTTGGACTCCAGAAGATTATTATTTGCTATTAAAAAAAAAAAATGATCGCATTTTACTTTACTTCTGTCCTGCTACAACTCTTCCTTAAATTTCTCTCCTTGCTCACATCTTGAACTCCATCTCTTCGGTGCGATATTTCCCCCCGAGGATAGAAGCGCCAGTGTGTTGGCATGGTGTGTTATCTATTGTAATATTTATATTATGTTATCATGTATAAAATGTATTTGTATAAGATATCGCAGATGCGTTGCACGTTCGCGCGCAAAATCTGGAGCTGGACGCGTCAGTTTCGAAGACAGCCTTGTAGCAAGTGCACGCATTTGTTGTTAGTGTATATCCAAATATAAACTTTGACAATTTACTTTGCGCACTCATTTAGCCACCCAATACACCAGTTATTGCTGATCAAATACCTCAATGAAAATGTAAACAAATAGGATCGTCTTAGATAAATGATAGATAAATAAATGACTAAATAAACATAAATGAGTAAATAAATTAGTAGAAAATAATAAATCAATAAATAAATGAATATAAAAATATCTAGATAGATAAACAAGTATATAGATAAACAAATGTATAAAGAAATATATGAATATATAGTTAATCAAATCAGTAAATGAATAAATAGATATTCGAGTAAATAGATAAATGAATAGATTAGTAGATAAATAAAAAATAAAAATAAAAATGTATATATAGATAATCCAGTAAGTAAATAAACACATAAATAAGTAAATAAATATATGAATAAATAGATAAATAAACAAATAGATGAATAGATATATAAGTAGACAAATAAATAAACAAATAAACAAAAAAGGTAGTGAATAAATCAATAAAATTAATTAAAAGATGAATATATAAATTGATAAATCAATAGAATGAGTAATCACTATAGTCAACCTGTTAAGTCGGAGAATGAAAAATACTTCAATCCCTGAAAGGCTAAATCGTTCTGAACCATGACTCACAATGCAGCTTTACTTGTGGCTAGAACAGACGCTTTTATTCAGCTTGGGAGGAGTCCAACAGCACAATATTTGCTGCTTATTTGCAGCTTATCAACACAGATTACCTTAATTTTTTCTCTTAATATTTTTCTTCATTTTCATCACGTTTATCATGCGGATTTTCAGCATTGTCTCAAATAATCTAAATTCTTCTTTCTCTTGTTTTTATAATCTTATTGGTAAGAATAATTTTACCTAATATGCTTTTTATACTCTTGTATCATCATTATTACGTTTTCTTCTATTAACTTGATGTTATTTATCATTATTTTCATCACGTTTATCATGCGGATTTTCAGCATCGTCTCAAATAATTTAAATTCTTCTTCTCTTGTTTTTATGATTTTATTGGTAAGAATCATTTTACCTAATATGCTTTTTACTCTCTTGCATCATCATTATTACGTTTTCTTTTATTAACTTGATGTTATCTATCATTATCTCTATTGTATATTAATCTTTTCTTATCATATCTATAGTCTCTATTCATATCGTCTACAAATTTTTTTTTCTAACAAAGTTAAAATATTACGCACGTGTATATTTTTGTTCCAGGATGTTTTATTTGTTGAATAAAAAAGTCTAGCACATATGGAACAAAAAAGTAATGGTATTAAGGATGTTAAAGTTTCAAATACCATGACAGATGATTAGATTTTTTTTCGAATGGGGTCGGATTCTGCTTTAATGGAGTTTCGAATGGTCGACATTTCATTTATTCAAGACTTCATCTATTAAGTGAAGAAAATCGTTTGTCTTTTGTCAGATGCAAACAGCTCCTGAATAATATTTTTGGTGAAACGCATACAATCACTTAAAGAAATACAAAAATAACACAGGTAGAAAGGAAAATGAAGATCTGTAACGCTGCTACAAAGTATCTTAAGACCAGAAAATCTCTTCGAGTTTCAAGTAAATAAACTACAACTCCGACTAAAGCTCTTGAACTTCTTCCTCACGTTCGATTTTCGTGGTATGATCGCACATTTACCTTTTCTTGCTTTTTCATACTTTGAATTCGATTTCTTTTTCTTTTTGTCCACAACCATGACATCCTGATATTTTTTTTTTTGTCATTCTTCAGTGAGAAGAAAGGGTCTACATCGGTTTATTCTAAACAATCTTATATCATGCTCCCATTTTACTTCCACCAGACCCGCACGCCGTCTACGTTTTCTATACTTATATGAAAGAATATATATTTTTTTTCAATTGATATATTTTCTATTTTATTCTTAGAAAACGGGTTGGGGTGATTGATAGAAATACACTGGACTTCGTCTTGATTTTTGTTCTCTTGCCACGTTTTTTAAATGAATTCAAGTATTCTGGTTATGCTGAATTCACATATGATTATGTGGTCAATCAGCTCAAATTATCGAATTGCACTTAAGATTGTTAAAAAAAAAATTCAAAATGCTGTTTTTTTTATAATGAATTAGTATCAAAGTTATAAGGTTAATAATGACTAAATGTTATAATACTGCATTTATCAACATCGAAAATATGGCGGGAATATACATCAATGTAGAAGAAAAGACTTTTTCAAATAATTTATCTTGTGTTTTTCATCAGGCAAGTCACGTTTCAGCCACCAACAGTAATTTGCTAAAATTTTATGTCACATCGT
>NC_134797.1:41854407-41861907 GCF_046742065.1 Oratosquilla oratoria | reverse complement strand
GAAATTCCTTAATTTTCTTTATTTCATCCACGTGTTGACCATTGTCGAATTAGTTGAAGGGTCTACAGGAGTCATCACATTGGGCAGCTTCGACCGGCTTCTCCAGCGTCGACAGTTGAGAGTTCGTTTGAGTAAAAAGCGACTTCGGTTTACAATATTCTATTTGTCAAGTGTCCAAATATCAAATTATCTTTCTGTCAAATTTTGCAAGCGCAAATGTTGAACGAAGATTATAAACCAATACGAGTGTGAGACATACGCTCTTAGAGAAATGTAGCTCTCTGTAAACGAAGTTATATTCTAGTTACTCAAATGGAGGTTGGAGGTAGGATATGGGAGGAAAAATACCCCAGTGTGATAGCCCTTTAAAGTAGAAATATATTGACTAGATAAACACCATATGAGGACGGAGCCTTTATTTGTACGACGTTTCGCTTATTACAGCTTTTTCAAGTACAAGTTGAGATACAAATGCTTGAGATTAAATAAGGGGAAAGGAGGGAACGGGGAGAGAAAAAGGGGGGGGGAAGGAAGAGGAGGAGGAGGAGGAGGAGGAGGAGGAGGGTGGGGGGATTGGACACTGGGAAAGGATGAGAATGCTGGCCCAAACGTCCGTGGGCGAAATGTCGAAATATATTCCTGACTCAAAGATACTAATCGAATTCCCTGTACGGAGGTCAGCCTTCAAACTCTTCGAAGACCACAAACTCGTCCTCAACAACGCCCGAGGAACACCATCTGACCTTGCTTTGGTCTCTGACGACCATAGGGAGGTCAGATACGGACAGGAGGTTGACCTTGAAGGATGACAAGGAGCACCTTCGACCCCATCAGTCATTCTGTTTGTTTCTTGAGACGCTCATCACCACAACAGACTCATTAGTCGGTGCGGGATGCCCGCTGGGCATGACGCTCTCGTAGATGACCCTAACAATACCCGTCCCTGCCCTCGCTCTGCTTATCTTCCAATTACTCATCTACCGCATCTACTTCCTCACTCTACCCCTCCTCTTCCTCCTCCTCCTCCTCCTCCTTAGTCGTCTTCTACAACCACTCCTCTTCACACTCCTTCTCCTCTTACTTTTCCTCCTTCATTTTCTCCTCCTTCAGTTCCTCCTCCTCTTCCTCCTTCTCCTCCTCCTCCTCCGTTTTCTCCTCCTCTGCCTACTTCTCCCCCTCCTACACTCTTTTTCCTCCTTCTTATCCTACTCCTTATCCTCCTCCTCCTCTGTTTTCTCCTCCTGCTCCTCCTCCTTTTTCTCCTTCTCCCTATCTTCCTCCTGTTTTTCCTCTTACTTATCCTACTCCTTATCTACATCCTTCTAATGATTTCCCTCCTGTATCCTCTTCCTCCTTCTCATCCTACTACTTTTACTTCTCTTTCTACTTCTTCCTCTTCTAATTCTTCACGTTGTTCTCCTTCTCCTCCTCTTACTTTTCCTACTCCTTCTCCTCCTCTTCCTTTTCCTCCTCCTTCTCCTTCTGCTCCTCGTCTTCCTCCTTCTCCTTCTCTTCCTCTATCTCTTTCTTCCTCTACTCCTCTTAATACTGTTACTCCCCCTTATTCTACTTTCTCTCCTTTTTCTTATAATTTTTCTCCTTATCCTTATTTTATTTCCTCTTCTTCTCTTCCTTTTCCTTCTTTTCTCTGTCCGTATGCTCATACCCATCTCCATCTACATTCCATCTCCATCTCCTCGATTTCCTCTCTCTCGTCTTCATTCTCCTCTTCCTTATCTTATTCCTCCACTATTCCTCTCTTCATCTTTACAATCATCATTGTTATCACCCCTTTGCTTCTCTTATTCCAGCTCTTCCTTCTCCTCTTCCCTCTCTCCTCCCCTTCGTCAATCTCCTTTTTTTCCTTTACACACACACACACACACACACACACACACACACACACACACACACACACACACACACACACACACACACACACACACACACGCACAAGCACACACGTTCTTAGTTGTTTATGATTTATGTCATTCATACCACTTTCGTATACACTATTTCTTACGCTCATTCCCTTCCTCTCTTTTCTATCTTTCTCTTGCGTCATTCAAAGGAAAACAAATTCTTCTTAATGATGTGATCTTTTTCATTTGCTTTCCCTTTAGTTGTACACTATGATTCCTATTTTCGTTTCATCTCTTTCGTTCAAGAAGATTTCGCTACCGATTCTCATCTAACACTCGTCGGTTTTATCCACCTCTTCTCTCAATTCTTGCTAATGGGTTTCAAATTACAACCATATTTCTCCCTCTTTCATTAAAAAAAAAAAAAAAAAAAAAAAAAAAAAAAAAAATCCATAGACCTATTAGTTTCAAATTGCAAACATGTTTCTCCCTCTTTCATTCTAGGAAAAAAAATCCATAGATCTATTAGTTTCAAATTGGAAACATGTTTCTCCCTCTTTCATTCTAAAAAGAAAGAAAGAAAAAAATCCATAGACCTATTAGTTTCAAATTGAAAACATGTTTCTCCCTCTTTCATTTTATATAAAAAAAAAAAAAAAAAAAAAATCCATAGCTCTATTAGTTCCACTGGCTCGAGAGCACAATTTACATTTGGCCGGCCAGTCTGTGTCCTCACCACTAAATCTACAATTAAGCACTAATTACCATAACATCCACACTACACCCAACACACCCTTTTATTATACACCCACTAGCCCAAGCGGTGTAACTTCTAACTAAGCGGTCGTGAGATCGGTCTTCGTACATGGCTGGAAAGAATCACAAGAATATGTAAGATAGTTTTATCCTTTTAGTCTGAATATCAAAGTACAATATATTTTTTACTATTATAGACCAGCGTTTCTCAACCTTTTTACCTTTGCGTAACCTTTAAAATGAATTGCATGTCTTAAGGAACCCCTGCCCTCCCCCCAAAAAAAAACCACATATACCATATCTTTCTCATTTTATTTTCATCGTAATAATAGGTTAGATAGGATGATGTCTATATTACATTATTACAATAACCAAGAGTATGTCGTGCGTGTTTAATTATATTACGTATATGAAATTAGATAAAAAATCAAAAGTGCATTAGCTTATCTCACTTGTTCTCGCGGAACCCTTAGGGACCTTTTGCGGAACCTTAGGGTTGAGAAACGCTGTTATAGACTCTATAAAGCTACTGTCTCCACCCGTAACACAGCACAATGCCTTAGGAATACTCTCTATTATGAGAAAAAAATACTCATGACCACTTCCATTTCCACTAAACCTAAGGCTCATTTCATACATACCGTCTTTTCGCCGTGCGCCGTCCACGACACGACGTCGTGCTCTCACGGCCACGACCACATGTAAAGGCGTCCATAGACACCCACGGTTATTTGAGAGTACGGCGTCGTGTCGTGGACGGCACACGGCGAAAAGTCGATACGTATGAAAGGAGAGCTTAACCCATTAAACTCCGATGACAAGATGTCTTGTCATTTGGTCAAATAAAACAAAAAATCATAAAACACCAAAATGTTTGATCAAACACCAGAAAAAATATGACGTCAGTCCACGCTTCGCTCGCGAGCGAAGCGAGGACTGACGTCATATTTTTCTGGTGTTTGATAAAACATTTTGGTGTTTTATGATTTTTTGTTTTATTTGACCAAATGACAAGACATCTTGTCATCGGAGTTTAATGGGTTAAGTATCCATTATGGCTAACATACGCACTTAAACCACCTAATGTCCACACTATCCACGTGACTATTACCATTCTTCTACTCACATTTCTCCTTTCACTATTGTCCCTATCTCCTGTCATTAGAACCTATAAGAACAGAAGAACATAAGAATGAAGGAGACTGCAAGAGGCCACAAGCCCTACACTAGGCAGTTCCATGTCCCTTACCACCTGTCATCTAATCTTCTCTTAAAACAACCAATTGTTTCAGCGCTCACTACTTGGTTACTAAGTCTATTCTATTCGTTAACCACTCTGATGGCAAACCAGTTTTTGCCCATTTCCTTCTTGCCAAGAACTGGTTTACCAACGCTGTACAGTCGCCAGCAAATCGCTGAGAGAGTCGTCTTCTTCCTGTCCTTAAAGGGGCTATCACACTGGGCTTCCACGGGCCTCACCAGCTCCGACAGTTGACTTCATTTTAGTAAAAACGAGTTTGGCTACATTATTTTTTCAAATCTCCTAATATCAAATTATCTTCCCGTCATATACAGCGAAGTTGAATGGACTAAGAGATTGTAAACTAATACGAATTTTAGACATACTGTTGATATGTTTATAGAGCAATCTAGATTTCTGTAAGCGAATTCATGTTCGAGTTATAAAAATGAAGGTTGGAGGTAGGACGTGGGAGTAAAAATAGCCCAGTGGGATAACCCTTTTATCGTGTCTCCGTTTTCTGTTGATGTACAATTGGGTAAGACCCGCGTCGTAATGGCTTCCTGGACGCGTTGTCGTCTTGTCACAAATACATTTGTTATATTCTCTGTATACAATTGAGCGTCTTGTTTTTGTGTGCAGCTGTTTACAAAGCACCATTTAATTATGCCAGTTTTCATATTCCAGTGTACTGCAAGATAACCCTCTTGTGTTCAGTCTCTTTGGAACGTAAATATATAAGAAAGGATATGGGTTTATGAACTGCTGTTTGCTTGGACTTCATAGAGCATATAGGTGGAAAGTGAGGAGCCTGCGGCAGGAGGCGCTTAACTACGGCCGAAGTCATCATCATTGCCCTATACGCTTGGAATCTCGGTGCTTGGAATCGAAGAGAAGTGAAGGATTCGAACCCACAACTAAACGCTCACCACTCTTCCGATTACGTCATCAACGTACATAACTTACGCTGCGTGGCCCTTTGCTAAGATACACATTAAGTATTTCAATCCGGCTAACGCCGTACTATTCTATTCATTATAGAACAGGACCTCATGGGGAAAAGGCTAAAAGATTTTTGTATAACTACTAGAGAAGAAGAAACCTCGAGAATAACAGTAATTACGTAAACCTCAATAATGATGCACCGAGTCGGACGTGGCTTGAAAATTGAAAACACAATTACCGAGTGACTCATATTTCTCATTACACCGCGAATTTCTTCAACAGATTAAAGTACTACGTTTGATTATCTATTCATATGTTTTATGATTATATTAAGAACAATGATGAGGGTGATTGTGTGATGCATTGAAATTTGATTTCAGTCGTATACTAAGGATATTCACCCCTTCTTTCGTGGGAAGTTTAATTCGTTCACCATGAATGAGAATACGATTATCATACTATAATAACACATAAGTAATAATCTCAGAAGTAAGGAAATACAAGAGAGATGTGAATGATTAGTGTATAGACAAAGGGTATCAGGTATTAGGAACCAAACACGGTATAAAAATAACTCATTGATTAGCATTAGATTCCCTATCGATTGGCTTAGATAATTTCATTTTACATCCCAGGGTGGCCATGCAATGAATCGGTGGGGGTAAACCAGTCTCGGCTGTCAGGCCCTGCAATATGGGTGCTGTGTCTTGCACCCCTCTGACCCGAACGGTGTGGCGGGAGAAAGGGTTACCTTTCATCAACAAGGAGTTCAGATAGAAGAGACAACAATATGGTGTTGGATAGGTGAAGGGTGGGAATGTGCTCCGCATGGACCACTCTATCATAGGAGTAAAGGACCTTTTGGTATATGTGTGTATATACAAACCAGTTCTTATGTTTCATGAAGGTGATGTTTGTGGCTTAAGAGGAACTATCTACTTCGAGCTGAGGAACAACAACACATCTCCCACGGTCCCTCCGATCCGAAGACCACCGAAGGAGATAGTAGCCGGTCCTCAGAGGCCTGAGGGTGTGGACAAGGACGCCCTGCTTGTGAACAGGGTCCTCCCTAAGGCTCCCAGGACCTCTCCAGTGGTTCTGGTCAGTCCTGTATTACACAGGGTTATGGTCGTGAATATAGTAGTCAGGTACTTAATTGTAGCGTTCAGGTCTTCTGGTCTATGTGTGGTAATGATGAAGGGACGCACACACACACACACACACACACACACACACACACACACACACACACACACACACACACACACACACACACACACAAGCTCACATATATATGAGAGTGTGACTGCGTGTGTGAGTTTGTGTTTGTGTGTAGATATGTATTGTGCATCTGTTTGTTTATACCTATCTATATATATCTATGTATATACACATATATATATATATGTATATATATATATATATATACATATATATATAATATATATATATATATATATATATATATATATTTACTTAAACTCATTATTTGCACTGAAATCAATCAGGTTTTCCAGACGAACTGACCACAAATTTAGTGCCATAAATCACGCTAATGATACGAGAGGCCTTAAAATGCTAAATTGATATTAGGATAATGAACACAGATTACTTCAAGCAAAGTATCCCGTACTCCAGTTCTTTGATTGTTTATGCAGATGGCGCTTGCTTAATTGCATCTGATGAACGCCTAAGGAAGGGTTCCATTGTGGTGAGCCGCACTGAACTCGCGCAAAGCGCGGGGCACCATGTACCTTAATGCCTTGAAAGTAAATGAAGTCTAGTGGGTCGTCTGCTTCTAATATTTTAAAACTTTTATTTACTATTTCCTTCAGTAATTCATTTAAGTCAAATGTGACTTGGACATGACCGGCTTATTCGAAAACTCGTTATTCATATTCTATTGGTGCCTGACTAGCGTTACAAATTCAGTCATTTCAAATAAACTATTTCTTTACGTTATGTGCGACTAATCTTCTATTCATCATCGTCCTCTGGTTCTGATATCAGATACAGAGATTCAGTGAAAATTGATATAAACACAACGAAATTAATTTATCTCATTTCTCTTAGAACTCAGAGTAAACATAATTGCCTCAGTAACGGAATTTCTTCTTGTCTTCCCTGTTTTCACATTAGGGGACGAGGAGGAAGGGTCACCATGTAAATAAAGCGGTGAAGAATTGCTGTGGATGTGCTGTGTCTTGCTGCATTGCCACTGATCCGGGAAGTGGGCGGGGAACGCGAATGGTTCTTCATCCACAAGGAGCTAAAAAAAAAAAAAAAAAAAAAAAGGTGATGAACGAGAGTGAGGTAGGTGAGGGTGGAAGCATGCCTTGGCTTGTTACCTCTCTTATAAAGGGTAAAAAGACTTTTGGTATATAGACAGAGATTTATATATATTGGTGATAGTTCACGTGGTAAGTTAATTGCATTGTTGCCATGCATATATAGACTATCTATCAATCTATATACTAGAGACTTCTTTCTCCTCATAACGGGGTAACCAACCAAAGCTGTTTTTGACACATGGAAAGAATGAGTGATGAAAGATTAGTAAAAGAGGTGTGGAAGGCAGATGTCGAGGGAGTGAACTTGAGTGGATGATCGAGGATGAGGTGGATGGATGGAGTAAAAAGAGCGTGAAGAGGGGAATGTCTGTTGAGGAAGGAAGGGAGCAGGTAGGAGATGGGGATG
>NC_134797.1:41836907-41851907 GCF_046742065.1 Oratosquilla oratoria | reverse complement strand
TGTCTATGGACGTTTTCACACCTCACGACCACGACCACGTGTGTAAAAGTTCATAGACACCCATGGTTATTTGAAAACACGACGTCGTGTCGTGGACGGCGAAACGTCGATACGTGTGAATCGAGCCCAAGGTCGCGTTTGCTCGACGAACTACCGGAGGATGAGAAGGATTGGGAGATGAGATGTATTTGAGGATTGTTTTTACATATTTTTCTGTCTGTCGGCAGGCGATTTTATTCAGGTGACAGACACCCCCTTGACATTTGAGTGATATAGGATATCTCAGTTCGTAAATGGCAAAGAAAAAGAAAGAACGAAAAGAAAAAAGGATGAAAGGAAAGAGAGAGAGAGAGAGAGAGAGAGAGAGAGAGAGAATAAAGGAAGAGACATAAACGATGAATAGAAACAACGAAAGAAAGAAGAACGAGGAAGAAATAGAGAAGAAAAGAAGACAAAAACAAGAACACAGAGAAAGAGAAAGAGAGAAAGAGAGAGAAAGAGATAGGGGCAAGGGAGAGTAAGGAGCGAGAGAGAAGAAGAATGATGGAGGAAGGAAGTGATGGAGAGAGAGAGAGAGGGAGGGAGAGAGAGAGAGAGAGAGAGAGAGAGAGAGAGAGAGAGAGAGAGAGAGAGAGAGAGAGAGAGAGAGAGAGAGAGAGAGAGAGAGAGAGAGAGGTAGGGAGTGATGGATAATGTGACCAAGGGATAAGAAAAGTGGGAAGAAATGATGAAATCAGCCCGGGAGAGTGAAGCTTTTCGAGAAGAAGGGAAAAGCCAAGAGGAAAATGGACCCAAAGTAGGAAGGATGGGAGGGGAATATACTTCATACAGAAAGGGAAAACAAGATCAGGCTCCCAACAAGAGAAGAGTAAAGATTCTTAAAAGAAAAGAAAGAAAAAAAAAAAAAAAAAAAAAAACGATTATGCAAAACGGGAGTGAGAGAAAAAGACATAAAATCGATTTTGTACATTTTTTTTTATTATTTCTTTTAATTAGAGAGGGAGGGAAAGAGAGAAAGAGAGCCGAGAAGAGATGGGCATAAAAGGAGTGAGGATAGAAAGTATTAGAAAAATAAGAATACAAACAAGGCAAGAAATATTAAACTGACGAGATGGGAAGAGATTTGGTCCAAATTAAAAAGAAAAATAAATGGGTAAAAAAAATTAGTAAACAGATACAGAAATAGATAAACAAACAGGTAGATAAATAAACATATAAATAAACAAACAGATAAATAAATAAACAAATAGATAAATAAATAACAGATAAAGGAATAAAGAAAGAATAACATGAATAAATAGATAAATATAGATAAATAAATGAATGAATAAATAAATAGACAAATAAATGAATAAGTCGATAAACAAATAAATTAATACGTAAGTAAAAAAGATAATAAACAGGTGCACTTGAGAGGAAACAAAAATTCATCGAGGTGCAAATGCAAAACTCACGAAAGCAGAGGAGCTTAGAGAAGGGATTAAAAAGACTATAGACGGTTGGTATTTTTCCAAGGACAAAAGAAAATGCGAAAAATAAAAAACGGATGATGTGAAAGTATAGGAAGAAAACAGAAAACAAGGGAATTCAGACATGATAACCATTGGGGAGGTAAGAAAAATGAGTGAAGAGGCGATTAGGATAGACGCTGGAGAGGTAAGAGATGTGAAATCAAGCTAAAATAATCTTAAAGGAAACAAGAAAGGATTAGAAAATGTTAGGCTTGTGATTTTTTGTTGTTGTCGCAGTTGTTTTTATTGTTTTTTCTTTATTGTTGTTCTCTTTCTGGTTCGTTTTCTTCCTCGTTTTGTTGCTGTTCCTTTTCTGACTTGTTCTTTTCTTCCTCATTTTCTTTGTATGTCATGTTTTGTTCATTACAATTTGGGTTCATTTTTTCCTAGCCTTTCAAAGTATGTAAAGTTTGAAAGACATCTTTAGCGTTGGAAGCCAAAGAGGAGGATAAGTAAAAAAAAAAAAAAAAAAAAAAGGCGAAAATGAAAAATTAAGTAGACACATTTACCCCCAAATTCGTATCAATTAGAGCAACTTTGGCGCCATCGAAATGATGACAGACTTGAATGTTACATTCTGCCTGGGTCGGCATCTGGCACCAAAAAGTTGGGAATGCCTTACTGAGCCCCTTTATAAACCCCTTCCATACGGTGACGCCTTCGTAGGAGCAAGTGGGTACGCGAGGATGCCGATGTCGGCGTCTTGATTATATTTATTGTAGTTGTACCTGCGTGACCCCCATACTCTGTAAACTGGCTTCATCATATTTTCTATGGTTATCAAAATTCACGGGTGAAAGAGAGAACGATCGATACAGCAGTGACTTTATTTTTTATAATGCGAGTATTATGACGCAACATCGTACGTCTGGCAGCTAATGCTGTCCGCGAGATTTTGGCCCGGAGTGAAGTAGTAAATACGAAGAGTTTAGAATGGCCGCCGCGCGCCGCTCTAATAGCTGTAGCCTCTCTATTCCACTAACCCCCCCCCTCCTCCATGCTCCTCTGACAAACTAAGCCATCCCACTGTATATCTGTGAGGTGTGTCAAAAAAAAAAAAAAAAAAAAAAAAAAAAAAATAGGCATTTAACAAATGCTCTTCTAGCCAACGCCAGACGATTTTATTCAGATAAAGACAGAACCTCGTGGTGAAAGATCCAAACTCAGGGATAAACATCCACCCACAGGACTGCACCCTCTGCAGAGTAGGAATAATGATAACAATAATCATAATAATGATAATATAAAGGCAAAACGAGGAACTATGTTCTCTCGGCCTATTCAGGAATATATATCATGCGAGGAACTAGTGTCCCTCGTTTAATCCAGGTACTCAAAACGTCTGCTGTGGTATAATAGTAAGAGAGAATCTATCGGTATAATGAACAAATACAACACAAATTTAAATAAGAACCACAGAGGACAACCATTGACTGCACTACGCTGTAGCACAATAAACACGTCTACTGACAGTAAAGTAATTAATCATCTTTGTCCTTTCTAGAAACAAGGTTATCGATAATGAGAGACAATAGGGAGGGGACGTCAGAACAGCTGAATTACCTGAACTATCTGTCAGAGATATAATGAGACGATACAAACCGATGGTTGTTGTGGTGGGGAAAAAAATCGCCACGAACCAATCGCAAACGATTTCCTGAACGAAAACGGCGGAAACAGAAAGTCTATAATAGACGTCGAACGCCAGCGGAATATCGTGTCCAGCGGTTTACAGAAGTGGCTAGGGAGAGTTTCACTTGTCTCCTGCTTCGTTACTCGAACCCAGAACACTTGTCTCCTGCTTCGTTACTCGAACCCAAAACACTTGTCTCCTGCTTCGTTACTCGAACCCAGAACACTTGTCTCCTGCTTCGTTACTCGAACCCAGAACACTTGTCTCCTGCTTCGTTACTCGAACCCAGAACACTTGTCTCCTGCTTCGTTACTCGAACTCAGAACACTTGTCTCCTGCTTCGTTACTCGAACCCAGAACACTTGTCTCCTGCTTCGTTACACGAACCAAAAACATTTTGCCAGCGTGGCCACTTGTATTGTGCGAAAAACTCCAGGTGTCATGACGTCACGCTAACTGGGTCGCTTCCGTAAACTACCAATGGCGTTGTGACGATCATTTGCCTCCTGACACCCAACAAGGAGGTAGTTAAGATCACTTGCGTCCTTACATATAATGATGATTATAATAACGTTTATGATATTTAATTCGTACGCAGAGGTTGTCATCGTCATTTACATTTCTGTCTATCGTTAGTCGATTTTACTAAGGTAAACTAATTCGCTCACCCTCCCACCCCCACCCTCCATCCTCTATCCTCCTCCGACACTCTGAAAGCTGTGCACCTGTTGAAATCATTGCCACAAGCGTGAGTAGGGAACTAATTGACAAAAGTAAACATTGCCAATTAAACTATGACAGTTCCATGACTATTGTTCCTGTCTTCTTCTTCTTCTTCTTCTTCTTCTTCTTTTTCTTCTTCATCTTCTTCTTTTTCTTCTTCTTCTTCTTCTTCTTCTTCTTCTTCTTCTTCTTCTTCTTCTTCGTAGCCTTTGGTTGTAGAAAGTAATTCTCACACTTTTCAATTAGTGACTACTCTCATAGTCATTTACATGTTGGCTTCGGTGTGCTATTTCAAACAACACAAAATACAATATAAAAATCGAATATAGCGATCGAATACAAAGAGGATAATAAGTTAGTGACAGAAATCTTAGTGTTGATATTGGTTTGTAGAAAAGAGATAGAATATGAAGAGGATAATAAGATATAAAGAAAAGAAGAAGGCTTAGAATATAAAACACACACACACACACACACACACACACACACACACACACACACACACACACACACACACACACACACACACACACACACACACACACACAACTCGTAGCTCAGTTGGTAGGTGTTCCCGGCTGCCACTACGGCGGTCCGGGTTCGAATCCCGCCCAGGGCTGAAATGATTTCAGTATCGCTGCGCTGCGGGTTGTTACTCCAACTCTCGTGGGTGGGGAGGTGGTGTGTTTGTGCATGTAAGGTCACAGCATTACCCATAGATCGGTTATATAGCTCTGAGCTCTCTTCCGGGAGGGAAATAGCTGTTGATCACGATTCCAACACGTGATCGGAGACCATGGTGAATCACACACGCATACACACACACACACACACACACACACACACACACACACACACACGCACGCACACACACACACACGCACACACACATATATATATATATATATATATATATATATATATATATATATATATATATACAGAGAGAGAGAAAGAGAGAAACATTTGGAAATTGTGGAATTCAATGAAAACAGACATATATAGAAAAAAAAGAACAACACAATACGAGGATGAACCTAAAAGAAAACAAGAGTAAAGTAAAAGGCAAAGGCACACAATAAATGAAGATAACATTTGAAACTGAGGACAAAGGGAATGCCAGAAACTTGAGAAGAAACAGGAAGTGTGAAGTGGGAGAAGAATGGGAAGTGGAAGAATTGTGGATGAAGGAAAGGCGAGGGAAAACAGAGAGAAGGGAACAACGGAACAAAAAGGAAAATAAAAAGGGCAAGGGGGCGTGTAAAGAAAAAATATCTAAAAGGGGGAAGAGAAACATGAAGATATCTGTGTACTACAACGAATGAACTGGACAAGGACAAGGGGAGGGAGGAAAGGAGGGAGAGAGTAGAAAAGAAGGAGGTTAATTATGGAAATACAGAACGAATAAGACCAACAGTAGGTCAAGTGGAAAGAAGATGGAGGACGACATCGAGGGAAACTTGGAGGACGAGTTGATCTGCTGGTAAAAAGATGATTCGAGTCCGAGATACAGATGATGTTGAAGGTGGAGAGTGAAGGATATGGTCGAGCTGGAGGATGGGGCAGTGTGGAGGGATGCTGGGCAACTGGTACAGATGACAGCTGAGACCAAAGGGCAAGGTGATATGGACGGGGACGGGGAGGGGGAAAGAGGGGCGGGGGAGGGGGGAGGGGGAGGGGTGACAGGATGCTGAACAATAGTAGCGAGGTTTGGTGTGAGGATAATATGGGTCAGACTGTAGGCTTGTGTGTGTGTGTGTGTGTGTGTGTGTGTGTGTGTGTGTGTGTGTGTGTGTGTGTGTGTGTGTGTGTGTGTGTGTGATTTACCATGGTCTTGGATCACGTGTTCAACTCATAATCGACAGCTATTTCCCTCCGGGAAAAGAGCTCAGAGCTCAAATATGACCGATCTATGGGCAATGCTGTGACCTTACACGCACACACAAACACCCAACCTCCCGCCCACGAGAGTTGGAGTAACGACTCGTAGTGCATCGATACTGAAATTATTTCAGCCCTGCACGGGATTCAAACTCGGACCGCCGTAGTGGCAGCTGGGAACTCCACAACCACGCCATTGTGTGTGTGTGTGTGTGTGTGTGTGTGTGTGTGTGTGTGTGTGTGTGTGTGTGTGTGTGTGATTTACCATGGTCTTGGATCACGTGTTGGACCCATAATCGACAGCTATTTCCCTCCCTCCCGGAAGAGAGCTCAGAGCTCATATGACCGATCTATGGGTAATGCTGTGACCTTACACACAAACACACACACACCTGCCCACCCACGAGAGTTGGAGTAACGACTGGCAGCGCAGCGATACTGAAATTATTTCAGCCCTGGGCGGGATTCGAACCCAGACTGCCGTAGTGACAGCCGGGAACTCTATCGCCGCGCCACTGAGTGCGCGCGCGCGTGTGCGTGTGTGTGTGTGTGTGTGTGTTTGCGTGTGTGTGTGCGTGTGCGTGTGTGTGTGTGTGTGTGTGTGTTTGTGTGTGTGTGTGTGGCTTAAGAAGGAGAACAGAACGAAGGTACAGCAGATACTAAGCCTTATGGAATACCAAATGAACATTGTGAATACACGGACGAGTGTGCTAGTTGGGTGCAACATAAGGACAACAGGGGTTCGGGGCGGATGAAGATATGGTGGTAGGGGATGATTATCACTGACACATATTATTAGATAAATAATCGTATGATTGCCGTGCGAGTGCGATACGGGTGTGACCAAATGCAGGGCGGAAGCCTCTTCATATGGGGTGAGTAAACAGAGCCAGTTGAACCTGGAGGGTGGTTGGAGGGTGAGGTTTGGTGGGTCGGTAGGAGGTTGGAGGAAGGGGTAAGGGGGAAGTGGGAAAGAGGAAGGGAGAAGGGGGAAGGGGAAGGGGAAAGAGGGGAAGGGGGAAGGCGGGGAAGGGGTGTTGGGGGAGAAAGGAAGGAGGAAATGGGAAAAGGAAAGGGTAAAGGGGAAAGAGGAAAGGGGAAGACTTGGTTGGGAGAAAGAGGAAGGGGGAAGGAGGAACTGGGGAAGGGGAAGGAGTAAGAGGGGAAGGGGGAAGGCGGGGAAGGGGTGTTGGGTGACCCCCCCATGCGAGATTGCATTACTGCGGGCAGCGTTGTCGTCGCGTTCGGAGGCCAACCAAGGACAACTCAACAAAGGATGACTACCTAGGCTAACTAAGGACAACTCGACAAAGGATGATGGCCTAGGCTAACTAAGGACGACTCGACAAAGGATGACGGCCTAGGTTAACCAATGACGACTCGACAAAGGCTGACGGCCTGGGCTAGCCAAGGACGACTTGACAAAGGATGACGGCCTAGGCCAACCAAGGACGACTCGACAAAGGATGACGGCCTAGGTTAACCAAGGACGACTCGATGAAGGATGACAGCCTAGGCCAACCAAGGACGACTCGACAAAGGATGACGACCTAGGTTAACCAATGACGACTCGACCAAGGATGACGGCCTAGGCTAGCCAAGGACGACTTGACAAAGGATGACGGCCTAGGCCAACCAAGGACGACTCGACAAAGGATGATTGCCTAGGTTAACCAATGACGACTCGACAAAGGATGACAGCCTAGGTTAACCAAGGACGACTCGACGAAGGATGACAGCCTAGGCCAACCAAGGACGACTCGACAAAGGATGACGGCCTAGGCCAACCAAGGACAATTCGACCAAGGATGACGGCCTCCTTCGGCCAAATAAAGGTTCTCTGACCTTATCATTTTCCTCTATTTTTATTTCTATTTATTGCATTTTATTTTGTTTCGTTTTGTTTTATTCTATTTTATTTTCTATCCTGTTTTATCTTATTTTGGTTTATCTTGTTTGATTCTTTTTTTTAATTTATTCTCTTTTTATTTTATTTTATTTCAGTACTTTTTATTTTAGTTTATTGTTTTATGTATCTATTTATCTTTATTCTATTTTATTTGATCTTGTTTCAATTTGTTTTAGATAAGAAGAGCAAAGTAGTAAATATACTTTTGTCATTCAAACGGATCAATTTCTGGGGAATTGGTGATCAAATAAGCCAATTGGTTGTACGTAAAGGGAACAAACGGTTAATAGTAATAATATTAGTGTAAAACACTGCATGTATGTAATGAAAAATTGCACTATCATGGGAACGAAAGATGTTATACGTGTATGTGTATATATATATATATATACATATGTGTGTGTGTGTGTGTGTGTATACTGCATATGTGTATGTGTTACATACATATAATAATCGCATACATACATGGACGACATATATCATTATACCTTCAAATACACCCACATGTAAGCGTATACGCGCGAGCGTGCACACACACACACACACACACACACACACACACACACACACACACACACATACTATACTACCAGCATGTGCCCAAAAATTGGCATGACCATAGATCATCTTTTACTCTATAGACACACACACACACACACACACACACACACACACACACACACACACACACACACACACACACACACACACACACACACACACATATATATATGTGTATATATATACATAAATACATATATGTATGTATGTATGTGTATATATATACATATATATATGTATATATATAATATCTATATATATATATATATATATATATATATATATATATATATATATATATATATTACATATATATCTTTTCTCGAATTTTCGTCCGCTTCCACGCTAGTTCAGGTTCTTCGTTCTAGAGCCTGACTGTTCACAAAGATACCCCATCATCACATTCAATACAATATTTCTATCAGGGACCGATCAATCTCTTGTCTTCCTTTTCTCCTCCTCCCCCATCCTTATCATCCATCAGCCCGTATTCCTTATCTCTAGGAGATCCCTTTTCGCCCCTCCGTCCTTTATCTTTCCTCCCTCGCCCTTTATCTGATCCTTTCTTGTTTGAATTAGTCAAAGAACTATAGGCATTTCCGTGTGAAATTTGAGTCCTTGGAGCCTGTGCATCTAAAGTGTGTCTCAGATACTGTACTCACTCAATAAAACCTCTCATAACGTTGTTGAATCCATTGGGTTATGATCAGCTGTGTCTAGAAAACGTCATTCATCAGTTTGAATATTTGCGAACACGCAAGAGGGACTAGACTAGACTAAGGAGGGAAAGCCTAAACCTTTCTTTAATTTCCAACTAAGGACAGCCAATTTCTAGACATAGCTGATCATATTGCGAATCAATGGATTTGACAACATTAAGAAACATTTCAAAGAATAAGCACATCTATTTGGCACATCTTGTATCGTCACGAACAAAAGTTTTGACTCAAAGTTTTCATGACACAAAACTCAAAATTGTTGTCGGACAAGGTTATCTTTATCTATTCAAGGGAATTACCTAACCGTAAATTAAATGCTACATAGGGAAATATATTACGTACTCGACACAAAGAAATATTGACGATGTACGAACTGTAATGTGATTCACCATAGTCTTGGATCACGTGTTGAACTCGTTATCGACAGCTATTTCCCTCCCGGAAAAGAACTCAGAGCTCGGTATGACCGATCTATGGCCAATGCTGTGACCTTACACGCACACACACACCCAATTCCCTGCCCACGAGAGTTGGAGTAACAACCCGCAGCGCAGAGATACTGAAATTATTTCAGACCTGGGCGGGATTCGAACACGGACCGCCGTACTCAAACCACTGCGCCACTGTAAGTCAAAACGTTTGTTCGTGACTGTACAAAGTGAATGGTATAGATATTGATTTGCATGAGAACTTTCATAAATGTATTCTATGAAATATAGTGATTTATACAACAAACCACCTCCCTAGATGTAAACCTTACTGTCTAGTTTATTTCAAATAAATTGTGTACTTTCTAGATTTGTATTTACGTATCATTTTGAGAGGTTATTAACTTATTTCTAATTCTCTAGTTCTTTCAGCCTTGAAATAGATTGGATTCTGTCTAGATTTGTATTTACGTATCACATAGTGATTTTATAGATTTCTAATTCTTTGGTTCGTTTAGCCTTAATGTTTGATCCAGAAATCTAGAATGTCTAGACCAGTGGTTCTTAACCTTTTTTGACAGCGACCCAAGATTTTGCACAAATCAAGCATCGCGACCCAAGCCTACATAGATATACGAATTGTCTTTATAAGTAATATGATTAAAATAAATTAGATTTTCTGCTTTGGAGTTTTTATCTAATCATGGTCTGCTTAGAATCCTAAAACTAGGCATCATGTATTTTAATTATTACAGTATATAATTATAATATATTTGTAGTGGGAAAATAATTATTTTCTGCAAACCCTTAGGCTGATGTCACACGGGCGGTCTACCCGCCTGACCGCGGCGGGTGAGACGCATTTCCCCACTTGAAACCGCCGCGGCCAGCCCGCCTGGCTATGTCAGACGAGAGGTTTATACATAGGAATCAATATAAAGCGGTTCCGCGGCGGCTGACCCGCTTTGCACCCGCGGCGGCCAACCCGCTCGTCTGGCTAGGGCTTTAGCGACCCAATAAAATGGCTTGGCGACCCAAATTTGGGTCGCGACCCAGGGGTTAAGAACCACTGGTCTAGACAGTCGGCGTTTTTTTTGGCCAAATAGGACTGACTGGTTGTTACGAACTTGACTAACTGGTGCTTCTATTATTGTGGATTACTTTGTGTTCTGAAAGGCCTTCCAATTCATCAAGACACCGATTCGATCGTCAACTAAATAAAAATGTCTTGTTTGTCAAAGAAAATCTATCTATCAATATACCAAAAGCTTCTTCCCCCTTTTTCAAAGGATATTATTTATGTGTAAAAAAAAAAAAAAAAAAAAAAAAAATACTGTGGTCAGGCCCATCATTACTGTTGTATGCACTCAGATAGCCTGGGCCAGTAACAACCACTAGTGATCATGAGAGCAAAACATTTTGTGAGGATTATGGTCATACATCTTTATCCTGGCTATCGACAAGTTATTCACACAACCTGAGTAGACTGATAGACTCACAGGCTCACATGCCGAACATGAGGATAATATTTGACCCACGCTACATTTCTCACAACGTCAATATGATTTTTTTTTTCGTGAGTACGCAGTATATTTTCTCATGTAGTATTTAGCTTACAGTTAGGTAATTTTCTTGAATAGGTAGAAAAGAAAGTTATCATACAAAGAAAAATATTTTGACGCAGCCCAAAGGGATACCTCCCCGTCTTCACGATTTTCCGCCTATAAGGACGGAGAGTGGGGGGGGGGGTTCGCCGATTAAGTGAAGCGGCCTTGCTGTGGATGTGCTGTACCTTACTGCATTGCTTCTGACCCGGGCAGTGGACAGGAAGCAGCGATGGCCCTTCATCCACGAGGAGCTAAAATGAGTGGGGGGGGGGAAGGGTGGTAGATGGGAGTGGGTGCATTCCTTTGATTTGGCTACCTCTCTTATAAGGTGGAAGAAGCCGTTGGTATATAGATACCATGAAAACTCTGGGAGGGTGAGAACTTTTGCTCGTGACTGTACATACAACTCCCGACACAGGAACCCCCCTCCTCAACCCCCCAAAGCCAGTACCCCTTCCCCCGAACGTCCACAAGTTCTCGCCTCCAGATACTCAACTCATGATATATTAGTCTCCACATCTCCCTCCTAGCTCTCCTTCGTTATATCTCCTTCCATCACGGTGCAGATCGGTAGCAGTGGCCTTTTTCTCATCGTGTCGGTAATCTGTGGTTTTCCATTCGTGTCTTCGTAATGTAGTGTACCCACACAACACCACCAATCATGCCTTGCCATGTTAGGTACACGGCAATCATATGATCCGATTCAAGAAATTTCTTTTTATTCCTCGCTGATTGGTACTACTGTTCTTGTTCTTCTTCATCTTCGTCTTATTTTTGTTTGTGTGAACTATGTGGTTGGGTTGTAGGTGTGTGTGTGTGTGTGTGTGTGTGTGTGTGTGTGTGTGTGTGTGTGTGTGTGTGTGTGTGTGTGTGTGTGTGTGTGTGTGTGTGATTCACCATGGTCTTTGGATCACGTGTTGGACTCGTGATCGACAGCTATTTCCCTCCCGGAAGAGAGCTCAGCGAGTTGAAGTAATGACTCGCAGCGCTGTGATACTGAAATTATTTCAGCCCTGGGTGTGATTCGAACCCGGACCACCGAAATGGCAGCCGGAAACTTTACCACTGCGCCACGAGTCGTGTGTGTGTGTGTGTGTGTGTGTGTGTGTGTGTGTGTGTGTGTGTGTGTGTGTGTATGTGTGTGTGTGAGATTTACCATGGTATTGGATCATGTGTTGGACTCGTGATGGACAGAGCTTTCCCTTCCGTATAAGAGCTCAGAGCTCATATAAGCCCAGCTCCCTGTGTGTGTGTGTTTGCGTGTCTACCTCAGTGAACAAATTTATTAATTAATTTCCTTCTACCTACACCAAATATTAGGCTGGACATAGATTAGGTGCTGGCTAGAAAATTAAGCTAACATCTATCTATCAGTCTATATACCAAGGGGCTTTTCCCCCTTATTAGAGAGGTAGCTAACCAAAAAAAAAACACTCATTCGTGGCGCGGTGGTTAGAATTCTCGCCTGCCACTACGGTGGTCCAGGTTCGAATCCCGCCCAGGGCTGAAATAATTTCAGTATCTCTGCGCTGCGGGTTGTTAATCCAACTCTCGTGGGCGGGGAGTTCGGGGTGTATATGACACATAGATCGGTAATACGAGCTCTGAGCTCTCAACGGAGAGGTTAATAACTGTCGATCACGAGTCCAACACCTGATCCAAGACCATGGTGAAAAAACCCATACCACTCCCTTCCGTCACCCATCCATCGCCCTGTCATCGTGGGTCCTCGCCCACTGCCCACTGCCCGGTTCAGAAACAATGCAGCAAGACACAGCACATCCACAGCAAGGACGGTTCATTTACACAGCTGTAAGTGAAGTAGACATAAGTAATCATAATTTCTTTTACCTGGTTTGAAAGTGTGGATGGAACAATGATCTCGTTATTGTTGTTGTTGTTATTATTATCATTGTCATTATTATTATTGTTATTATTATTATTACTATTATTACATACATACATATACCAAGGCTTTTTCCCCCTTACTAGGGAGGTAGCCAAAAAGGAAAAGGCATAAATTCATTCCCACCCATTCCATCCCCGAAAACACACCCACACACCTCCACCCTCCCTCCCATTTTAACACCTCCTAGATGACGGGTCATCATTATCATTATCATTATTATTATTATTATTATCATTATTATTAATATTATTATTATTTATTATTGTTTTTAACGAACACCTTACCGGAGGACATTGTGATCTTCGATGTTCCTGCACGAAGTCTCCCATGGAAGAACCGTGCGGATAAAAATTCTTAAATCTTCCCTCGGAATCCCGGACAGGTGTGCGGCCCCTTGGAGGCTCTACACGCGAAATGATCCAAACTTCACGCTCAGGGTCTTAAAAAAAAAAAAAAAAAAAAAAAAAAATATATATATATATATATATATATATATATATATGTACATGAATATATATATATATATAAATATTTATATGTATATATGTATATATATATATATATATATATATATATATATATATATGTATATATAGAACGACCTCTGGCTTAGTTAAATTAGACTTTTTGTTTACATAACATTTAAACTTACTATACATACGCTAAAGGGAGTGGGAGATGTCTACTTCATAAAGTATACTCTTGTTTATAATATTTCTTTATATATGATATTAAAGGGAGTGGAATAGAAGTCTATAAATAATATGTATACACGTACATACTTACGTACATACATACAAACATACATACATACATACGTACATACATACATACATACATACGTATATACTGTACATACATACATGCATGCATGCATGCATACATACATAGATACATACATACATACACACATGCATGCATGCATGCATACATACATGCATGCATACATACATTGTACCATTACTCTAAATGCTTTACAATTACAGCTCTAAATTGTAAGTATGTAATAACCTAAGTAAACCTGTTTCTATTACGAGGCATTTTTCTCTAATATTCGCCTATAGGCTATATTTCTTTATTTCGTAAAGTTGCATATATATGAAAAAATGTTTCTTAGAGATGATCTACAACATTCATTCACTTATTCTATATCTAAGATAATAAATTCAATAAGAATATTTCAATCTTTTGCTTCAATAATGGAAAAACATTCGTTTCTCTGATGTTTATATATTCGATGAAAAAAACAGACTTGTCGTTGACACAATAACTCGTCTTAATTCAATCACGTTTTAACGAGGTGTTTTTCGACACCTCGTCTGCAAAATCATCAAGGTAATGATGAAAAACGAGAATGATTTAACGAAACTGGATAACAGCAAACTAATACTATGAAAAAATATTAAAGAAAGTCCTTGACAAATTCAATTAAGGTGATTATAGTTTTTCACTTTTTGCTGATCGTTAACGAACGTCAGCGTAGTCTAGGTGTTTTGTAATGGAACAAGAATCACTGGACATGAAGTAAGTGGAATATGGGTGGAAGGAAATACACTCGACTTGGATTATATCGACAGAAGACGATAATCACATCATGACCGATGGGGGTCGTACCCACCCCAAGGGAGTTCCCCATCCGATGCCCATCCCTTCAGTGGAATAAGTCACAGACACTTCATCATTCTTATCTTTAGCATTCATATAACCAATGAGATAGGTAATGGATCCCAAGGACTCAAATATGTAGGGGGGGGGAATGCAAGAGGCGTTGAACGTAAAAACATAGGATTGGAGGAGACCGCAAGAGACCTTGAGGCCTATACTAGACATTTCCATGTCCTTTTCCAGCTGTCATTCCTATCCATAAATTGATCTTATCGTCTCTTGAAACAACCAAAAGTTTCAGCGTTCACTACATGGTTACTAAGTCTATTCCATCCGTAAACCACTCTGTTTGTAAACCAGTTCTAGCCTATTTCTTAAACCTAAATTTGTTCAAATTAAACCCATTACTACGAGTCCTGCCCTAATGTTTTAACATGATAACCTTCCTTGCATTACCCTTTACCCATTTGAATATCTCTGTTAGATCATCCCGAACTATTCGTCTTTCCAAAGA
>NC_134797.1:41816907-41819407 GCF_046742065.1 Oratosquilla oratoria | reverse complement strand
TATATGAACAAATAGATAAATATATAGAAAGACAAATAAATAAATCAATAACCAATTAAATAAATAAATAAATAAATGATTAGACAAATGAGCAGATAAAGAAATAGATAGGTGAACACATAAACAAGAAACGAATAAAGAAAAAAATAAATAGATAAACGAAATCAAGGATATACTGTAAATGGAGATTTACCCTTTCCATATCTATCATGCATTTCTGCAAAAACAAAAAGAGCAGACTGAGCATCATGGCGGAGCAAACCTGAAACGCCGCTAAAATTTATCACGAAAGAGCAGCAGATTGGCGTTCCTTCCGCGAGCAGTTATTTACAATGACTAATGAGCAGAGCTTGTCCGACATATGCTCTGCCCATTTCGGTTTACAATTCCATAATTGTCTGCAGTCACAAATATAATAATTATCTTGAACGTCTCATTAGACGTCGGGGAGTCGAGGAACGCCATCTTTCAGACAGATGGCGGGGCAGTCACGCAACTGAATGGAATTGTCTAAAAATATATTTTTTATTACATGATTTAGATACTCGCTGGTCGAGCGGGTTAGAGCGTCGCTACTTGCGGCGGAGGTCGAGGTGACGGCAGTTCGTTTAACTGCCGCCAGCGAGTTGGACCAAGGGTATGGTTAATTAAATTCCACATTACAGTCCTCTGTAAGGGGTATCATTCTAGCCTCCTGATAAGGAGAATTCACCACGTTAAACAGAATCAATCACATATATTGTCCAATGGGTTCATGCATGTAGATTGAATGATTTATTTAGTATTTATAGGGAGCCACAAGAGGTAATGAAATAGTCTGGCTACAATTACAGAAAACACTCAAGTCATATTCTTTAATGATTACCATATTATTATCATCTTTGTATTATACTTAAAGGTCAGATATCAACAGATATACCATTCGCTAAAAATCATCGTATTGCTCGAAAAAGTACTTTTTAAAAGCATACAAATAAAGTTTTTACCTATTACAGAAGAATTTATTCAGAAAATTCACTTTTAATTGCGCCTCGCATACCACTTTTCCGAAGTCTAGATATTCAGAATAACAATATTGTTTGTTTGGCAACTGTGACGTCACGAACGCGGAATTCCCCGAACCTTTCCCGAAGCGCACGGGCGGAATGTTTCGAATAGCAGACGACGCAATGAAATGAAGACAAAACTGTTTTTTGCCAAATTTGATAAGATGTAGATGGTGGAATTATATAGAATACTGTCAGTATGTTTTTTTATGTACATTAAACTGTAAATACAAAAAGTTATGGAAGTCTGTGAAGAAAAGTAATTATTTTTACGTAATATATCGCTAACGTTAACTTTTGGCATGAATTCTTTGGGAAAATCTTATTAATAATCAACAGCAGTTAAAATTTAGAAGTTTTGATTATTCTTATATGCAGAAAAAAGTCAAGATGGCATTATTTTGGTTGTTAGGTCATAACTCATGTTTTACATGACCTAAAATAGTGATTTCGGTGTGTATACCTACATTTTCAGGGATCAGATAGAGAACAGTTCAGCAATTGTATCTGGTACTTAGAATATCATGGGTATCACCTACCACCCCATGCTGGGAATTTCCATCCAATGACGTGATTACTAGTACCCTTTACACAAAGAATAAAGACAGAGGTCAGGTCACACTTGGTAACAAATACGTATCATTTTGATGAGAATACTTATTTTCAAGCAATTAGCTTTCAAAATGTTTTATTACACAATTATATTTGTATAATTATGAGGTGAAAATTAAATATAAACTTTAGTCTTAGCTTTATGTAGCAATCTAACAATAGTATTGTTTTTGTCTAGGATGAGGTACCTCTGACCTCTCCTTCTGCTACAAAGAAATAATAATATGGTTGTTTCTTTTTAGGATAAGATACCTCTGATCTCTTCTTCTGCTATACACATAAGCCTAAGGCAATCAATCTAGAAGAGTGTATCCTATTCCAGAAGAAGAAGAAGCGATCTGGACACTTTTCCAGTGGAGAAATCGGCCATGGTGTTATGGTTTCACTTACCAAACAAACAGACAGTGATTGCAATCGAGTTACTAAGATTCTTCAGTTGACAGTACAAGAGCAGAATATCATGAAATACCACACCTCGTCTGGCTACAGACGTTTTCAAAGGGATATGGCTAAGATTTACAGAATAATTCAGCTATTAGAACAATCAAAATCATCTCAGTATGGATCTATTAATGATACATCTGAACGATACAGAAAGATATTAAAGTTCAGTGTAACTAAAAATTGTCTGTATCTTTTGTGGTATAAATTGCAAGACAATTAATTAGAAGAAAATACACACATTGTTGAGAACTTGTGAAAAACTAATGACCCAAAAACTAAAAAATGCAGCCATGTTTACATTGAAACAGCAGCCACGTAGGAAGCAGAAGATGTTTTTGCAACTGATATCCCGTATAATGACCACTGCTGTAAAAGGTGTTCCAATAAAATATAATGCT
>NC_134797.1:41809407-41811907 GCF_046742065.1 Oratosquilla oratoria | reverse complement strand
TGAGTAATATAAAGTCGGCAACCTAGAAATTAGCTAGAACACCCGAGGGCGTGAAGAGGATTGAAGTTTATCCTATAATTGTAGAACTGAAGAAGATGAATCATTATATGGACAAAAAACGTATTTACAACGAAGGCAGCATACTCAGTCGCTGTAGTTAAAGTTGTGATTTATTTAGGGTTTTTGAGCAGCCGCGAGGTAGGTTGTGTCTACGTTTATATGTTCACTTTGTGTGTGTGTGTGTGTGTGTGTGTGTGTGTGTGTGTGTGTGTGTGTGTGTGTGTGTGTGTGTGTGTGTGTGTGTGTGTGTGTGTGTGTGTGTGTGTGTATGTCTGGTGAAGACAAGAATAGTTGCTGTAGGAAGTAGATGGGCACATGGAGAGGAAGTCATGGACGGTGGTTATACCTGCAGGGAAGAAGATTTGGAACGGTAATTGCGCTCGCTGGGAGCAGGTGTTAGTACTGTAAAACAATCACAGATGATGAGGTTTTGTGTAGTAACGTTTCTAGAAAAGGACACAGATTTAAACTTTAGTTGTTACTGTATGAATACGGAGTAGGCAAAGCAGTGACATAATCACAGGACAGAAGTCTGTTCCTATTCAAGGTAAGAAGAAGACAGGCAACTTTTTTGAACCTCAGAAGAAGAAGAAGAAGAGAAAAAAGAAGACGACGACGACAAAAAAGAGGATAAAGACAAAGATGAAGAAGAAAAAGAAGAAGAAGAAGAAGAAGAAGAAGAAGAAGAAGAAGAAAAAGAGGAAGAAGAAGAGGATGAAGAAGAAGGAGAAGGAGAAGAAGAGAAAGAAGAAGCAAAAAAAAAAAAAAAAAGAGGAAAAGGATAATGATGGTGATAAAGAAGAAGACGAAGAAGACTTCATTCCTTATAATTAGATTTGCACTCGATGGGTGTTACAAATCCGCCATAGGAACAAGTGATTATTGTGGGCCCGAAAGACCCGCGATCCAATACTTACAGAAATGCCATGCGTGTCGCAATGCCTCGTAACATGTGTATTACACAATAGTCGCGGTCATACTATGATAAGCTAAAAAAAAAAAAAAAAAAAGAGAGAGAGAGAGAGAGAGAGAGAGAGAGAGAGAGAGAGAGAGAGAGAGAGAGAGAGAGAGAGAGAGAGAGAGAGAGAGAGTAGTCCTGTACAGGCTTTTTATGTAACAGCTGCCAGATGTTCAGAACAGGTGACCCTTGTGACGTACGTAAAGGTCTTAGTCTTTCTTATTAACCAAAATACCTGACAGGTGTAGTAGAATTTGTTTTGATTTTTTTTTTTCGTGTGGTCCAATGTATACGAGATGTTTTGACCTTTATGATGCTCTACTGGGAGAAGAGATGGGGATGGGGTGGGATGGCCTTCGTTGAGTGAATAAAATTGTCTGGTGGCAACCGGAATAATCATATATATCGTGAATAACAGTGAAAGATGGTACTGCGGTTTGCGAAGCCGTGTTAAGTGTTTTTTTTATAATGTATTTTGGATGTTACTTTTGATATATGCTCAATGATTCCCCGTGATTGTGTTTTGAAACTTGTAAGATTATAGAGGTTTTGATGTATGAAAAAAAGAAAATAAATGAGTAAATATATAAATAAATAAATAAATAAGCTTATTAATTAAGCAATAGATGAAATAAATAGATAATCGAATAAACAAGTAAATAAACAAATAAGTAAATAGATGAATAAATGAATAGATAAGTTAGATAAATAAATAAAAAGAATAAACAGATAAATAATGCTATGTACCAAGAGTACAGTTTGACATTTATCCAATGCACCCCCTTACTGAATTCTGAAATTCCAAAGCCCAATACTCCTCTCAACTGACTCACCATATTATGAAAATTATAAGACCGTGGAGGTTTTAGTATCCGGAAGGTCTGATAGATACTAATACGATAGTTCAATAGGCATTGTGACTCAAAAGAGAGCGACACAGAACCTACCAGAAGCGTTCTTCGGCTCCTGTCGAGTCTCCGAAGTCAAGAGAGGAGGCTCCATCTCCATATGCGAGTTTTGTGACTCAGAAGACCCAATGGGAAAACGACAGAACCTACCAGAATCCTTCTTCGACGTTTCTCGAGTCTTCGAAGTCAAGAGAAGAAGGCTCCATCTCTGTATGCGACTCAGAAGACCCGATGGATGAACGACAAAACCTACCAGAAGCTTTTTTCTGCTGCTGTCGAGTCTCCGAGGTCTCCTTATCCGAGTTTTGTAGCTCAGATGACCCGATAGGAGAACGACAGAACCTACCAAAATCTTTCTTCAGCTCCTGTCGAGTTTCCGAAGTCGAGAGAGAGGATGCTTCATCTCCGTATGCGAGTTCTGCGGTGAAACTAATTATTGTCTTCGTCGTAGCTTAGGCAGACTTAATAACCGTTCTCCATGGGCTTGCGGGAATGTGTTTCCTTGCTGTTATTACGACTGTCGTTGTTGTTGTTGTTGTTGGTGGTGGTGGTAGTGGTAGTAGTAGTGGTGGTA
>NC_134797.1:41804407-41806907 GCF_046742065.1 Oratosquilla oratoria | reverse complement strand
GAAGTGAAATGAAAGATAAGAAAGGGAAGGGAAAGGAGGGCAAGGGAAGGTAAGGGAAGGAAAGGAGAGGAAAGGGAAGTAAAGGTAGGGAAGCGAAGGGAAGGTAAAGGAAGGTAGGGGAAGAGAATGGAATGAAAGGGAAGGGACAGGAAGGGAGGAGAAGAGAGGGGAGGAAAGAAAAGGAAAGATAGGAAAGCAAAGAGAAGGGAGAGGAAGGAAAGGGAAAAGGGGACGGGAAGGGAAGGGAAGAGGGGAAGGGAAGGGAAGATGGGAAGGGAAGGGAAGATGGGAAAGGAAGGGAAGGGAAGAGGGGAAGGAAAGAAAGGGAAGAGGGGAAGGGAAGGGAAGGGAAGGGAAGAAGGGAAGGGAAGAGAGGAGGAGAAGGGAAAGGAAGGGAAGAGGGGAAAGGAAGGGAAGGGAAGAGGGGAAGGGAAGGGAAGGGAAGGGAAGAGGGGAAGGGAAGAGGGGAAGGGAAGGGAAGAGGGGAAGGGAAGAGGGGAAGGGAAGGGAAGAGGGGAAGGGAAGAGGGGAAGGGAAGGGAAGGAAAGAGGGGAAGGGAAGGGAAGGGAAGAGAAGAGGGGAAAGGAAAGGAAGGAAAGAGGGGAAACGAAGATGGGAAGGAAAGGAAGAGAGGAAGGGAAGGGAAGGAAAGAGGTGAAAGGAAGGGAAGGGAAGAGGGGAAGAGAAGGCAAGAGGGGAAAGGAAAGGAAGAGGGGAAGGGAAAGGAAGAGGGGAATGGAAGGGAAGGGAATGAAATGGAAAGTAAGGGAAGGAAAGTGAGGGGAATAGAATGGAATGGAAGGGAAGGGAAGGGAAGGGAAGGGAGGGGAGGGAAGGGAACGAGAGGAAAGGGAAGGAAAAATATGGAAACGAAGGGAAGGGAAGTGAAGGGGAGAGAAAGGAAGGGACGAGTGGAAAGAGAAGGGAAGTAATGAGTAAAGAAAGACAGAAAGGATGAAAGAAAGAAAGAAGGAAAGAAGGAAATAAGGAAAGAAAGAACGAAAGAAAGAATGAATGAACGAACGAAAGAAGGAAAGAAAGGAAGTAAAAAGAAAAAAAGGAAAAAGGAAAAAAGAAGGTAAGAAGAAATGAAAGAAAGAAGGTAAGAAAAAACGAAAGAAAAAAGAAAAGAAAGAAGGCAAGAAAGAAAAAAGAAAGAAAAAAGAAGGTAAGAAAGAACGAAGGAAAGAAGGTAAGAAAGAACGAAAGAAAGAAAAAAGGAAAGAAAAAAGTTAAGAAAGAACAAAGGAAAGAAGGAAGGTAAGAAAAAACAAAAGAAATAAATAAAGAAAGAAAGAAAAAGAAAAAAAGATAGAAGAAATAATGAAAGAAAACATGATCAGCATGAGAGATGAAAGAAATGAAACCTGTGAAAGGAATTTTGCATTAATGTGAAGAAAATGTGTGAAGAAAAATAGCTAAGAATGAGAACATGAAAGAAGGAGAAAAAGAAAGGACCAATAGAATAAGAATAAAAGAAGAACAAAAAGAAGTTGTGTAAAAGAGTAGGAAAGAAACTTTAGAGACATAAGAGGAGGGAAGATGGGAGATGTACAATAAAGGTGTAGGTGACTAAAAAAAAAAAAAAAAAAATGAGATGGAGTGGTTAAGTGAGAGTGGTTGCTCTCACATGTGACGTGAGAGTGGCTGTTGGTTATAAGGCTGCGTCATTTAGTGTCACGTGCTCATAAATTTATATTGTGAGAGTGCGTTTGGGTTGGGCTCAAGTGTGAGTCATATGGGTCTTCCCTCCCTTCTTTTGTATCTCTATGTTATATATATGTTATGTTATGTATATGTTATGTTATGTATGTATATGTTACGTTATGTATCTCTATGTTATGTTTTGTATCTCTATGTTTTGTATCTCTATGTTATGTATATGTTATGTTATGTATATGTTATGTTATGTATGTATATGTTACGTTTTGTATCTCTATGTTATGTTTTGTATCTCTATTTTATGTATATGTTATGTTATGTATATTTCATATTATGTATTTATATGTTATGTATATGTTATGTTATGTATCTCTATTTTATGTTTTGTATCTCTATGTTTTGTATCTCTATGTTATGTATATGTTATGCTATGTATGTATATGTTATGTATATGTTACGTTATGTATCTCTATGTTATGTTTTGTATCTCTATGTTATGACAAGAGGTAATATCCTATAGGAACATGAAAGGGGGAAGAAAGGAGAAAGGAAAATCTGAAGATAAAACAATGAAATGATAAATTAAATAAAATAAGATCAAATAGAGTAGAATAAAAATAGAAGTAAAATAAATAGATATACAAATACATGGATAAACAAATAAATACACAAATAAATAAGTAAATTAATAAAGTGAGTGACTCAGTCTTCCTCTCTGAGTAGAGACATCTCAAACACTAAAGAAAGCTTCGTGATTCTCAACTTCAAGAAAACGCTCGAAAAAAAAAAAAAATCCTAAGGTATTAACTACTTATACCTGAGCTACCAACATCTCAAT
>NC_134797.1:41779407-41794407 GCF_046742065.1 Oratosquilla oratoria | reverse complement strand
TACACTTTTTTCAAAAGATTTGTCGGTGTACGCATATAGATGTGAATGGTATTGTGATTTTCTCATCTCGTTAGATAATATAAATACCCGGCAGGGTATGAGAAGTGTCTTCCTTTGTATGTACAAGGGATATACATGATACTATGTATCACTGGGTACATTTCGTTACACACCTCGTCACTTGTAATTGTCAGCTATAGTAATGATAATTTTTAAGTCTCTTACTTTTTTTTTTTTTTTTTTTTTTTTCACACCATTCTGGAGTTACCATAAAGTATGACTTACAACATATCAACCTCTACTATATCTCCGTTCCACTACACTCTCCTCTTCGGTTCGATATCGTCCTCATGGATAGAAACGCTGGTTATTGCCATCGAAGTACTAACGTCCCAGTCTGTCACACTCCACTCGCTTCAAGGCCAATCACTTGCACCAATCCAATTTATACAATTGATCGACAGTAGTTTGCCTTATATATCATACTCGTTATTACACGGTACGCTTACGAAAATGATGACAATTAGGATGGCAATGGTGACGATGATGGTGATGATAGTGGTGGTGGTGGTATTTGTGATGATGATGATGATGATGATGATGATGATGATGATGATGATGATGATGATGATGATGATGATGATGATGATGATGACGACGACGAGGACGACGACGGCGACGACGATGATGATGATGATGATAATGATGATGATAGGTGTAGTGATGTGATGATTGTGATGATAGTGGGGATGATGATGGTGACTTGTGATGGAGATGTTAATGATGATGGTGATGATTATTAATGATGGTGAATGTTTGTGATGATTTGAGATGGTGAGAGTAAAAGATGAATAAATAGGCAATTGAATAAACGAATAAATATATAGATAGATATTTGACAAGAAATAATGGTCTCAAACTGCCTGGAAGTAGATTTGATTTGGAAGTGGGTAGAAACAACTTCACCAACCGTATAGTAAATAGAATAAACTTCCTGCAGAGGCAGTGCAATGTGGTATAGTTCGAAGTTTTAAGATTCATTTAGAGAAGCACCTAAGAAATATACTGTAATACCTGCCGTTTTTATTTGTTTATTTATTATTATTTATTTAGTTATTATTATCTATTTTCTGTTATCTATTTATGTATTATTTATCAAAAATAGTTATTTTTTTGTTTGTTTATTACCTATCATACTCCATTTATTCTATTGATTTATCTACTTCTTTATTTATTTGTTTATTTCTTTATCTTTTTTCCACATCCGTCCTAGTTATGAACCAAAAGGTCTCCTGTCGGTATGCTCTTCCTTTGTAATTCTTTGTAAATGAATAAACAAATTAATAAACAAATAAATAAATAAATAAGTAAATGAATAGATAAATAAACTAATAAATATGTGAATAAATAAATAAACAAATAACTACATGTATACAAATACACACACATATATATATACAATATATATATATATACATATATATACATATATATATATTTATATATATATATATATATGTATATATATATATATATATATATATATATATATGTGTGTGTGTGTGTGTGTGTGTGTGTGTGTGTGTGTGTGTGTGTGTGTGTGTTTGTTTGTTTGTGTGTGTTTGTGTGTGCGTGTGTGTGTGTGTATGTATGTATTCACTTTTTTCAGTTGGTCTTTGAATCACGTGTTGGAGTCGAGATCGACAGCTATTTCCCTCCCGGAAGAGAGCTCAGAGCTCGTATGACCGATCTATGGGTAATGCTATGACCTTTCACACACACACACACACACACACACACACACACACACACACACACACACAAATCCCCGCCCACGAGAGTCAGAGTAACGACCCGAAGCGCAGCGATACCGAAATAATTTCGGCCCTGGGCAGGATTCGAACCAGGTACTGCGAGCACCCCCGTACTTCGTAGTCCAGTGCTCTACCAACCGCGCCACAGAGTCGTGTGTGTGTGTGTGTGTGTGTGTGTGTGTGTGTGTGTGTGTGTGTGTGTGTATGCATACATATATATATATATACAATATATATATATATATATATATATATATATATATACATATATATACATATATGGATGGATACATAAATATATGAATAGATGAATGAATAAATAAATCCATAGATAGATAAATAAACAAACAAATGAGTGAATAAATAGATGAATAAATACATGAACTACTAAATATATAAACAAATTAAGAAAAGAATAAACAAATAAGTGAACAAATAAATAGAGAAAAAAAATAAAATAAACAGAAATAAATAATCAGATTAATGTAAAATACAAACAAACGAACAAATAAAAAGATAAATAGAGACAAAAACAAATAGATAAATAAACAAGTAAATAAACAAGTAAACAAATATACAAATAAATAAAGTACTGAAAGCGTTCTTTCACTCACCCCCACCCATCTCCTTTTTTGCTTATAAGTGACTATTTCCTTGACCGAAAACTCCCACATATAATATCAATAATTATTCCTTTATTTATTTCCTTTATGCTTCGTCTCTTTTTTCTTTCTCTTTCGTCTTATTCTTTTCCTACACTAAACCCCTGCCCACGCCCTCACTCAGACGGATTCGGAGAGCGAGGTATTGATATTGTTCGAGTTTCCTGCCATGGTTAAACCTTCCCTCAATTATCCTTTATCTACTTTTTGTAGCTTCCTTTCTTATTTCTTTTAACTATTTTTTTAAATTCAAATTTCTATTTATTTTCTATTTTTAATTCTTCTGCCTTTGGTTCTCTTACATACACACATACCATTCATAAACATAAGCATACATACTCGTATATACATAAATATAAACATATACATACATATATACACATGCATGCTAATAAGCATATAGTCATACATACATATTTACGTATACTGTATGTCCTCATGAACATACACATATGCGTATGCATAAGCATACACATACACACGTGTACACTCGTATGCATACATACACTACTCTATGATTTAGTGTGTTTCTTTTACATTTGATTTCTGTTATTCTATTCTAATCAAGCTTAAATTCTAATAATAAACCCTTTGATTTACCATTTCCGTTTCGCTCTTTCCTTTCAATCGATCAAAATCTGTTTTTTTTCTTTTCTTTTTTTTCTTTTCTTTTTTATTCTGTTCCTTTTTAGTCTGTCATTACGATCTCGTTGATGTCCTTTGCAACAATCACAAGGTCTCTCCTTCTTTCCTTTCCTCCCACCTCCGCCACGATCCCTTCCATTATGTAAATACCCATTCTTCTTCATTTTTTCTTTCTTTGAAGCTCGTGAACTTATATCTTGGACCCTACCGACTGCACTACGGTAGATGTACAAAAGAAACCACTTAGACATCCGTCATAACGTAGTTTGCAGTGTCCTAGATTCATGTTTCATGCCCTAGGGTTTGAATATCTTATGCAGAGTTTGTTTCTTATCAAATCAACTTATATCTTCTTTTATGGACGTTTTTCTAGAAGGGATATGTTTTGTCATTACTTTGGATGAGGATTTCTGTTTTTTGTACTATTAGTAGCTGCGGTATTAAATGTACTCGTAGGTTTTGCTTCTGGGGTCAAATGTAAGACGTTCTGTTTCTTGAAAGAATGCCGTACTGCGTTTTCTGTCTTGTTTCGTCTGTTATTTTAAAGAAAAAAAAAAAAGCAGCCTTTCTTGTTATGTTTTTTCTGTTATTCCAAAAAAAAAACATATTTTTTTGCACCGACGCAGACAATTTACAAAAGATCAAAGGCGGTATGAGTTCTAACTTGTCCCAGATGTACTGAAATCAAATGTGCTTGCTATGCTTATACGCAAGTAAGAACTCTAGTTTTATCTTTCTTTAGTGACAATTTATCTATTTTTTTCTACTGTATTTCTTACCTTATTCTTATGACTTATCTTTCATTTTCCTCTCCTTCTTTATCCCTTTTCTGCTTCCTACTTGTTCTCATGTCAATAACTCTTCTAATACTCTTTCTATATCTCTGCTTTATATAATGCTCACTCTACAAAATCTTCTTCTTCTTCTTCTTCTACATGCTGTCTCCTTTTGTTCTTGTCCGCCTGGTTCGCCTTTAATTTAAATTTCTTTTTACCTTCATTGTTTTCTCCCATTCCTCTCCCTTCATGTTCTCTTCCTTTTCCTTAACCTTCCTTTCTTGCTCCTCTCACTATTCCATCTCATCTTCCTTGATCTAAGGCAGTCACATCACTCCCTCTTCCCCTTTCAGCTCCTAATACACCTTATACTATCATCTCTGTTTCTAATTTTCCTAATTTTATTAAAGTTTGATTTTTCTTCAGCTTCTCTCCTCCTCCCTGTCTCTGCCAACTCCTAATCCACCACTTCTTGTTATTATCTTTATTCTTACTTTTCTTCCTAATTCTAACAAAGCTGTTCTCCTACTCATGTAATCTTTCATTGTATCCTTTGAGTCTTCTCTTCTTTGTGTCTTCTCAGTGTATAAGTCTTCCTTTACTCAGCTCTTCTCTACTCTCCCGTCACTTCTCTCTCAAGGTCTCACACAGCTAAATGGAATAGCCTTGTGGCAGCAAGAATAAATTGCTTCAAGCTTGCCACTTGTTATTTGTATTTTCATTTTTCATCTTAAGTTTTCTCCTTCTTCGTGTTGATTTTTTTGTCTATTCTTCATCGTGTTCTTTGGGTCCTTCTTGTTCATGTTCGTTCTCGTCTTTGTCCTTCTCTTCTTCTTTCTTCTTCCTCTTCCAACATCAAGTTCTTCCTCTTACTCTTCTTGCTCTCACACCTCAGCTTACTCCTCCTCTTCTTCTTCTTCTTTTTCCTCCTCCTCTTCTTCTTCCTCCTCCTTCCTCTTGTGAATACCCGGGTGAGGTGTGCATCCCTCCGTCGCGTCCCAGGCTGCACCTGTCATTACCCATTGGGCACGGTGGGGGTGGGGGTGGGGGTGAGGTAAGCGGCGGCGGCGGCAGCGAGGGTAGACTCGGCAGCAACAGCAGACCGGATTGAGCTCGGATAGTAGAAAACTCTTGGCTGGCCAACCTCCGCGTCAAGGCGTTATCACATTGGGCTATTTTTCCACCAACTTCCAAGTCATCAGCGGTACCACCCACCTCCAGATTTTTTTTTTTCCGCCGTAAGATCACTATGGTAAACTATTTTGTTCTCTCAATAATTTACATAGAATGTAGTTTGATATGCGGGATACAAATCTGCTCTAAGAGTTGGAAGAAAAATAGCTTAGAGTGATAACACCTTCAGATACCTCCCCCTTAAAAAAAAAAAAAAAAAAAAAATCGACTTTGGCAGTTCTCGTTCTTCGTCTTTGGGACTTCGGATCTCGTGGAAGCTTCTGGGTTGGGTGATGTGGAGAGCTTTTGGGGGGCATTCTTGGAGACCTTTGATTGCCAGTATGTTGTGGGTGATATGACTGGGCGAAAGCTCTCAGTGCAGGTTCTCTTTTGGTTTAGGGTCACCGTTGCTCCTGTGTCGTTATCTTCAACCCCGCCTTTGATCACGTGCTGGACACGTGATCGACAGCTGATACCCTTCTGGTTGAGAGCTCAGAGCTCATACATTCCTTGGTCTATGGGTAATGTAATGATCTTACACACATGCGCGCACGCAAAGACGCACATGCACGCATACACACACACACACACACACACACACACACACGCACACACACACTCACACAAACACACACTTATAATCTCACACGAACACGCAAATGTGAATCCATCTTTTTCAGCCTTTTGTATATTGTTTTTTATTGACATCATTCTGCATTTGAAGTGAACTATGAATAACAACTGGTTACTACGATGGACAGAAGTGCTAACAAGAGAACATAGGGTCGATAATATTGTCGGATGAGAATATATGTATATATATATATATATATATATATATATATATATATATATATATACATATATATATATATACATACATATTATATATACATATACATATATACATATACATACATATATACATATACATATATATACATAACATATATACACACACATATATATATATATATATATATATATATATATATATATATATATATGTACACCAATGAATGGGTCCAAGTTAACAGATATACATTTTTATCAACCACAATACGCTTTATTTCTAAGCCATCAGAATCGAGCGACTCGCTGAGGCCAACATGCAGAAATTGAAACGTGGTACGACCAACGACTCGAACCCGGGCTTGCTAAGTCACTAACACTTGTCACGTTTCAATTTCTGCATGTTGGCCTCCACGAGTCGCTCGATGTTGATGGCCTAGAATTAAAGTGCATTGTGGTTGATAATATATATATATATATATATATATATATATATATACATATACATATATATACATATATATAGCATATATATAAATATATATTCATATACAGTATATATGCATGTATATACTGTATATATATATATATATATATATATATATATATATATATATATATATATATATATATATATATATACATACACTGAATGGTTCCCAGTGAACAGATTAATATCTTTTCAACCACAAATCACTTTTAATTCCATGCCATCGCAGTCGAGACTGAGAGTCGCTCAAAGGAGGCATACGTTGGAAATTGAAACGTGGCCGAGGCGAGGACTCGAACTCAGCTTACCCGTTACAAAGCGGCAGTGACGTAGACCATATATGTACTTATATATCTACCTGTTTTTTTTAATAATTCATTTATTTATCTATTTTATTTACTTATCTTTCTAATTATCTACCTATTTATTTCACCCAACCTCGGTTTAGAACACGTCCAACTCCTTTCTCTTCCACTGTTTTTTTTTTTATGTATGCATCAACTTATTCATCAATAAGATAAGGTAGATGAAAGATGTATTCATCAACTTATTCATCAACTGTATGGTGTCACCTTCCCTTTCTAACTCTACCGCGCGGCGCAGCCTACATTTGCTGATATCAAATTCTATTTGTCATTTCATCTCTGGTCGTAAATTTCGTCTGAGACATATTGCATGCTTTCAGGTGATCAACCATACAGTATATTACTATGTAGTTTGTCGTCAGCATTATAGAAATATTTTCTGTTGAATAATGTCTGTGTGTGTGTGTGTGTGTGTGTGTGTGTGTGTGTGTGTGTGTGTGTGTGTGTGTGTGTGTGTGTGTGTGTGTGTCTGTGTATGTGTGTGCATGTGTATGTATGTGTGTGTGTGTTTTCACCTTGGTCTTTGGATCACGTGCTGGACTCGTGATCGACAGCTATTTCCCTCCCGTAAGAGAGCTCAGAGCTCGTATGACCGATCTATGGGTAATGCTGTGACCTTACACGCACACACATCCCCAACTCCCCGGCCACGAGAGTTAAAGTAACGACTGGAAGCACAGCGATACTGAAATCATTTCAGCCCTGGGCAGAATTCGAACCCGGACCGCCGTAGTGACAGTCGGAGACTCTACCAACCGCGCCACCGAGTCGTGTGTGTGTGTGTGTGTGTGTGTGTGTGTGTGTGTGTGTGTGTGTGTGTGTGTGTGTGTGTGTGTGTGTGTGTGTATGTGTGTGTGTGTGTGTCTGTGTTAACCGTTGCCTTGTACTTTTGTGACCGGAAACTCCTAGCCCCACAGTAACCGCCAACGTTTATATCCTCCCAAAGATCTATCCAGGATTTTTTTTTTTATCTTGTGTCATTATGAATCTTTTCATCTTACTGACTATGTATTCCTTCCTTCATTTCTTTCTCCAACCCTCACTCCCTCCATACCTCCCTCTTTCATTCCCTCACTCCTCCACCCCTCACTCCCACTATCCCTTATTCTCTCCATCCCTCAATCCCTCTATTCCTCCCCCCTTCCATCCCTCATCCCTCAATCCATCACTCCCACTATCCCTTATTCTCTCCATCCCTCAATCCCTCTATTCCTCCCCCCTTCCATCCCTCATCCCTCAATCCATCACTCCCAAAATCCCTCCTTCTCTCCATCCCTCACTCCCTCTATTCCTCCCTCCTTCCATCTCTCAATCCCTCAATCCATCACTCCCAAAATCCCTCATTCTCTCCATCCCTCACTCCCTCTATTCCTCCCTCCTTCCATCCCTCAATCCCTCACGCTCATCATCCTTCATTCTCTCACTCCCTCTGTCTATTCATATCATACTCTCCCACTCACTCTCTCTCACTCTTCTGCACTCTCAGACAATCTCTCTTTCTAACTCTTTATTTTACAGTCTCTCTTCTGTTGCCTCTCTCATACTCTTTCTCTCTTACTCTCTATTCTACCGTCTCTCCTCATATCTCATTCTATCTTTTACTCTTTCTCTTCTGACTTCATTCTTACTCTCTTTCTCTTTCTTTATTCTACTCTATCTTTGGCCATTTTTAACTTACAACATCCTTAACCTCTTTGCCAGCTTAGAGACTTTGTCTCTTCGACGTGATCTTGTCTCCAGTGGCAGAAGCGCTGGTTGTAAGCAATGAAGTGAAATCTGCCTCTCTCTCTCTCTCTCTCTCTCTCTCTCTCTCTCTCTCTCTCTCTCTCTCTCTGCCTCTCTCTGTACGTGTATGTGTGTATTTATTGTTTTGTGTGTGTTTGTGTGTGTGTATGTGTACGTGTGTGTGTGTGTGTGTGTGTGTGTGTGTGTGTGTGTGTGTGTGTGTGTGTGTGTGTGTGTGTGTGTGTGTGTGTGTGTGTGTGTGCGTGTGTGTGAGTGCGTGCGTGTGTATGTACGTATGTTTGTGTGTGTGTGTGTGTGTGTGTGTGTGTGTGTGTGTGTGTGTGTGTGTGTGTGTGTGTGTGTTTTGACACGTATACAAAAATCAAGCTTTTCGGAGTCCCTTTCTTATCGGTACATCAATTCCTTTTGTTCCCTCTTATCTACGGTTATCAGTCAAACATCTTTGCATTCTATATAATACACATTTCTCTTATCGCTCCCACATCAATTGTAGCGATACTTATAATGACTGTTTCATTTTTTATTCACTCTGTTTATATTCATATGATTTGTCTCTTTGAATGTTGAATGTCGAGAACGCTTGAAAACTTTCTCCCATATTTATACCTTCCTCTCCAGGGTCTCATTTCAACTTCATCCGACTTCGCAGGATCCCAAAACAGTTCCATCATCACACTCTACAACGCTAAACCTCTCATCGTCAAATCAATTCATATCGGATATTATTTTCGATTGTCGCCTGAGGGCTGACTCAACATTCTACCTTGACGACGTCACCTCTTTCCTGTTCTCCTTCGCAAAGAATGGGATCTACGTATTGTTTTGTCGCCGTCGTCGTCGTCGTCGTAGTCGTCGTCGTCGACTTAGTAGGATCTTGCGCGAATGCAAAATTGAAGCTTTAGGTCTCATTACGGACTTGTCTAACCTCCTTTACTTCCTGGGCCGTCTCTGATACGCCTTAAAGAGAAATAACGGTCATTTTCGCTAATGAAGGGTCATCAGCATCATAGAGTCGTGTTCTTCCAGCTTGCATTCCGAAATTACGTCCAAGTAAAAAAGAAGGAGACGAAGAAAAACAAAAAAAAACAGCAACGTTCGATAGCGCTGTTCTTATTGGGAAAAATGAGACATGTTTGTTGTAGACACGGTTTCCTAATGCTTTCCCCAATTGCATCGATATTTGTAAAAGTTTTCGTTATTTTTTTTGTTCTCATAATTGAACTCCTCGATGCTCCGCCTTCCATCTCTCTCTTCCCCCCTCTCTTTCTCTCTCTCTCTCTTTTGGGAAAATAATTTGAATCACTTTTGAGGCTGTTCCTCAGCATAATAGCATCTAATCTCATCCATATTTCTGTTCGATTCATCTACTTTTTTTTTTTTATCATTACAAGATCGTAAGGGCAAACCTACGACATCGCAGACAAGAATCAACTTCATGATCATTTCTTAGAACCAAACTGCTGTATAACGTACTTTCTTACCACCATCAATCTCACCTCACAGAAACGAGGCAATTAAATGCCTTAGGCAGTATCGGTAGCGGAGGCCTTTCACACTGGTACTACAAATGGTTACAAGTTGGGATCTACTTACGCTGTGAATCCACACGATACAGCTCGGAATATATAGACTTGTCATTTTGCTTCATGGTTCCATTGAAATGAAAGTTAATCTAAATGTATGGAGTTGTATATGATAGCAATCACAAATGCATATGAAGCAATACAGCTATGCAAGTACATACACACACGCACGTACGCACTAACGCACTAAAACATACACACACGCACACACACACACACACACACACACACACACACACACACACACACACACACACACACACACACACACACACACACACACACACACACACACACACACACACACACACACACACACGCACACACACACAGAAATCTCATAACAGATCTCAATGTAAGCTTGAGGCAAATATAGCAAAAGGAATTTCACCAAAGCTTTGCAATTTGACGGAGGAAGAAAAGATTAGTGAGATGAAGTGTTTAAAGATTATGGTGGGAGTTATGAGGATGCATAGTGTGAAAAATGAGGAGGTGAGGTGGAGAGCGAAGATGGAAAGAGAGATGGCAAAGAGGATGTTAAGCAAATAATACTGAGATTGTGTTGGGTTATAGGAAGAAAGAATGAAGAAAGGCTACCAAAACAAGTATGGAAAGTAGAATTGATGGGAGGGAATTTGCGGGGAAGACCAAGGATGAAGTGGATGAATAGGCTAAAAAGGTCATTAGGTATAAGATGAATGTCTGTCGAGTAAGCTAGGGAAAGTGCAAAAAATTGGTATGAATGTAGAGTGTCTGTAAATGGATGAGGAAATGAGGCAACCAAAAAGAATATTCATCTTGTCCTTTACGTATATTTTTTGAATGAGTAAGGAAAGAGAGGACGCCATTTAATGAAGGGGTGGGGATTGACCAGCTCTTGCTACCGGGCCCTACTGTGGAAGTCCTGTGTTTTGCTGCATTGTCTCCGACCTCTTGTTCCTCCAATCCACCGTTCACTTTTATAGGTACATTTTACAGTGTTAATTAGCCTATTTACTATTCTTTCCCTCGTGGTTTTACTGATATCTACAGTCTAATTCTTTCACTCGAGAATTTTATGGATTAAGCAAGAAGATTATTCGCGTGGGCCACGTTCATTTACAACTAAATGTGGGTCTGAATTCCTACATAAGTAGGGCCGTTAGTTGTTATTTTTCTCATTAACTATTAGATTATATCAGTAGTTTCATAATATCTTATCCTTTTATTTTATCTCCTTTTTCTCCATAGCAATTATCAAGAACATAATAATGAAGACCACAAGAGACCGTAAGGCTTATTCTCGGGAGTTCTATGTCCCTTACCATATATCATCCCAATACATGATTTTTTTTTAATCTTCCCTTAAAACAACCAATAGTTTCAGCACTCGCTACATGGTTACTAAGCCTATTCCATTCGTTAACTACTCAATTGGTAAAGCAGTTCTTGCCTATTTCCTTCTTAAGTCTAAAAGGTTTTATATGATTTGTGCTCTTTCATTTTTTATTTTTTTGAGTTCTTGAAAGCCTGAGGAGCTTAATACGTTTGTATACACTATCCTGTTATCCTAGTTTCTGAGTGCACCGTTTATAGACAACTAATGTATCTTCCCTGCCTCTTCTTTTTTATATTCTAAATATTTTCTTTGTTGTCCCTTTTTGCTTTCTAGATACTTTCTTTGCTGTCGTTTTGGTTTTCTAGATAACGTTTTTGTTGTCCCTTTTTACTTTTTGAATATTTTCTTTTGGTTGAAATCAAACCATGCTCTAGTTATGTTTCAACTGGCACTGCTATAAAAACACGAAATTTGAAGTTAGATATACAGTAGAACATAAGGCAGGATAAATAAGGATATACATTGAGGAAACAAAGCAGTTTATGGTAGGAGTGAGACTGAGATAGAGTAAGTGACGTCTCCATGGTTATTCAATACATTTAGGGATGAAACTGTAAAAAGGTTAAATAACCAAAAGTAGAAACGAAAGTAATTTGGGAAGAAAAAGATCTATATCTATCTATCTATCAATCTATCTATCTATCTATATACCAAGGGCCTTTTCCCCTTTATAAAGGAGGTAGCCAGCCAAGGCACGCACCCACTCCCACTCAGTCCACTCCCACCCAGTCCACTGCCATTCACCATCCATTTATTTCCCTCTCGTCTTAGTTCCTCGGGTCGGCAGCAATGCAGCAAACACGGCACATCCACACACACAAAAGAAAAATATAAATAGACAAATCAATATACTTGGGTTTAGATGTGTGATGTCTCTGTGACTGTTCACCATTTAAGGATGAAGTTTTTAAAAGTAGATAGACAACCAATGAAGAAAAGGAAGGAAATTTGGAAAGGACGAGGTAAATAGGCAATTAAGTATTGTGCTTGGATGAAAATGCGTTGATGGGAGGGAGTAAAAAATAAATACAAATATTAATGAAAGAATTTCTGGAGGTGTTCATAAGAGGAAAACGTAAATACATAAAAAAATGTTGTTAAAAGGAAAAGGAGAACAGAATTGGTTCCTTGAAAGTCGAACTGCACCTGAGAGAGAATAGGGGAAGCTGGTAAAAATATACGAGGTGGCAAACTATGAAATGATTCAGGACGGGGTACGCTGGCTGAAGGCCAAAGTGATGAATAAAACGTGTGGGTGCCGGGCAAGTGTCCCAAGAAACAACGGAAGAAAGCGTAATGGAGCGAGCTGGAGGTTTTGTATTTTGTATTCTGTTAGCAATAACCAACGCTTCTATCCTTGGGGTCATAGAGGTGGTAAGTGGTGAGGGGACCACGCCAGGAGGCGCTTAGTAGCTGCGGCTGAAGTCGTCACCTTTGTCCTCTTATGCGGTTTGGGGGCTGTTGGAGCAGGTAACAGTCAGTGCTGGGAATCGGAGATGAGTGCAGGACTCGAACCCACAACTAAGCAAATCCGAGACCAGGGTGGTTCTTACTACGCCACTAGTGGGTGATATGGCTGGTGATTTTTTTTCTGTATTTCGTGTTTTGGTAGCAATAACCAGCGATTCTATCCGTGGGGAGACTATCTTTCCAAGGAGGTGGAACCCTTGAAGGGAGATTTAAAGAGGGTAACAGAACGCAAAGCCAATAGAATTCAAAAGTGATCAGTTTTTTTTTTTTTTTTTTTTTTTTTTTTGTGGAGAGTATTCTTGAATAATGAAATAATGCGAAGTACCTCTGGTCCGTAGGAATGTCAACATAGTCCCTGTACTGTCAAAAGCCCATTCATGTATGCTTTTTCTTGAAGAAAGCAATCAACGATCACGGTGGAAGAATAAAAAAAGGCAAAGATGTATCGTTTCTCTAATTTAAGAAGCAAAAATAAATAAATAAATAAATAAGTAAATAAATAAAATAACGAAAAAGTACGAACAGGTTGTAAGGTTACTTGAAAAAAAAATAAGAACACAAAGCAAATGAAAGTTTACATTTTGATGATAAGAATAATGCGATTTTAGGATTACGGACAAATTATGCTGAGGTAGTAAGGCAACTTGAAAAGAAGAAATAAACTAAAGAAAATGGACATTTCGATGGAAAAGGAAAGGAAATATAGACACAAGACTGCAAGAAGAAACATGGAGATGTTTAAGGGCAAACAGGATAAGCAAGATGGATAGATAGATTGATAGAATGAGAGAAAGAGAGATAGACTGAGAGAAGAGAGAGAGAGTGAGAGAAAGAGGAGAGAGAGAGAGAGAGAGAAACACAAGTCAATAGCAGTGGAAGAACATATGGAATAGTGGACAGGATGTTGAAGTTGATGGGAATGTTGGATGTTCATATTCTTTAGTGATGAAAGCGAAAATATAGTTTGATAAAAAAAGAAAAGCAAAAAAAAAATAATAATAACGATGATTTAAGGAAAAATTAAAGAAAAAGAGTTGGAAGACAAAGATATGTAAAAAAAGAAATAAATTAATAATAATAATAATAATAATAATGATAATGATAATGATAATAATAATAATAATAATAATAATAATAATGATAATAATAATAATAATGATAATAATAAAATAATAATAATTAATAATAATAATAATAACAACAACAGAATAAATCAGACGGAACAGATCAATACTGATTAATTAAATTTTCTTTAAGAATGGACGGGGCATGTGACAAAAAAATACATAGATAAATAAGGAAGAGATCTAAAGGAATGAAAATGAACAAAAACTAGTGAACAAGATGTATAAACATTGAAGAATGAAATAGCAGAAAATAAAAGTGAGAATGATTAAAGGGAAAGAAAATAAGACGAAAAGAGGAGTCTATTAAAATTCTTGAAAGAAAAGATGTCAGATTCCTTTAAGAACAAGTTGATGAAATTGATTTACAATTAAAACAATTATTCAACTTTTGAAATAAGTCAGCCTTGCAGAAATACAAAATGAATAAATGAAAAAAATAGATAAATAAGTAAATTAATAAATTTATTAACAGATAAATAAAGATAAATAATGAATAAATAGATAAGTGAATAAATAAAGATACATGGATAAATGAATAACTAAATGAATAAACAAATAAATAAACAAATAATTAAATAGATAAATAAATAAGTATATAAATAAATAAACAAATAGATAAATGAATGAACAAATAATTAGATAAAAAGATAAATTAGCAAACAATGAAAGAAGAAAATAATTACACGAATGTACCAAAAACGTCCATTCCTCTTTATAAGGTAGATTAGATAGATTGATAGAACAAATTCCAATTCCCCAAAGCTCTGGGAAATTCCCACCTCTATTCCCACTCCCTATCCAATTCCCACTACCGGGTTGGCCCTTCCTCATCATAAATCAAATGGTGACACGCCAATGACTATGGAAGCCGCGTAACGTCAGTACATTCTTTTATTTCCGTACTCGAAGTAGCCAGAACCCGGCTATAATATTGTGTAATTTACAATTCAAATTACACAATACATTCAAGAGTTGTCGT
>NC_134797.1:41754407-41776907 GCF_046742065.1 Oratosquilla oratoria | reverse complement strand
CATATTAATCTAATTACTATAACATTCCTTACACGCGATCCAGCCCTTTGGTCTTTGCTCTCGTAGTTCTATTTTTTTTTTTTTTTTTCGTTTCCTCTTCCTTTTCGCTTTCTCCTTCTTCTTTAATTCTTTCTTTTTTCTTTTGGGAGAGAGCACATCACTTTATTTTCATCATCGTCATCATTATTATTATTATTATTATTATAATTATCATTATTACTATCATTATTATTATTATTATTATCATTATTATTATTATCATTATTATTATAATTATCATTATTACTATCATTATTATTATTATTATTATCATTATTATTATTATCATTATTATTATTATTTTGTCTCCTTCTTCTTCTTCTTTAAATCTTTCTTTTTTCTTTTCGGGGAGAAAATATCATTTTTTTTATTTTTTTTTTATATGAAAATGAAATAACATAAGTAGCATTTACTCCCTGTCATTGGAAATCTAGCGTGTTTTTTCCCTGAGCACGTATAATTTAGATTTGCTTTAGTTTTGCGAATTGTTTGTCTGAACATTTCCTAATGCCTCCTCAAAGATTCGGTAATCTCTGTTCACTGTAGTCGAACACAATAATATGCTTAACCAGTATGAGAAACCTTTACCGGGAATCAGATGACTGGATTAAAGGATATGATGACAAGTAGCAAAACATTCCAGGTTCGTTCCAGTAAATTGAATAACAGGAATTTATTCCCATTACCAAGTGCTTATCTAGGGAACTTATGTCACCCGTGTAACATTTATCATTTAACTATACCTATACATTCATTTATTTTATTTATTATTATTTATATTATTATAATTTCTATTTATTTTTCTTTTATTCATTTATCATTATTATAATTTTTTCCGTATCCGAACTAATTATGGAGTAAAAAGTCTCTTGTCGGTATGCTCGGTATACTCCGCCTTTGTAATCCTTTGTAACTGAATTGTTGCTTCGGTGATCTGATCCATTGATAATGGGGTATGCATCCACTAACTCGTACAGTTTTCGGTCTGAACAAGTTTACCAACATAATAGTCAACGAATGAAATAGACTTAATATCCATGTAATAAGGCCACACTTTTTTTCGCCCTCCTTCCCCTTACGTCGGGGGGGGGGGGGGATGAATGAAAGAAAAATACCCTGTAACACATTTATCTATATAAAACTTTTAGGAGGCCATGTTGTCAGGTCGAAGGAAATAAAAAACTTATTTTTGTTCATTTTTTTCTTCAGTTTTGTTTCAGTTATACCTTATCACTGGCCAGGCTGATGAGCACACAAGTTACTGTATGTACTGTATGTACTTTGCATGTTTTGTACAAACAGTAGGTCCGCTTTTTTTATTTTATTTATTTATTTATTTACTTATTTTACTTTGATCGTTATACCAGCCCTACTCGGCAGCTCGGTGGAAAAAGAAAAAAAAAAAAAAAAAGGAATTTCTTCGGTTTCTATTTTATTCTGATTTCGGGTTTTCCAACGTTGGCGGGTCAGTAACCCAATGATTAAACAATGTCTGGCCAAAACGCTGAAATAACTGGTTGTTATAAGAGAAGATTAGATAACTTTATGGATAGTCATGACAGGTGGTAAGGGACAAGTAACTGCTAAGTGTAGGCCTTATGGTCTCTTGCGGTCTCCTCCATCCTTATGTTCCTATGATGATGGGATTCTTAACCAGGCTTTCGTCACGTCATCGACATTTATGGAATGCTGTTGTTTAGGCTCCTGGAGAAGATCACTTGAGACACTATACATTCACTGACAACCATTAGCTATCGGTTTGTGGGCCCACTTATGAGACTCTGTCAACCCCTATTAGTTTGTGGACTCCAGTTTGAGTGCCATCGTATCAGTAGCTCAGGAAATATATGCATTGTGAGTGTGGAGTGCAAAGGAGCTCCTGGAGAAGACCACTTCAGACACTATACATTCACTGACAACCATTAACTATCGGTTTGTGGGCCCACTTATGAGACTCTGTCAACCCCAATTGGTCTGTGGACTCCAGTTTGAGTGCCATCGTATTAGTAGCTCAGCATATATGCATTGTGAGTGTGGAGTGCAAAGGAGCTGCTCAGTCACCAAAGTATAATAATATTCCTCTAAAGAAATTAGAAAGATTGACTTCGTGTTGGCAGCGTTTCGTCCCTATTAACTTGCGAATGATTGATTGGTAATCAAACGTTTGATTAAAAGGGTTGCAAGATGACACGCACGCACACACACATGCTTTCTCTCTCTTTCTCTCTCTCTCTCTCTCACACACACACACACACACACACACACACACACACACACACACACACACACACACACACACACACATAGTTAAAATGATTAATTTACGTTCCTGACAGATTGAGGCCAGTTTTTCTCGTCCTGTGTGAAAATATAAAGGCTTTTATCAAGTATCCCGTGTCTTTACTTCCTTGTTTCATATGATTTAAGCGGTCTTCGTATGTTTTCTTTCTCACATTTAATTTTGTGGCTCGTCGCTACACTCTTTCCAATCTATCAATGTCATTAATGAGATCTGGGGACGGTGCAGGAAGAGTATATTCCAAGTATAGGCAAAGGTTTCATTGCTGGGATGGTAACGAATAGAAGTGCAGATGTAATTACCAAACTCTATCTAGCAATAGTTAGACCCATCCTTGACTATGCGGTACAGTTTTGGTCTCCGTCCTACAGAATGGACATCAATTCAGTAGAATCAGTACAGAGAAGAATGACCAAAATGATACATGGACTCAGAAATTTGCCTTACGAAGAGAGGCTTAGGCACCTTAACTTACATTCTCAGGAAAGACGCAGAGTGCGGGGTGATCTAATAGAGATGTTCAAGTGGATCAAAGGCTTTAACAAGGGTGATGCAAACAAGGTCATCATATCAAAACAACAGGGCAGGACTCGCAGTAATGGATTTAAAGTGGGCAAATTTATATTTGAGAAGGAAATAGGCAAGAATTGGTTTACTGATAGGGTGGTCGACGAATGAAATAGACTTAGTAACCATGTAGTAAGCGCTGAAACTATCAGTTGTTTTAAGAAACGATTAGGCAACTTTATGGATGGGGATGACAGGTGGTGATGGATACGGAACTGCCTAGTGTAGGCCTTATGGTCTCTTGTAGTCTCCTTCATTCATTTGTTATGTTCAGGTATTTGACAGGGAAACAGATGATGACTAACCGATAAAGTACGCTGGTGGTATAGTAGGAAACGTGCTGGCTTAGCATTCAATTAGTTGTGGGTTCGAATCCCGCACTTACCTCCTGCCCCAAGAGTCCAAGCGCACAGGACAACAAAGGTGCGGCTTCGGGCTCAGCTACACGTCTCCTGAGGAACCTCTCACCTACTCTCTCTTCTCTCATTCTCCTCTTTTTTTTTTTTTCTTTTTCTTTTTTTATCTTCCTCTACAAGCCCCCGCCCGCCCCGCTGTGGTCTGCTGGTCCCGGTTCCATAATTCCAGTGGTTTTTCCATGGTTCCATGAATGGTGTCACGGATATCCAGGCAAGCGAGGGAACGAATGGAACGTCTCGAAGATTACAAAGTCTGGGGTGATATAACGACTCGAAGGCTACAAAGTCCGAAAGAATGAGAAGTTCCAAAACGCCATCAAGGGGACGCGAGTAGGTGTATATAATTTGATCGCTCCTGGTTCAGCTTAATTCCAGGTTACCCGCACATGGAGGTGGAGTCGTTTATATCCTTGAGCTAACGTGGCAAGGCACCGCGTTATGAAGCTATCACACTGGGCTATTTTTCCTCAAACCTCCGATAAATCGGCGGTAGCACCCACCTCCAAAACTTCTTTTTCCGCTGTAAAATCGCTATGGTAAGCTATTTTTTTTTTTTTACTTAACAAAAATACATAGAATATCATTTGATATGCTAAGGGGGGGGAATGTTTTCCTCCAGCATATCTGATTCATTCCCGAAAGTCGCAGAATGCAAATCTGCTCCGACAGTCGAAGGTAAAACAGCCAAGTGTGATAACGCCTCTGCCGCCATAATGAATACGAATTCGGCGCAAGTGAGAGACATAACAAAACGTTTTTTACGTCCGCGGGGAGTAGTCGACGACGAACGTCGTTGGGAACGTTTACAAAGGAATTGCAAAAGAAGAGCATACTGACAGGAGACCTTTTGGTCTGTAACTGGGTCGGATACTGAATGAAGAAATTAATAAACAAGAGAATTAAACAATCGGCAGAAATTACAGTAACATTGTTTAGGTGTTTATCTAAAAGAATATCAAAACTTCAAACCATACTACATTGCACTGCCTCTGCAGGAAGTTTATTCCATTCATTAACTACACGATTGGCGAAATTGTTTCTACCCACTTCCAAATTAAATCTTCGTTCTGACATCTTCAGGTCATTACTTATCGTTCTCCAAGAAAGTGGGTGGGTTTTGTGTTTTGGTAGTCTTTTGTCACCAGATGACAATGTTAACACCTTCAGGACATTAACGCCTCAGCCCTAGCTGATGGTGGACGATCGTGCTCTGCCGAGGGGTCAAAATCAGGGCAAATGGGGTCATGCTAGGTTGAGACATCATCATGACTCAAGTTTGACCCTCACGTGAATAGAATCAGTTTATAATGAACCAAGGATACTCGCTGGCGAAACGGGTTAAGGCGTCGCTACTTACTCCGGAGGTCGAGGTGACGGCGGTTCGAACCCTGCCTCCGACGAGTTGGACCAAGGACATGGTTCATTAAATTCCACACTACAAAGTCCTCTGTAAGGGGTATCGTCCTATTATTCTCATCACAATGTCTTATCGATATTTTATTTGTCACTCAACACCATTAATTTCATTCACAATATAGATCAAGAGTTCAATAATTCTACACAAATGCGCTGTAAGTATCTAATTTTATTCATGTAGTCACCATAAGATTATGTAGACAAAACATCCTTCGATTAAAAAAGTAAACATCATATTTCATTCTAAAAGATTAGAAAGTAAAAATGAAGTTAATTTATATTGTAAACATTTTACGTAATTGCTCATATGGATTATATTCATGTAGCCAAAACCTCCTTCGATTAAAACAAGGAAACAATATTTTTCCTAAAAAATAAAAAAGTTAAAATGAAAGTACTTTGTATTGTAAACATGTTACATTTCTATTTATATGGACACCGTCAGATTATGTGGCCAAAACACCATTCGATTAAAAAAGTAAACATTATATTTCATCCTACAAGACTAAAAAGATATGATGGAAGTAATTTGTATTGTTGACATCGCTACGTACCGTTTAAACGATCCACGCCGCAAAGTTAGGCGCACGTAACGGTTCGCGCATGCGCAGAAGTCTCATCAACTTAATGACGTCGCAGGGGGAAGAGACCAATTGACGCTTCGTTTAATCTTCGACGAGAATGCAGCCCACGTCGTCGAGCAGGTCATGTCGCGTGCCTTCACGCCCTCGGACGAATCCAGACCCGGAAGCCTGTCACAATTCCACATTTATAGCTTCTCTTTTCGTACTGAAGACCTCAGACGCTAGCGATCTGAGTCAAACAAGAACCAGAAAACAAATCCGAGATGAAAGCCACAGCATTCTATGTACCCATTATCGTGACTGCCAATCTACTTTTTAACATACCTGTAGCAGCAGAAGGCCCTAAATCAACTGCAGACTTCGGACGCTAGTGATTTGAAAGAGTCAACAAGAATCAGAAAAGTCAGAGACGAAAATCACAGCATTCTATATACCCATTACCGTGACTATCAATCTACCTTTTGATATACCTTTAGCGGTAGAAGACTAAGTCAATTGGAGACTTCAGAAAAAAAAGCGATCTATGATAGTCAACAAGAACCAGAAGACAGATCTGAGATGAACGCCATAGCATTCTACATACCCATTATCGTGACTGTCAATCTACTTTTTAACTTATCTATAGCGGTGGAAGGTTCTTTGTCAACTGAAGACTTCAGACACTAGTGATCTGAGACAGTCATCAAGAACGAATAAAATATTCTATAAACCCGTTATCGTGACTGTCAGTCTACCTTTTACATACCTATAGTGGTAGAAGGCTCAAAGTTAACTGGAGATTTCAAATGCTAATAATTAATCTGAGACAGTCAACAAAAACGTACACTCTCTGGAAAGACGAAGAGTTCAGGGTGATCTAAAAGAGACATTCAAGGGTGATGCAGACAAGGTCATCATATTAAGAGAACTGGGTAGGACTCGTAGTAATGGGTTTGAATTGGACAGATTTAGATTTAGGAAAGAAATATGCAAGAACTGGTTTACCAATAGAGGGGTTAACGAATAGAATAGACTTTGTAACCATGGGCGTTGAAACTATTGGTTGTTTTAAGAGAAACTAAGAATTCTTTATGGATAGCGATAACAGTTGGTAAGGGACATAGAACTGCCTAGTATAGGCCTTATGGTCTCTTGCAGTCTCCTCCATTCTTATATGTTTATGTTCTTTACCAGAGGACAAATCCGAGACGAGAGACATAGCATGTTAGCGTGATTGCTAACCTACTTTTTAAACTACCTGTAGCGGTAGAGGGCTGTAAGTCAAGGTAATATTCCTATCAAGGAGTATGATATATGGAATGAAACTCACCTTGCGGAAGCTAACTACAGGTGCTCATCGTTGTCATGTAACTGTGATTCGCACAAAGTCGCACAGGTGTATTTCACTACTGGGCTCAGGTTTTTAATTTCAACTGTTATTACAAGAGGATCTCCCCTTTCCTACTTTCATTATAATTATCGCTGAAAGCCTTATCGGTATACCATAATCATGGTAGCCGGGAGAATAATAATAATGTTATTACCAATTTAGTTACCACGGTTCCCAGTGATGCTGGTATAATTATAATTACCACCATTAGCAGTCCCAGAATCTTTGTTACCATTAAGGTGTGTGTGTGTGTGTGTGTGTGTGTGTGTGTGTGTGTGTGTGTGTGTGTGTGTGTGTGTGTGTGTGTGTGTGTGTGTGTGTGTGTGTGTGTGTGTGTGTGTGTGTGTGTGTGTGTGTGTGTGTGTGTGTGTGTGTGTGTGTGTGTGTGTGTGTGTGTGTGTGTGTGTGTGTGTGTGTGTGTGTGTGTGTGTGTGTGTGTGTACACTCAAGAGAGTATCTATACTTCTGACTGCGTCTGTGTTTGTGAACATAAAGAACTTTAATGTAGGTATTCGCATCCACTGAACATAAGATACAACTTCCAATCTTCACGATTCGTAGTTCGGTATACTCTGATAATCTTGAGAATTTTTTTTAAAGTTATTTAGTGGAGGAATGATCTATTACTCTGTTAGTTTCCACAGCACGTCTAACATTCAGCTTTGCAATATATGACGGAGAGATGATTTTGATACTTGGAAATTTGACAAATGGAATATTGTAACCGAAGTCGTTTTTACTTAAACGAACGCTGGTGAAGCCCCTGGAAGCTGGTACGGACCTGCTGAAGGTTCTGGGAGCAAAGCAAGTCTATACTGACAACCACCGAGGTCATATTGACTGAAGATGATGTCATATTACCAGGCGATGAGCTGCAATTGTTGATCAAAGTAGTTTGCCAAAGCGGATGGCGCTAATTTGAGAGAGAGAGAGCGAATGCTCAATACGCACACCGCGTCACTGCCTCTGCAGGATACATAAACATGTTCTTTGCCCAAATTTACGAGAACATCTTGTCATACATACACGCACTCTTAAGGAACGAACTCGCTCCTCTGTCATAGAGACCTGTTCATTATGCTAATGGTAATTACTCTCCTACTAGGCATAGCAGGACTCTTAAGGATTTCGATGATAAGTCAACAAGTGTAATGGCGAATGCCAAGAGGTGGCTGAAGGTATGATCTTGCTAAGTGCGATTATCGTCCAACGATGATCGTTCATGGCTCAACGATGATCATCAAACGCTTGGCTAGAAAAGTCAATTCTTTGTTTTTAGTGACTTTATTTGGCAGTCACTCGAAGCTAAACAACCCTATTCAAAAACAAAGAATTAGTGGTCTAGACAATCGTTTGACGATCATCGTCGACTCATGAACGATCATCGTTGAGCGATATTAACCGCACCGATAAAAACGTACAACATTACCAGAAAGACGTCTGCTGGGAATATTTTCATTGCACCTGGTTCAATAATGCCTAGTTATGATAACAGGAGAAGAACATTCCAACGCGTGAAAACCGCTGTTCTAGAAACCAGCACAAGAACCACTATCTAGTCTTCTAGATCAGCCTGTACAATCTAGAACACCAGCGTGCTTCTCATAGTAGTAATTATGTTCTAGATACATGCACATTCAAGTCACCAATTTTAGGTCTCTTAAACCAAAGAATAAGAATAAGATAACCTTGAAGTAAGGACAAAACACAGACTTTCATCTTTGGAAGGATATGGTGTACAGTGTCCATCTTCTTAGTTGGAAGATTCATGAATTATGTGCAAGTAAATCCAGGCGATGGAATGATCACTGGGTTCTCAACCTTTTTTTGACCATTATGCCCCCACCTACTCACCTTTAAAATCCTGATGCCCCCCATATGGGGATATACATACATACATACATATACCAAGGCTTTTTCCCCCTTACAAGGGAGGTAGCCAAAAAGGGAAAGGCATAAAATCATTTCCACCCATTCCATCCCTGAGTACACTCCACACCCCTCCACCCTCCCTCTTATCTGAGCACCTCCTGGATGACGGGTCATCCCTGCACCCTGTCCACTGCCCTGGGTCAGAAGCAGTGCCGCAAGACACAGCACATCCACAGCAAGGCCGCTTCATTAAATCGGCGACCCCCCCTTTCCGTCCCCCGTCCCCCCCATTGCATGAAAGGAGAGGACGGGGAGAGAAGGGGATATACAATTCTTATAATTCCAAAAATAAACTCCCCTTCAGCTGAAAAAGCATAAAATCTTGGTTTAAAACCCCTTTCGAAGAACAAGGCATCAATGAAAAATAGAAAACAAAACAACTTCAATAAAATAAAGATAAAATTCTTTAACACAGTCTTCCTCAGTTGTCCTCAATTGCCCCCTTAAGAATCCTATTGCCCACCTGAATAACTGAATTGCCCACGTTGAGCACTGGGTTAGAGCGTCGCTACTTGCGGTGGAGGTCGAGGTGGCGGCAGTTCAAACACTGCCACCAGCAAGTTGAACCAAGGACATGGTTGATTAAAATCCACGCTACAAAGTCATCAAATACAGATGATACGAATGACAGTAGATTTTATTAGTCTTTAATTCTATCTATATCTTTTTTATGTAAAAGGAAAGTAATGTGTCTCACGGTTCTTCAAAAATATGATGAAGGAAATATGTCATAATTCAATCAAAAATGAACGTTTTACTTAAAGGATTGGCCTGAAATTTCGAATAAGCCATACAGACTGAAAACTGAGAAGATGAGGTGAGGATTGTAGTTATGTCTTTCAATATGTCGATAAAGTATTTATCTTTGTTTTAATATTCTTAAAAAAATCAAAGCCTAAGGATAACATTACGTATCTATCTAGCAAGATTTGAGTTGAAAAGAGCAAACGATTTAGGTGACGAAAAAAAAAAATCACTGGAAAACTCAATTTTGAATGTGAAACATATTTCACAGACACTTGTATCCTTGCAGATAATCTTGCTTTACCTGTAATTCAGGAATACCGAGACACAACTGTTTTCTGCGAAGAGACATAACATTAACTTTATCCTTTCTATGATTCGTAAATCTCACACTTATAGTAAATAAAAACTGTCATAGGAGAACTCAGTATTTGAGGGATTATTTGTGACGTGTTACGGATCAGATGTAGCGAGTTAAGAAAGAATACATAATCCTTAAGTCTTAAGGGAATGATCATTTTAAATCCTTTTCACGAATGTAGAAGGTGAAGAGGCAAACCTACTAAAGGAAAGCCTGTTCACCGTGATTATATAGTTATATAAATACATCACCGTGAAACAAATTATGCAAAATTACCATAGGAGAAAGGAATTTGTCTTAGGATGTAATATACAGAAATATTTACTGTCTTCAAATTTCCTTTCTCCTGTGGTTATTTTGCACACACACACACACACACACACACACACACACACATATATATATATGTATATACATATATATATATGTGTGTGTGTGTGTGTGTGTGTGTGTGTGTACAGATGCGTATGTATACATGCATATATATTGGAGTGAATTACTATAGTCAGCGCAACGAGAAGTGACCGCTAAGGCGGGGTTAGGAGATTTCCCGGTGTTGCCACATCTCCACAGATAACACGGCCCGCACGGCTCACACTGAATGCAGTGTGAGGGGGGCGGGGCCAGAGAATAAATGTAGGGCAACGTCGCTCTCCCTTGCTCATATGTCATGTCTGACTCGAGGAAACGAAACCTTTGTATAGAAAACATTGCTTTGATTTTTACCTCAGTGGTGGTGTGTGACAAAAAATTGGAATATAATTATATGTGGCAACATTATAAAAATATAAAATAAAATTATAGAATAAAATAAAATTATAAAATAATTATATGTGGCAACACAGGGGGACTCCCAGTGCTCCGCCCTAACGGCCATTTCTCAATGCAACGAGTATAGTTACTGTAATTTCTTTCGCATAATCAATTTCAGCCGTCGCGACCAAACCTCAAACCCAGACCACTGAGCGGAGGACGCCCATCTGTTAAAACTGAGCTCACAGTGTATATAACATCATAAGCAGAAGGCACAAGCGGAGAGTAGGCAAACGGCAAACGAGGTTATTGTGCTCTTGCAACCCAGCCCGAACTCAAAGGCTAAACACCATCGAACTGCCCAAGCCGAGATCGAGAATGATGTATCATCTCCTCTTAGTGTCAGCAACCAAAGGGCAAGAAATACTTGCTTCTACGATGGCTGGCCGGCTTCGTCTCGGGATGGGGAAGTCAGGGGGAAGAGTAGGAAGGAGTATGCGAGAGGAGTGAGAGAGGAGTGGGACTGAGTGAGGAAGGGAGTGAGTGGGAGTGTCTTCCATGACCCTCCTGGCTAGGCACGAAGACCTGACCACTACTCCCTCTTTCTGTACTTCCGCGGAAGAACTCCTCCTATTGCCTCTCTGTACTCCCTCTTCGTCTTCAGCCTCCTCGCCCTTCTCACCGGGCTCCTTTCCTCCTCCTCCTCCTCCTCCTCCTCCTCCTCCTCCTCCTCCTCCTCCTCCTCCTCCTCCTCCTCGGCAGACGGGCGGCGCCAGCAATGTAAGTCACGAAACAAGCTCATTTCTATTGTCCTGTTGGATAACATCCTTAAGAAACTTCCCCTCGACGGGATTCAGAAACGTCTTTATCACTTTGGACAAATGACGGGGCAAGGAACGCGGGCCCATGGAACGATGATCCTTCCTATTATGCTGATTGGAGGGTAATGATCGATTGCGATAAACATCGGCTTTGAAACCAATGATTACAATTATTTCAGTCCAAGAACTCGCCTCCATTCTCTACCCTACCACCCCCACCCCCACCCTCCTACGCGTCGTACTCACTCTCCTAACATATTTTCTCTCTTTTTCTCAGGTATTCTGTTTAAGCTATGTCTCTATCTCCTTCGCCGTGGAGAGAGTGTAGGGCCATCGGCGGCAGGGAACGATAATTTACTTTTCTTGATACGACAATGATAAGCCAAATGGATGACTTCCTCCGCGATCAAAACTCTGGCAAGCGTTTTAGTTCTTTGAATTCTTTTAATTCTCTTCCGTATTCTTTCCCACAACTTTAGAAGACAAAATTCTCACACCGACGCCTGATATTACACTTTTATTTTTTCTTCTTTTAGACTATTGAACTGAAAGAAGTTGATTAATTTCGTTGTTCCTCGTTCTATGCGATGAATTCATCTCTTTCGCACAGTCTCTGCCGTTTAATGAGAGACCTTAGGGTCGTTTCACACAAATCGGCTTTTTGCCGTGCGCCGTCCACGACACGACGTCGTCCGCTCAAATAACCATGGGTGTCTATGGACGCTTTCACACGTGGTTGTGGTTATTTGAGAAGACATCGTCGTATCATGGATGATGCACGGCGAAAAGTCGATACGTGTGAAACGAGCCTTAGTCCTTACGGTGGCAGCATCAGACACATTAAACTAAATCCCAAACGGAAACAAACATTGACAACGGCGGCGGCGGCGGCGAAGTAGACGAAGAAAACATAATTCCTTCGCTCCAGAACCAAACGTTGTTTCCTTCAACGTCCGTCACAGGGCGACCACCATCATACACACGTAGACAAGACCTCGAAACGTTTGTTTGCGGCGAGTTTCAGCCACGTACGCGATCTCCGGAGAGTCTGGTGGAGGCAGATGAGGAAGCGGAACGAGCGAGCCGGGGGAGTCCGGGCTCGCTCGCTGTGTGGCCGCGGCAAAACTCCTCCGGCATCATAAAAACAGTGCGCGTGGATGGTGGACTACACGCGCGGGTGCTGAAGAAGGTAATGGTAGACACGTGTGTGTGTGTGTGTGTGTGTGTGTGTGTGTGTGTGTGTGTGTGTGTGTGTGTGTGTGTGTGTGTGTGTGTGTGTGTGTGTGTGTGTGTGTGTGTGTGTGTGTGTGTGTGTGTGTGTGTGTGTGTGTGTGTGTGTGTGTGTGTGTGTGTGTGTGTGTGTGTGTGTTGTGTGCATGTGTGACCGTGTAGATGCTCGTGTGTGTCCGTGCGCATGTACGTGCGTACGTGCGTGCGTGTGTGTGTGTGTGTGTGTGTGTGTGTGTGTGTGTGTGTGTGTGTGTGTGTGAATGTGTGTGTGTATGTGTGTGTGTATGTGTGTGTGTGTGATCGACAGCTATTACCCTCCTGGATGTGAACTCGGAACTGATATATGTCCGGATCTATGGGTAGTCCTGTTGCCTTACACACACACACACACACACACACACACACACACACACACAAAACTCCTTGCCCATTAGAATTGGAATGCAGAGATGCTTTTCAGCCCTGGGCGGGGACTCGAAATTAGATCACTGAATTAGCGGTCGAGCGCGGTACCACTACTCCATCAAACTGTGTTCATGAGAGTGTATGTGTGTGTGTATTCACCATGGTCTTGGATCACGTGTTGGACTCGTGATCGAAACCTATTTCCCTCCTGGAGGAGAGCTCAGAGCTCATACATGACCGATCTATGGGTAATGCTGTGACCTTACACGCACACACACACACCCAACTCCCCGCCCACGAGAGTTGGAGTAACGACTCGCAGCGCAGCGATACTGAAATTATTTCCGCCCTGGGAGGGATTCAAACTCGGACGGCCGTAGTGGCGCCACAAGTGTGTGTATGTGTGTGTGTGCTTGTGCGTGTATGTGTGCGTGTACATGAGTATGTGTATATAGTATATGATTAAAATTGCTTTGAATTGTGTAGGAAGGAAAGTATCTGTATTCCTTGCGACACAGAACAAACAACAAACATAAAGGTGAAGAAAACAAGGAGAAATAAAAAATAGAAATAGTACCTACCGTATATTGTTTACAGAAATACTTTTTGTATGAGAACAAAGTGAAGGTAATATAAGTAGAGGAAACGAAGACAGCATAAACAAATAAATAGCGTGAATACACTTAACAGAAATGATTGAGAGTAGAAAGTGTGGAATCAAATACTCTAGAGAAAATATCGATGGGATTTTGATTCTAAACGTGACTGAAATCCTCGAGAAAATAGAGAATTATGAAGAAAAATTTCACAGATAGAATGAGAGGATAAACCAAACTGTTTGGGAAAAAATATTAAACGCATTTTGACTGTGTAAAATAAAAATAGAGAAAGAAATGTCTAGGAAACGAATTTACCTTGTGTCATGATTTAAATAAAATTGAATAAAAGGGATATACGTAGACAAGGATACACGCACACACGTATCTATGCACGGAAAGGAAGGATTTTTTTCTCTTTTGAGAAATGCAAAGGGATAGTAGGAAGGACAATAGTAAGAGGAAAATAGAGACATTTGAGAAAAACGGCATGAGAGAAACTATGAGAAGACACAAGAAGATGAAGATGTGGACATGAAAGTTCTGGATGAAGAAGAGAAGCCAGGGAGTCGGAAAGGAATAGAAATAATTGGAAAAATGAAAAAATGGAAATAATTGGAAAAATGAAAAAGTGGAAATTATTGGAAAAATGAAAAAGTGGAAATAATTGGAAAAATGTGAAAAAGTGGAAATAATTGGAAAAATGTGAAAAAGTGGAAATAATTGGAAAAATGTGAAAAAGTGGAAATAATTGGAAAAATGTGAAAAAGTGGAAATAATTGGAAAAATGTGAAAAAGTGGAAATAATTGGAAAAATGTGAAAAAGTGGAAATAATTGGAAAAATGAAAAAGTGGAAATAATTGGAAAAATGAAAAAGAAGAGGATGAGAACAGGGGAAGGGGAAAAGGGAAAGGAGACATTATGACTGGAAATAATTGGAAAAATGTGAAAAAGTGGAAATAATTGGAAAAATGAAAAAGTGGAAATAATTGGAAAAATGAAAAAGAAGAGGATGAGAACAGGGGAAGGGGAAAAGGGAAAGGAGACATTATGACTGGAAATAATTGGAAAAATGTGAAAAAGTGGAAATAATTGGAAAAATGAAAAAGTGGAAATAATTGGAAAAATGAGAAAAGAAGATGAGAACAGGGGAAGGGGAAAAGGGAAAGGAGACATTATGAGATGAAGGGATGTGGTGAGCACTGGTCACGCGAGGTAAAATAACGTGACGTGAGGTCGTATAAGGTCATGTCAAGGTGAGCAAAGTGAGGACCCTACGCCAGGAGGCGCTGAGTAGCTGCGGCCGAAGCTGTCACCTTTGCTTATTATGCATTTTGAGGGTTGTTAGGGCAGGTCACTGCTGGGAATCGGAGAGGAGTGCGGGATTCAAACATGCGAGTAAGCTTGCCTTTAGTTTCCTTTTAGATTCTTCTCTTCATACAGTCTTCACCTTCAACCCCTTCTGGGCTTCAATTTGTTTGTTTAAACAAAAATAATTTTCAATTTCTTCATGGACTCTACTACTGCTTCCATAAATTGATTTATCCTCGCATTTCTTGTCATTGGCTGATTCAAGTTCGTTATTTATCAGTGACAATGGTGGAATAAATCTCTTGCTCATTACCATTGGCACCGAAGTCTACATTTTGTCTGCCAGCCGCCATTCTCTTTCGACTCGAAGTCCTTAAATCTTTCTTTCAAATTCTTCTTTCGGCTTTTCGAAATTTCGTTTATGTTCACTTCTTTGCGTTTCACGGGGCCCTGTGTTATCTCCAACATCTCTAACCCCTCTATCACACTAAGATAAATGCCCGTCCACTGTTTTTCTTTGTCATCTCGAGCTTCGAGAATCAATGTCCGCTCACGGCAACAATCAATATGTGTGTGTGTGTGTGTGTGTGTGTGTGTGTGTGTGTGTGTGTGTGTGTGTGTGTGTGTGTGTGTGTGTGTGTGTGTGTGTGTGTGTGTTTACCTAGTTGTATTTTACGGGAAGGGGAGCTACGCCCGTGGTGTCCCGCCTTTGTATCTCGCAGTGTCTAGTTTGCTCTTAAATTCGTGAATGGTTTTTGCACACGCTACTGTTTCGTCCAGTTAGTTCCAAGTGTGTGTGTGTGTGTGTGTGTGTGTGTGTGTGTGTGTGTGTGTGTGTGTGTGTGTGTGTGTGTGTGTGTGTGTGTGTGTGTGTGTGTGTGTGTGTGTGTGTGTGTGTGTGTGTGTGTGTGTACTTGTATCCTTGTATTCATGCAATTATATTTGTTACAGTATTTAGTAAAACGAGAGGAATTATGCGAAAGGAAATGGGGGGAATCCAGGCGTAAGTAATGCAGAAGCGAGAGGAGGGAAAGTTAAGAGAGATAATGAATCACATCAGAAGGAACTAGGGGTGATTTATGAGGGTATTATGGAAATAAGAAGAGAAAGATTGAGTAATATATGGGAGGGAGAATATGAGTGATTTAGGTATATGTGAAATGTGTGTTGGGGTAGACGGGACAAGTAAAGATCACTGAAAAAAAAAGAATAATTTGGAAAAGTAAGAAAAAATGTGAAGGTACCGAGATATTAGATCTATAAATCTATTATACATACATCAAGAGCTTTTTCCCCCTTATAAGGGAGGTAGCCAAATCAAGGCACGCACCCACTCCCACCCATTCCACTCCCATCCACCTCCTATCTTAGCTCCTTTTGGATGAAAGGTCATCCCTGTCTCCCGCCCACTACCCGGGTTAGAAGCAATGCAGCAAGACATAGCACATTTATATTTATTTAGAAGGGATTCGAGAAAGGAATAATTAATGCAGGAATCAGAATGAGAGTCAAAAGAACATTGTAGTAATGATAGCAAGATAGTAATAGTATAGCTATTAGTATGATAAAGTAAAATGATAAACATTAAACACAATAGAGGCAGGTAACATTGAGCAATCATTTAAGGAAAGTACAATTCATAAAGAGTGATAACTATGTAGTATTGTCATGTATTTCTATTATGATGTCAGTACAAAAGCCATTCCTGTAATGCCTGCACTTGACATAACCTATTACCAAAACATCTCTTTTCGAAATCACCTCTTCATCGGTAAATCAATTATAAACAAACTTTTCAAAGTTACGTGACATAAGCAAGAGGGAAGAAGGTGAGGAGCCTACGCCAGGAGGCGATGAGTAGCTGCTGCCGAAGCCGTCACTTTTACTCTATGCGCAGGTCATACCCATTGCTGGGAAGTGGAAACAAGTGCGGGATTTGAACCCAAAATTAAATGAACGGGAGTAGCCCAGTGGATACCGTGTCCAACTCATGAGCAGACGGTCGTGAGTTCGATTCCTGGGACCCGCTGCCTGCTTCTTGGGTTGGTTCCCGTCAGTCCTGGCCAGACGAGGAGGCGACCCAAACACTGGCCTTAAAAAAAAAAAAAAAGAAAAAAAAAAAAAAAAAAAAAAAAGCGGCTTGCCGCAATTGACAGGGCTTACCCTACCAGAGGTTTCTCACTTCCCACAGCATGGGAGTGGGATGGTGATTTTGACCTCATACGCATTGAACCAGTTGCTTAATATAAACATACATATACTTGACCCATATGGCCAATCCAACAAATCATCTATACTTTTATATTCCTAAATATCAATACATCTATTATTTTCGTATGAAATTATGCTAGACCGGCGGTTACAAAGGTCGAGGCAATAATTGCAAATCGGAATGCTAATTTTCATGAGGGAAAAATAACAAAATATTCCAGGACTAATAACATGATCTTCTGACTTCAAAAGTCTATCATCACCCAATTATATAGGTCATTGGTTTGCCCGTATTTGCTGTTTCCGTGTGACCGCCAAATCTCATTAAGGAGCGGCAGATTGGAATGGTTACAGCGATGAGCCTTAAAATGTTTATACCAAATATCGGAGATAAATCATACGGCAACTTCCTAAAAAAAAAAAAAAAAAGAATAAGTAAATAAATAAATAAATAAATAAATAAATTAATGAATAATGAATAAATAAAATACAAAAGTAAATAAATAAATCAATAAAATAGATAAGTAAATTAATGAATAAATAAATGAGTAAATAGATAAACAAATAAATATATATATATATATATAAATTCATAAATAAATCGACAGATAAAAAGGGGGTTTGGGAAATTTGGTCCACGTCTTTAATAATCAAAAAAAGAAAAATATAATAATGACAATAAAAAAGGAATATAATCACACTAAATTAACCAAACAAAATATGCCCTCAAACTATGAAACCCTTGAATATAACATAAAAAAGCCTTTACCAACCGAGTAGTTAACTCCTTAGGTATTTTTTTCATGGACGTTTACCAGCGCATCTATCCTTGAGAAAATAACTGGATGTAGCAGAGTTCAAAGCTTTAATATTGATCTGACTAGATGATAATGATGATATGGTTTAACGTCAGAAACTTCCCCCTATTCCCTATCAGAAGGCTAGGATGGTGTCCCTCACAGAGGACTTTGTAGCGGGGAATTTAACGAACCATACCCTTGGTTCAACCTCGCCGGTGGCAGGATTCGAACCACCATCCCCTCGACCTTCGCCGCAAGTAACGACGCCCTGACCCGTTCAGCCAGCGAGCTTCCTATCTGAATAGATACCATAATGATATGCTGTGACGTATGCCGATGAGTTAATTTGCTCGTTCATTTGCTTGTGTGTTTGTTCGATTCTATACTTATCTGCATATTCAATTGCTTGATTCATTGAGTAATTACTACTCATTTACTCTTTTTTTATATATATTTACTAATTTATATACCTATTAATTCATCTATTCAACTGTTTATTTATAGATTCATTTACTTATTGATCTACATATTTATTCATTCGTTCATTTTATCAATTTATTCATATACTCATTCATTTATTGATTTATTCATTTATATTTCCACTGGTTTATTGACTTATTTACTAATTCACTGATTTACTTATATATACCCATTCATTCATTCATTCATTTGTATACTTATTCAGCATCTAACCTTGTTATGCACAAAGTGGTCTCCTGTCAGTTTTCTTTGTCATTGAGGCGATTCTTTGTTCTTCGATTTTTGTTTGCTTTCAACAATTTTATCTTATTGTGTATTTGTTTTGAGCTTCTGAAACCAGAACCTCAAAACTATGAACATAAGATCATAGGAATGGAGAAGACTGCAAGAGACCCTAAGGCCTACAGTAGGCAGTTCCGTGTTCATTGCCACCTATCATCCTCATCCATAAAGTTATCTACTCTTCTCTCAAAACAATCAGTTGGTTAGTATTTCTTTTAATGTATAAAAACCTCATCAAGAATGAAATAATGGTAATTCTAAGAATGATTGTCTCACATTATTTTGTTTTATCCATGTGCTGATGACTTTCAAAAGTAATTAAAAAATGTAAATAAAGAGAATAAAAAACACAGACCAAAATTCGAAAGAAAAAAATCAATTCTATCATTTAGAAGACTTTAAAAACTGAAAATAAAAATTAATTTTCCATTTTATTTTTTTATTCTAAACAGATACTGATCTATTTTACAAATGAGCTATGTACAAAGACTAGGAACGAGTTTTCCACCCAACACGACTGAAATTGTCATTTCTGAATTTCATGGATTTGCCAAGAGCGTACTCTATTTTGCTGGATGGATATGCAATTGCCGCATTAATCCATGAAATGCTGGATACAGGACAATACTGTTCGACGAGCAGTTTTTTTGAGGCATGCGGCAGGTCGACATATGTCGTATGCCACATGGTGTGCATCCCGTGACGTTCGAGTTAATACTGTTCGATAAGCAGTTTTTTGAGGCATGCGCCAGGTCGACATATGTCGTATGCCACATGGTTTTTATCCCTCGGCGTAGATTCATTTTGTTCGACAAGCAGTTTGTTGAGGCACGAAAGAAAGAAAGAGTCTGTGACCCTGAAAATATATACCAAATATCAGAAACAGATTACACGAAAGCCTCCTAAAACATCTGAGCCCAGGAAAGAAAGAAATGAAGGAAGGAAGAAAGAAAAGAGAGAGCAAAAGAAAGAAGGAAAAAGAAAGACAAAAAGAAAACAAAGAACAAAAGAAAGAAGGAAGGAAGGAAGGAAGGAAAGAATGAAAGTAAGAAAAATGAGAGAAAAAACAGAAAGAGAAAAAGAAAGAACAAAAGGTAAAAGCGAAAACAAATAAGAAAGAGAGAAAGAAAGAGAGAAAGAAAGAAAGAAAGACAGAAACGATATAGAAAAACAAGACTTCCTCCCTACAAAGGACGCAATGCAACCCAACGAACTCGAGACGAAGAAAGCAGCAACAGGGACGAAGACACGGGGACGGGGCAAAAAGAAGCGGCGGGGATGAGGTAGGCGGATCCTGGGGCAACAGGTACGCGCCGGGAACTGGAGGGCGTCGGACGCCGAGGAAAAGGTGTCCGCGGGAATGAGGTGGGCGGACGCGGAGACCCCGCGGGAGAGGCGGCGCTGGTCCCAACGGGCAGCAAGCAACAGGTGAGAGGGAGGCTGGGCGGAGAGGTATTTTGTCAGCAATAGCTAGTGCTTCTGTCTCTGGGGACACCATCGCGCCGGAGAGGTGGGAGTCTTTGAGGTGGTAAAGGGGATAGCGGAAGGGAAGGGTAGTAGGAATTTGACAGTGATCGACATTCGTTTTTTGGCTATTGCTTCTATCCTTTGGGGACAATACCGCACCAAAGAGATGGATCCATTCAGGTGTTAAAGGGGAGATTTCAGCAGGGTAGCAGAACGTAGGGGATACTAGAAGCTAAAAATGATCAACATTAACTTTTGAACGGAGATTACTTTCTAATTATAAAAGTAGGATGAGTGACTTGGTTTATGGGGATGTCACTCAAGTCACTAGAATATTGAATACATAAAAAACGCAGTGTATGTGGCAAGTAATGATTATCATTTATTTTATATTATTTGTTTTTGTTTTTGTTATCATTTGTCTGTTTGATTCTCATTTATTATTAATTATATGTCAATTTATTATTATTCACTATTTACCTGTTTGTTTATTATCTAACTATACCTATGCATTTATTTATGTATTCTATTTGTTATTTACATTATTATAGTTTTTATTTATTCATTTATTATTATTATGATTTTTTTTCGCATCCGACCTAGATATGGACCAAAAGATCTCCTGTCGGCATGCTCCGCCTTTGTAATCCTTTGTAAAGTTGAGCTGGGAAGGGGTAGACGAGGGCCTCGTGCGGTAGATGTAGATGGGAGGTGTCTGAGAGGAGGAGGAAGGGTGGGAGGATGACAGGTGAGAGAAACGGGTCTAGTTTTCGTGGTGTGCGTGGAAGGTCTAGGATGCAATACCTGGAGATGAGCCACTGCGAATGGAGAGCATTCCCCCCCCCCCCTTTTTCTATCTCCCTTATTCCCCGAAGAAGTGGAAATGAAGTGTCAGAAGTCTTCGGTCGCTACGGTCGTTGTCTTGCGAAGTTCTCTAAGAAAATGACGAGGAGACGTTTACGGAGAAAGTGGAGTAAGTCTATGAGATCTGTGAACTATCTGGTTTAAAAAATTAGTTTGAGTTTGTGACCTTCAGAAAAACGTTTTGAGTTTGAGTTTGGGACCTTGAGAAAAAAAAAATGAGTTTGATTTTGAGTTTAAGAAGTGAATGAACGAGAGAAAATGAATAAGTGTATGTGTTTGTGTACTTAACTTAATTGTATTTCTTTAATGGTTATATACAAGAAAGGAGCAACGTTCGTGCTGTCCTGTCTCTAACTCTCCAATTTATGTGTGAATCACCATGATCTTGGGTCGCGTGCTAGTCTCGTGATTGACATCTATTACCCTCCTGTATAAGAGCTCAGAGCACATACATGGACCAATCTATAGGTAATCCTGTGGCCTTACGCACGGGCGCGCGCGCGCACACACACACACACATACACACACACACACACACACACACACACACACATACACACACACATACACACAAACACACACACACACACACACACGCGCACACGCACGCGCACACACACACGCACGCACACACACACACACACACACACACACACACACACACACACACGCTCAGAGCTCGTATGACCGATCTATGGGTAATGCTGTGACCTTACACGCACACACACGCCCAACTCTCCGCCCACGAGAGTTGGAGTAACGACTCGAAGCGCAGCGACACTGAAATTATTTCAGTCCTGGGCAGGATTCCGTAGAGACAGTGGGGGACTCTACCAACCACGCCACAGATAGACAGACAGACAGACAGAGAGAGAGAGAGAGAGAGAGAGAGAGAGAGAGAGAGAGAGAGAGAGAGAGAGAGAGAGAGAGAGAGAGAGAGAGAGAGAGTGTGTGTGTGTGTGTGTGTGTGTGTGTGTGTGTGTGTGTGTGTGTGTGTGTGTGTGTGTGTGTGTGTGTGTGTGTGTGTGTGTGTGTGTGTGTGTGTGTGTGAATGATCGATATGGAAAATACTTGTCTTCCTTCCCTTACCACCGCCTTCATGAAAGTCATCGTTCACCGTCTGACTTGGCAGGTGTCGAGAAGGACGAAGAGGAGGGGCTCCCGCAGGTAAGGACATGCGATCCTGAGATCCTCCACTGCAGTGAGGCAGACTACAGCAGGAAGAGGAGCTGTGTAGGAGGGAAGGAAAGGAAGGGACTACAGGAAGACGGGAAAAGGAGGAGGAAGAAGACCTGGGAAGAAGGGAAGAGAAGAAGGAAGAAGACCTGGGAAGAAGGGAAGAGGAGAAGGAAGAAGACCTGTGAAGGAGGGAAGAAAAGGAGAGGACTATAGGAAGAAGACCAGGGAGGAAGGGAAGAGAAGAAGGAAGAAGACCTGGGAAGAAGGGAAGAGAAGAAGGAAGAAGACCTGTGTAGGAGGGAAGGAAAGGAGAGGACTATAGGAAGAAGACCGGGGAAGAAGGGAAGAGAAGGAAGAAGACCTGGGAAGAAGG
>NC_134797.1:41741907-41749407 GCF_046742065.1 Oratosquilla oratoria | reverse complement strand
TCATGTGTCAATCTCCGTGTCATCATGTAAGTACATTCTTCTTCAGTAGTTTATTCCCTCCTCGCCACCACCCACACCTGAACTCTCTCTCGATGGCTTCCCATAGACAATCTCGTAGATTACATCTTGCAAACCGCTCCATCCCTTAAAACCTCCCTCCCCTCCGCCCCCCCCCCAAAAAAAAGCCATGTTTTTCTAAAACCGTTTCTACATTCCTCTTCCACTCCTCTTCTCCCATTTCATAGCTTCCTCCTTGATAGGCCCTTCGTTTTTTTTCTCTTCACTTTTCGTAGTTTTCCTAACATGGTTGTTTTTATTCTCTTTCAGCTGATTTTGATATATAATTCTTCACACTTTCTTCCTCTTCTAGACTCAAGGATAGAAGCGATGGTTCTTACTAACAAAACATCATCTACTACTACTGCTACTTCTACTACTACTACTACTACTACTTCTCTACTACTACTACTTCTACTACTACTACTACTACTACTTCTCTACTACTACTACTTCTCTACTACTACTACTACTACTACTACTACTACTACTACTTCTCTGTGTCATCCTCGAAGGGGCACTTCCTCATATTGGGTCCTCAACAAATCCTCATATTCATTCTTCAATCTGCTAAAGAATGTTGTGGCAATTTTTTTATTTTTTATTCTGGCTAGCCCCAAGTGATTTCATTCAGCTAAAAAACGCCTCCACTCCTCCATGGATTGAAGACAGTGTCGAATAACTTATCAACTATATTTCTCTCTCTCTCTATTTTATTTTCTAAAAATCCTTCCATTTCTTCAGTTTTATGTTTTCTTTGAATCCTGACTCCCTCCACAAATTCCTAATCAATCCTAATCTCTGTTTTCGCATCTGTTATCTTCATCCACATCCTCGCCCTTTTTATTTTACTTTTTTAATTAATCAATTTATTTGTTTATTCGTTGATTTATTCATCTATTTATTTATATATTCATTTACTTGTTTATTTATTTGTTTATCTGCTTATTTATTTATTTACTTATAAATAATCTTTTACTCACTTTATTGATAATTCATTCATATAATCACAATTTTTTTTATTAATCTATTTATTTGCTTATTAATTTATCTACTTATCTATTTATTTGTTTATTTATTCATTTATTTATTTAATAACTTGCTTATTTATTTATCTATCTATCTACTAACTCATCATTTATTTGCGAGACTTGCACCCGCCCGGAGCCCAGCCTTGTGGCGGCCCGGAAAATGTTAATTCTTATAGTTGTTCTCCAAACCGGCCTACAGGACCACTCCCCACCCACATTCTCCTCCTTCCCCACTCCAACCCACCCCGAACCTAACCTTCCTTCTCATCCCTCTTTCATCCCTCCCATTTCGTCTCTCATCTCAGTGCTTATGCGCGCACCCCTCCCAAGGCCATTTACACCTCGTAACATCTGTCCAGGCTCCTCTTCTCCGTAAGTATTGTCCAAAATACTTTGCATCTGGCGGTCCGTCTGTGATCGACGACGACAGTGCTCCGGTGAAATGTGATGAGGTGAGTGAGGCTGGGTGGTCATACTAAGGTCTTTAGGATTGATGCCATCGGAGGTAACTGTGGAGGCCAGTTTTTGACCCACAATGCACGTACCTCTTCACACACGGCTCGATGGTGCATTGGTACCGTTCTTGACCTTTAATTCAGTGGTCTGAGTTTGAGTCCCGTCTAGGGCTGAAAATAGATTTAAGCATCGCAACGGTTTCCTTACGAAGGACTTTTTTGAATCAGGAAAAACATTAACATAGTTCCTTTTTACTACGAACTCGCCTTGCCGCCACACAGTCTCGAACCTCCTCCGACTCCTGATCTCTCACCACAAGTAGCGACGCTCCATCGCCCCATCGACCAGCGGCGACCATTCCACCTTTGAATTGTCACAACTTTACAAAATAACCTTTCACATCTTTTCAGAGCTTTCTACATAATCGTAAATCTCTGTTGCTATATTCAAGGCCTCAACAGGCGGCTGCAATTGATCTCTACGAATATGATACTTCTAAGGAAGAAGCTATCATATTTACGTTGTAAACTGAAAGTAGTATCATACTGGGCTCTAAATCCTATCATAAAACATCCTCAATTTTTTTTGACCATCAATGAAGTCTATCATTCTCCCTTCCAATTATGCCGATATGCATTTCTTCTTCATTTTTTTTTATTTATTGTATTTATTTATCTATTTATCTATTAATTTATTTATTTATTTATTTATTTTTGAGCTGTCGATAAAGGTCTTTTGGTTCCTCCTAACTCAGCTCCTTATCCTTTCCAGGAGTTGTTTTATATTTCTTATTCTTTTCTTGAATTTCATTATGTTCTGAACAACGAGATATCTATGTTCTATATATTATTTTTTTCATTTCAATAATTTAGATGACACACACACACACACACACACACACACACACACACACACACACACACACACACACACAACACAACTCGTGGCGCAATTGGTAGAGTTCCCGGCTGCCACTACGGAGGTCCGGGTTCGAATCCCGCCCAGGGCTGAAATAATTTCAGTATCGCTGCGCTGCGGGTTGTTACTCCAACTCTCGTGGGCATTACCCATAGATCGGTCATATGCGAGCTCTGAGCTCTCTTCCGGGAGGGAAATGGCTGTCGGTCACGAGTCCAAAACGTGATCCAAAAACCATGGTGAATCCATGGTGAATCACACGCACACACACACACACACACACACACACACACACACACACACACACGCAATCACACACACACAAACACACACACACACACACACACACACACACACACACACACACACACACACACACACACACACACACACACACACACACACACACACACACACACACACACACACACATACACACACACACACACATTGATATACGGATAAACATATATATATATATATAGATATATATGCATTGTAGAAGCACCAGCTTGATTAAATGGCCTGGTTTGAGTCTTACAAAAACTTATAAGGTCTGCTAATATAATGAAGGTGCTAAAGGTCATATCCGGTCTCTTGTTGATCCTCGAGCTCCTCAAGTGTGAGGGCCACCCTTGAGCTGAGACAGCAAAACCTGGAGGGTAAGTATTTGGTTGCGGGGATCGCCAGGATGAGACTCATCTCAGTACGTGAACCAAACAATTATTATTGTCCTATAATTGACAAAGAGGGTGTGCGTGTACACACACGCGCGCGCGCACACACACATAGACACACACACACACACACACACACGGTGGCGCGGTTGGTAGAGTCCCCAACTGTCACTACGGCGGTCCGGGTTCGAATCCCGTTCAGGGCTGAAATAATTTCAGTATCGCTGCGCTGCGAGTCGTTACTCCAGCTCTTGTGGACGTTGTGGACGGGGAGTTGTGTGTGTGTGTGTGTGTGTGTGTGTGTGTGTGTGTGTGTGTGTGTGTGTGTGTGTGTGTGTGCGTGTAAGGTCACAGCAGTACCCATAGATCGGTCATATATGAGCTCTGAGCTCTCTTCCGGGAGGGTAATAGCTGTCGATCACGAGTCCAACACGTGGTCCAAGACCAGTGGCGAATCACACACATACGGACCCTTGTCCTGCTCTGGCATTATTTTTTCATTGATTGTTGTAACTTTATTTTAGAGCATTAATATCTTGTTAACAATAACCGTTGGGATGTCAATAAAGTGTCCAAAATATTGACAATATACAAAATGCAGTCAATACCTTATCTACAGATAAATTTAGAAGAAAATAATTCTTCTTCAGGTGAAGTGAAGAGAAACCAATCTTAAGGCCCTGTTCATACTAGCGGTTTGAACCGCGCGGAAACCTCCACGGTCCCGCACAGTCAAGGAAAAACTGTGCGGTTATGTGTGAACGCCTCCATTGACTTACACTGTATTTGAACCGCCGCGGTTGTACCCGCTAGTGTGAAAAGAGCACTTGACAACGAGGACATACAAGAGCACATCGATGTTCTTGCTTGTTCTTTCTCCACTGATCTCCCTCTCAGAACAAAGAGTGCTTTGTCATCGCACTTGTTGCATGAAATAATTACACATCGTCCAACTCAAATTAGGGATTTGTCGAGTCATTCTCCTTCTCTTTCTCTCCCCCCTCTCTCTCTCTTTCTCTCTCTCTCTCTAAAGCTACCTTCCTCCTACTCACCCACTTCCTTAGGTCTTATGCACATCTTTCGTCCAATATCCATCTGAATAGATAGAATATAACTTCTCTTACAGAAATGTAGACTTCTCTTAGAAAGTTTCAACAGTCTGTCTAACATTCGTATAGGTTTAGAAGCGCTTAGTCCGTCATTCAGCTTTGCTGTATAGGATAGAAAAATATTTTGATATTTGGAGATTTGAAAGATGAAACATTGTAACCGAAGCCGTTTTCACTCGAACGAACTCTCAGCTGTCAGCGCTGGTGAGACCCGTGGAAGCCCAGCGTGATGACCCTTTTACGTCAAGTTTTTTTGTTATTATTTCCTCATTTATTATTTTTTTCTTTATGTTTTCCAGATACAGATATAGATATATGATATAGATATAAAGGCACATACACAGACACATATGTATAGATGCAAAGATACACACACACACACACACACACACACACACACACACACACTTATAAACTGTACATTTGTGTATATGTTTACGCTGACTTAAGTTCTAGAATGCAGGAGTAACCAATAGGAAAAAGATCCTTACGGACATAAAGCACTTTGATTTACAAATGAAGAAATACAACAGCACATAGGAATCCAAAAGCACTGTGCAGAGTTAGTCATGAGCACAAGTTTTGACACACCCAGAGTTTTATATATGACAAAAAAAAAATTATCTATTCATGAAAATTACTTAAATATAAGCCAAACACTACTTACGTAAATATACCTCGAACTGTTGAAATATGTAAGACATCCACTCATACCTCGAACTTGACAATGAAATCATATCAAAGTTGTGAGAACTGTACCGTAGGAAAGAACTTTTGCTCGTGACTGTACATAATGTCTCGGGATAGTACTAAGGCTATAAAATTACTTTTCAATATGAATGCTTCGAATATTTGCTTCTTGATATAGTCATCTGAAATATGTATACACTGATGAAAATTTACATTGTCATCCTGGCAGGTTTTCGTTGAACTACATTAAATGAAATTCCTTTCCGCAATTTTATTGTTATATGTGAAAGGCATATATATACTATATATATATATATATATATATATATATATATATATATGTATACATATATATATATATATACATATGCATATACATATACATATATACTGTATATATACATATACATATGTATATATATATATATATATATATATGTATATATATATATATATGTATATATATATATATATATATATGAAGAGAGAGAGATAGATATAGAGAGAGATAGGGAGAGAGAGAGAGAGAGAGAGAGAGAGAGAGAGAGAGAGAGAGAGAGAGAGAGAGAGAGAGAGAGAGAGAGAGAGAGAGAGAGAATGATAGACTGCGTCCCTTTGAGAGAATGCCCCCTGGCCATCTCCATCTGGCCAACAGATTCTCACCCAGCTGTACCCTGAAGCATTCTTCATTTCACAGTTAACACTGCCCATCTGTATTTTATTATTTCTATCTTTTATAATTTTATTATATTTCATAATTTTTATTTTTATTTATTTTATTTATATATTTATTTATTCATCTATTTATTTTCTATTTTATTATTATTATTATCATTATTTTGTAATCTTCGAAAGAAGTTCTTTTTGGGGCATTCCCATTATTATGAATAATGTTTATCAATTATTGGCTTTCAACATATCATTTATTTTAGTTCTTTTTATCTTTTATCATGATCATTATATATATATATATATATATATACACACATATATATATACATATGTATAGATACATACATATGTATAGATACATACATATTATATATATATATATAGATACATACATATGGTATATGTGTGTGTCTGTGTGTGTGTGTGTGTTTGTGTGTGTGTGTGTGTGTGTGTGTGTGTGTGTGTGTGTGTGTGTGTGTGTGTGTGTGTGTACATATATATATGTATATATTTTTTGCTGGAATATTGACTAACTTTTTCCATTAGTTCATTCATTCGAATCTAAGTATTTTCATTGGTTTGAATAAATCCATTTTGAAACCACTCTTTTATTTGACATATTTTTTATTTATTCTAATTTTCATTTTCCCAATGTTTATTGCCTTTTCGTGACACTTATAACTCTTTTCTCGTGTCTCTCTTATGGTCTGAAATCCTTTGTGTGGCATGAAACTGTATACCATGACATAACACTTTTGTGCTTGTAGTGAGCTTTAACAGGGATGATGCAGGTAAGGTCATCATATTAAGGCAACATATCAGGACTCGCAGTAATGGATTTAAATTGGGTTTATACCATGACATATAACTTTTGTGCTTGTAGTGAGCTTTAACAGGGATGATGCAGGTAAGGTCATCATATTAAGGCAACATATCAGGACTCGCAGTAATGGATTTAAATTGGGTTTATACCATGACATATAACTTTTGTGCTTGTAGTGAGCTTTAACAGGGATGATGCAGGTAAGGTCATCATGTTAAGGCAACAGATCAGGACTCGCAGTAATGGATTTAAATTAAATTTACTTAAATCTAAGAAGGGAATAGGCAAGAACCGGTTTCTCAACAGTGGTTAACGAATGAAATAGACTTAGTAACTTGTACTGAGCACTGAAACTATCGATTATTTTAAGAGAGGGTTAGATAACTTTATGGATAGGGATGATCGGTGGTAATGGACATGGAACTGCCTAGTGTAGGCCTTATGGTCTCTTGCAGTCTCCTCCATTCTCATTCTCCTTCGTTCTTGTGTTATGTTCAGTTAACCCTCCCTTCAGAACCACAGCACCAATGACCCCCCTCGCCTCCCCCTCCCCCTTCCTCACAACTAAATCAACACATCAGAGTCTTCTACGACACTGAAAAGTCTATAACACTAGGAGACACGCTATTCAGTCATTACCTGCGCCCCCCCACCCTTCCAACCCTCACGCCCACCTCCTCTCACAACCCACCCACGAAGATATCGAGGCTTCAACATCCATGAGGAGTCTTCCCCGATTATCTCCTTTCGAAGTCCGCGAAGTGCGTGCGTGTGTACGTACATGCGTGCGTGCGTGCGTACGTGTGTGTGTGTGTGTGTATGTGTGTGTGTTTACCTAGTTGTATTTACCTATTTGTATTTTACGGGAAGAGAGCTATGATCGTAGTGACCCGCCTTTGTATCTTTCAGCATCCAGTTTGATCTTAAATGTGTGTGTGTGTGTGTGTGTGTGTGTGTGTGTGTGTGTGTGTGTGTGTGTGTGTGTGTGTGTGTGTGTGTGTGTGTGTGTGTGTGTGCGCATGTGTGTGCGTGTGTGTGTGTGTGTTACATAGAGTTACATGAACAAA
>NC_134797.1:41726907-41729407 GCF_046742065.1 Oratosquilla oratoria | reverse complement strand
ATTTAGGCAAATATCAGGAAACTACACAAATTTTAAACTAGATTTGACAAAACTTTAATGATTAGAAAAGATAATTCGTTGGACATTTGTAGAACTTGTCTGTATAATCTAGTCTTCGATGTTATTTTCTCAAAATACTTATCACTAGTCTGGATGCGTTTTAGTTACGAAAATCTAACTAAATCAGCTTCCCCTAAGATATTTCCTCGACCATGACTTGCATATTCACGGTCCAATCCTTCGGAGGCAAAGAGGGGAATTTTCATTAAAAAGGAATTGTCGGCGTGATATCATATCCCTCAATAAATCATGGAGCGTGCAAAGCTTGTTATTTTTAGTGAATATATATCTCAGGGTAAAAACGCCATGGGCAAAATGAGCAATGGACAATAGATGTGGTCGGTGTCTTTTTAGAAGATGATTAACTGATTAAGTTTGATTAATTTCATGGGAAGAAAAACATCGACTTGAGAACTGTATGGGGTTATTAATGTCGGGATTATGACAATGAATATCAAGAAAGAGTGTCATAAAATATAATCAATACATTATGAAAACGTTAAAAAACAAGAAGGAAGTGAAAAAATAAATGTTGATGAACGAAAAGTAAATTGAAACATGTGAAGGCAAAAGTTGATAAACGAAAATCGAATAAAATGAAGATATTTTTTAGAATGAAAAAAGTTTAGACCAATAAAAATGAGTCAGTTGAAAATAACTGACAAACATCTATCATTTTTTTATAGTCAATGTCTAGACATTGTTCTTTAGCAAGAAAGTTCCTACAACAAAAAGCATAATCTACAAAACATTTAAAACGTGTTATACTTCAAAGCAGATCCGGTACATGCATTATAGAACCGACTTCCTCTACAATTGTACTACACTGAAATTCGTCAGAGTTAGAGGAACATCACACATTAATAAACTCTTAAGAACACTGTATTCTTTTTCTTCTTCTTTTTTTCCTTTTTCCTTTATATGCGCTGGTGGCGTAATCGTAAGCATGCTGGTCTTACACTCGCTTAATTGTGAATTAGAATCCCGCACTTCTACTTGCCCCAACAGTCCTCAAACCTTATATGGTGACGGTTTAGGCGGCAGCTACTCAGTGCCTCCTGGTGTATGCTCCTCACCTTCTTCCCCTTTCTCTTTTACCGCAAATATACAGTGATATAAAATTATGGTTGGATAGAAAGTAAGAATATTAGAGAAATGAAGATTAGAACGTAATTTTTGTTATACATTTGTATGCTCGAGTTACACGTACAAGAAATTTTGCGTTCAACCCATCTCCACTATGATGGTTCAATTGGTAAGTATACGAACAGTTGCACCCATCTTATATCTCTCTTGATGGCACAATCCGTTAAGTCACTATCACCTGTCACATGCTAGCATAGGTTCGAATCCTTGTCTATACCAAGTTTCAGTTTTTGCATGTTGGCCTCCTCGAGTCTCTCGATGTTGAAGGCTTAGAATTAAAGTGAATTGTGGTTGATACAAATGTATATCTGTTCACTGGGACCCATTCAGTGATGTACAAATACTTTCCCGCGTTCGTATACTTACCAATTGTACTATCATTGTGGAGATGGGTTGAACGCAAAATTTCGTGTACGTGTAACTCGAGCATACAAATATATAAGAAAAGTTGCGCTCAACTTATAGTTCTCTTGATGGCACAATCGGTTAAGTCACTATCACTTGTCACGTGCTATCGCCGGTTCGAGTCCTTGGCTGTACCACTTTTCAATTTTTGTATGTTCGCCTCGTCGAGTCTCTCGATGTTGATGGCTTAGAATTAAAGTGAATATATATATCTACACACACACACACACACACACACACACACACACACGCACACACACACCTAACGACACCACTAATTTGGATAATATGCAAAACTCGGCAAAGGAGACAAATGAGCAAAAGAGCTGGGGACATGTGTCCCTTATCTGATAAGCAATCTGAGTTCAAGGACCCATTTAGTGTTGTGCATATATATAAATATATTGAAAAAATACACACACACACACACACACACACACACACACACACACACACATATATATATGTATATATATAAAATGTATACATATATATATATACATATATATATATATATATACATAGTATTATATTTGAAAAATAATTGTACACACGCGCGCAACTGCACACACGCACACACATCTGCACACAAAAGAGTTTAAGGAATATACCTAAAACCTTGAAAAATATGAATAAATAAAATGTAATGGAACTCTTTGCTCTAGAAAGAACCAAAAAAAGGAGAATAATTTTTATTATTTTCTTTTTTTCATTTTTTTCGGTGTGTGTGTGTGTGTGTGTGTGTGTGTGTGTGTGTGTGTGTGTGTGTGTGTGTGTGTGTGTGTGTGTGGTGTGTGTGTGTGTCTGTGAGTGTGTGTGTGTGTGTGTGTGCGTGTGTGTGGTGTGTGTGTGTGTGTGTGTGTGTCTGTGAGTGTGTGTGTGTGTGTGT
>NC_134797.1:41716907-41721907 GCF_046742065.1 Oratosquilla oratoria | reverse complement strand
CATTTATATGTCTATATATGATATATGAAGAGATGCACAGCTTCAAGAATATACGTTCTTTAGAGAAAGGCAGAAAGCCTAACCGAAACCTTAAAGTCGAAAGCCACTTTATGAATTTTTGTTCGTAACTTAAAATTGCAACATTTCCTAACTGGTTGGTTCTTACAAAAACCCAACAAGATCTATTTGCGTTCCTTTGCGTTTTAGTAGACTCTACGGGGCTGTAGTACTACAAGAAGCCTTCATTCCTTTGTCACGTTAACCCATTCAACTCCGATGACAAGATGTCTTGTCATTTGGTCAAATAAAACAAAAAATCATAAAACACCAAAATGTTTGATCAAACACCAGAAAAATATGACGTCAGTCCTCGCTTCGCTGCGAGCGAAGCGAGGACTGACGTCATATTTTTCTGGTGTTTGATCAAACATTTTGGTGTTTTATGATTTTTTGTTTTATTTGACCAAATGACAAAGAATCTTGTCATCGGAGTTCAATGGGTTAATACATCTATTCAATATAATCTTTCTTTTACTTTACATCCTACCGTATCCTTTGTTACTTTTGTTATCGGGCCTACTGAATATCGATGAGTATATAAAATCAAATGACCTTTGTTCATTATACTTGTATCTACCTTTGAATGACAGTTTCCGAGGTCGCACGACATAGGCGCCATTATCCACATGGATAGAAGCACTGGTGAACTACAACGACTGTCCCATGGGTTGATATGTCTCAAATGTCTCTTTGGTAAGGACTACTTTTCCGTCTGGGTGCTGTTCTCTCACTGCAGTGTAAAAAGGAAGTTAGGATATTTTTCTTTTCTTTTGATCTTTGGTATCCTTCTTAACCTGCACTGTGGTTAACTTGGAATTTGGGATTGTCACAGTTCTGCCCTTCTTTAGGGATCAAAGACTGCTTTTCCGTCTAGATGCTGTACTCTCACTGCAGTGTAAAAAGGAAGTTATTTTTCTTTTCTTTTGATCTTTGGTATCCTTATTAACCTTCACTGTGGTTAACTTGGAATTTGGGATTGTCACAGTTCTGCCCTTCTTCAGGGATCAAAGATGAAATCCTATAAATCGTTCTCGCGAAATGGACATACTCCCTATTGTGCGTCTTCAGGACTCATCAACTTCTTTGCTTCTATGTACTGATAGTTTCTGGGAAGTGTCCAATATCTCTATTTTTCTTCATCTTTCCTTTGCTTTGTTTATATGTGGATAGTGAGCAATCTCCCACCAACAGGTGACATCGAAACAGACCTGTTATGATATAAGATTACCCTCCATTAGACTTCCCACATTTTCAAGGTCAATGAAAAATAAATGATCAAAACTATAATGAAAATATTAGTAGCACACATGAAACTTTATTCAATGCAGTTTTTACCTACATATTCTTTAAAGATGACATCCGTCAAATGATGGCCGTCATTGTCTACACACGCTTGGAGGCGATTTCTGAAGGTTGCCGTGGTTTGACAGGTCATGTCGGGTGGAACAGCGGCTATCTCCTGCTGAATAGCAACCTTAAGGGTTTCAAGGGTTTGGGGTCGATGAGCATACAGTTGTGATTTAAGATAGCCCCACGAAAAAAAGAAGAAGAAGAAAAATCAGAAATGGGCGAGGTCAGGAGAACAGGCCGGCCACCCAACATCGCCACGCAACGAGATCAGCCGAACCGGAAACATTCCCCCCTGGCCCTTGCAATGATCTTCATGCTGTGTATGCCGTAGCTCCATCTTGCTGACGCCACGCATCGAGTTCTTTCAGCGCAAGCTGTTCGAGTTATTGCCGTGGCACCCTTCAGAAGTCGCGTCCAAGCGTGTATAGACAATGACGGCCACTATTTTGGTAGATTCTATCTTTAGAAAATGAATATGTAGCAACTGTATTGAATGAAGTTTCGTGTGTGCAAATAATATTTTGATTAGCTTCAACCATTTGTTTTTAATTCATTTTGGAAATGTGGGAGGTTTTTGGGTTGGTCACCCTGTATAATAAAAACATGAGTCTTCTTTTTTCTTCTTTTTTCAGGAAAGGTGTATGATAGGGCTCAAGGAAAGATGACAACAACTTTGGGGCCGCGGGTTTCCATGTAGTGAAATTCGGGGCAACAAATGTTATCACAATTATCGCTCTTGCTTATCTATTTTTTTATTTATTTAATCATCAACCTAATCAGATCACTACTTTTCATTCCCTTACCTCTTTCTTCATCCGCCTTAGTCATTGTTATTGTAGTTCTTGTGTTTCTCGTCTAAACAACACATAGATCTACCTTGATGCTATGTTATTTCTTACCTTTGTTTTACATAAAACGTCTGTTTATGAAGCCTCTCTTCTCTGTGGATATCTGTTCCCCCAAGACAAGACACCCTATGCATGGGTTTAGATTCCTATGGTCACAGACTCTTCAACGATCACTGCATCGGTGGCGGCAGAGGTAACGACACTGTAAATCGTTGTCGATGGAGTTGTTGTTTTTGTTGTTGATGTCGTTCCCGACACTGTCTAGACGAGACTGCTCCACCAGACAGTCTAGGGAACGACAACAGCAACAACAACGACGACGACACCATCGACAATAACTCACGAAGTACTTAACGACAATAAAATGTACCACATGTCTCAGGGTTTCTTGTCATTTTCAACCGACAAAGGATTCCTTGGAACTACTAGATACAGAAAAAAGAAGAATATATATAAAAAAAAAAAACGTAGAATATTTTGTACTATTTGATATCATAAAAGTACTTTTGTTTTGTTTTGTTTTGTATTATGAGCAAAATAGGCTATCACGCCTTACATATATATATATATATATATATATATATATTATATATATATATATATATATATATATATATATATATATATATATACATACATACGTACACACACACACACACATATATATATATATATATATATACATACATACGTACACACACACACACACACATATATATGTATATATGTATATATATATATATATATATATATATATATATATATATTCTTTTGTGACCTCTACATACTCGACAACAAAAAATAGACCATCTGTCAACTAAGGCACAAGAGGCATGGGATGGATGCAAAGCTTTCGTGTTCCAATTATGCAATTATAACATTTTCAAGTCTAAGACTGTTATCTAACTATCACCTCGTAGACTGTCGTTCACTTATGCCTTGGTCGTGGTATCTAAACTCAACGACGTGTTATGGAAAGTGGTCCATGTTTTTTGAAAAGCGAGTTAATGTAGTCCAACATGAAGCTGTACCTTGTATTGGCTGGTTAGGGGAGATTATCCTCCTCAGCTGATGTCGCTATGGCAACGGTGATGATGTCCCAACACAAGTATCCATGGGCTGTGACTTCTTAGTAGCTTTTTCCCTATACTCAAAACATTAATATTCCATGTTCAGATGTACAGTCATAAGCAAAAGTTTTGACTCATCCAGTCTTTTATGATACGAAATTCGAATTCTTTGTCTGATAAATTTTCTTTTTATATTTTCAAGAAAATTACCTAACTGTAAACTCAATACTACATAGGAAAATATATTACGTAGTTGACAAAAAAAATCATATAGGCGTTATGAAAACTGTAGCGTGGGTTAAAACTTTTGCTCGTGACTGTATTATTGTGATGTTACTTTTTTTTTCTTTTTAGCACCGATGTACTTCACCTATCTTGTAAATTAATCTTAAAGCCTTATGATCAACATCAGGTGAACTCAAGACAAAATGGCGACACAAACAAAAGAGATTTTGATCCGTTTGTGCGCACACACACACACACAAACACACACGCACACACGCACTCACACGCACACACACACACACACACGCACTCACACGCACACACACACACACACACATAAAGACCATAAACCGGAAACCCAGAACTAATAATTTATAGTTGGTGTCGTCGTTTTGAAAAGTCTAGTTAATATGTCAACCGATCCAGACAGTGATAACTAACCCAGTTTTACCATAACAAAAAAGTCTTACTTCTACTAATACTTTACCAGGAAGCATAAACGATAATTATGTATGCAAAGAAAAAAAAAAGTTAACGGGGAAGTAAGATCTGTGATGATAAATAATGAAATATATAATGTCTACCCTATTGTTACAGTGATGAATTTTAATTGAATGAAATAACCTGGCGTTAGCTATAATAAAAATATGACTGTAGCGACGAAGTTTTTGAATTCGAGTCTTAACCCCCACATCAGGTAAGCAATTGACCTAAGGTTAACTAGGTTGATATCCCTAGAGGTTGTCTCCGAGTTGACGGGGTTTAAGTTGTGGACAAGTGGCTCTCAACTTGTGGTCCAGAAATCTCTTGTGGACCACAGAATGCTCCAAGGTAACCCATAGACCAAAATCTAGTGTGAGTTAGTGGATGCTTAGTGATACAATTCAGTGTTGACTTAGTCTTCTCCAGGAGGCGAAAGAACAGTAATTCATAAATGTAGGATGCGTGATGAAAGGGAGTTTGAACAAAGCTCTCGTAACTTGTTATTGGAGATTCTTCTTATTGCAAAAGAAAAGAGAAAGAGAGAGAGAGAGAGAGAGAGAGAGAGAGAGAGAGAGAGAGAGAGAGAGAGAGAGAGAGAGAGAGAGAGAGAGAGAGATAGAAAGAGATAGAGACAGATAGATAGATAGATAGAGAGAGAGAGAGAGAGAGAGAGAGAGAGAGAGAGAGAGAGAGAGAGAGAGAGAAAGAAATACTTGTGCGAAAGATACGCTTATGAACCTGAAATGAATTCTTCCAATATATACTGCCATGGTTTTTCTTGTTCGACTATATACTAACATAGGAGCTTTTCACAAATAAATGTTGACATGGTTTTGGTTGTTCCTTTGTGTACTGCTCATAACACAGGAACTTCATGGGAAGCTCTAGTATTCGTAGAATGATATGCCATTGTGAAATATATTTCTCTGAAAGTGAAATGAATTCCACTTACACATGTTGACAT
>NC_134797.1:41701907-41711907 GCF_046742065.1 Oratosquilla oratoria | reverse complement strand
TACAATTGTGTTGGTAAATGACGTGGTTTTCTTGTAAAGATGATGTCGGTTTGGGAGGTCGGTTTCTCAGTAAAAATTGTGACGTCTTTCTGGTCTTGTAGTATATGGTCAGTGATATTTTGTCCTCTGGGTCAGTGGGCTTGACGTCTTTTGTAATTATGTCTTTAATGACTTTTTCATTTGTCTTGTATTCTGATGACATGTAATTTCTGTAATATGTATTGATGTTTTCTTGTCTTTGTGGGGTGGGTTTGTTGGAATACCAGTTGTTGATAGCTCGTTGTGTTGCTTCGTTGATTAACTTGTTGCTGTATCCATTGTTAATAAGGACTTGGGTAAGTCTTTCCAGTTCAGTGTGTGTATCTTTCCATGTAGAGCAGTGTGATATGGCGCGTCGTATGTATGCGTTGATAGTGGAGGTTAAGTATCGTTGAGGGCATTCACTTTTACCGTTAGGACATAGGTTTTTGTTGCTGGGTTACGTATACTGATGTGGTGTACTTGTTGTTATGACTGGTTACTAAGACATCGAGGAAGGGTAAGCGGCCATTGTTCGATTCTTCGAACGTAAAATTAAGGCCGGAAGCTTCTATGAGTCGTTCTCTGAGTCTTTGGAGTTCTTGAATATCTTTGACTCTAACGAAAATGTCATCTATATAGCGGCAATAAATGGAGGGTCGGTTGGTGGAGAGTGTGAGCTTCTCTATGGTTCCCATGAAAAAATTTGCGAAAAGGACTCCTAAGGGGCTGCCCATGGCGACTCCATCGATTTGTTTGTACATGTTTCCGCGTGTACATGTGGGCTCCTTTGGTGCAGATTTCTAAAAGAGTGCGTAAGGAGGCTTCTGGAAGGTTCAGTGTTGGTGTGTTATCGTATCGATAGACTCTGTCTAGGATGAATTGTATTGTTCTGTCGACGTCGACGTTTGTGAATATACTTTCTACGTCCAACGATGCTATAATGTGATTTTCTGCGGGAGGGGCATTTGTTAGGATTTTTAGGAGTTCTTGGGCTGATGTCAGAGCGTAATCCGTGGCTACGTATGGGGTGAGAATTTCGTTCAGTCTTTTAGCTACTGAATAAGTTGCTGTGGGAATTTGGGAGATGATAGGACTAATGGGGTTGTTGGGCTTGTGTGTTTTCACGTTTCCGAAAGCATGGCCAGGGTAGTAGTCCCCGGTTAATTTGTTGAAGTGCGGGCTAGATGATGAGGCATTGATGGTATCTCACTGTTGATTTTCTTTATGATCCGTTCCGTGGGATTACGAGTGATCTTGGTGAACTTGGAGGTGTCAGCCAGAATGTTGTCCATTTTTGTGAGGTATTCTTGTTTGGGGATTATGGCAAAGGCTGCGGCTTTGTCGGCTCTTCTGGTGGCATGTCCTCGTTTTCGGGGAGTTGTGTGGCTGCTTGAATGTGTCTTTTATGTACTAAATGGCTTTAGAAATTGCCTCTGGTTTTAGATGCTTCTGCAATGAGTGTTACTTGGAGGTCCGTGGAAACGTTAACTTTCTTTTGTTTTTCCAATTTTTGAATGTCATCTAAGCGTAGTTCAATTTCGTCTTTCTCGGCGTTTTCCTGGCTTGGTAGTTTAGTGGCAGTTGTGTCCCATGTTGAGTAATTCTTCTTGATCTTTGGTGAGTTGTAAATTGGTGACAAGGTTGTAGAATCCTTGGGAAGGTTTTGGGAGTTTTATGTTGCCTCCATAACTTCAGGAGAGTTTGGACACATTCCTAGCTTCTATGCCTTGGAGGTGTTATTGCTGTAAACGATGTAACCTAGATAATTTTCGACTAGTTTCCCTAGGTTTACGGGAACGTCTGCTTTTTTCCAAGCGGCTAGGACCTTATCTAATTATTCTTTCAATTGCAGAGAGAGCTGCTGTTTCTCTTGTTCTACGAGTTCCTTTCTGAAGTTGTAGAAGAAGAAGAGAAAATGAAAAATAAAATAATAGGAAAACGAAGAAGAGAAGAAGAATTAGAAAAAAATTAAAATTAAAAGTAAAAAGAATGGAAAGAAGAAGAAAAAGAAAAAGGAAAAAGGAAAAAGAAAAACAAAAGAAAAATGGAAAGAAGAGAAAAAAATGGAAGAGAAGAAGTAATAGAAAAAGATGAAGAAGAAGACGAAAAACATGAACAAGTCGAAATGTGAAACAGTTTGAAGAATAACGGCAAAACCGTCCTTTTTTTGTCATACCTTAAAGAAAAAGTTCACCTTTTCAGGGAAGGAAAGACCAACATTAAGAGGTGAGGCATAGACGAGGATGTCAAATTTCTTAAACAACGTTTTGGGCAAAATGTCAGAAATCACGCGAGGGAAAATGGGTCTAGTTTTTTTTACATTTCTTATTGATGTGAAAATGTTTAAGGACAGATTTTTATATGATTTTGAGTAGAAATAAGTAGCTTATGAATACACAAGTCAGTAGGCACAGTCTCATAATCTTTGTTGCCATTTTCGTCCAAATTTTCTCTCTCTCTCTCTCTCTCTCTCTCCCATCAAAACTCATTACACAGTCTGTCCAATTCTGAATTATCCTTCATAGTGTTATGACTGTCCAATATTGGCTTTGTACACACGCACACACCCACACCCACACCCACACCCACCCACACTATGACATTACCTACCCGGCTGCTCTCTCGATCTTCATCTGTCCTCCGGCTACTTGTCCGGTGGTGGGGCGGCCGAGCCTCCTTTGATCTGGTCTCTCATCTTGTATGCATCCAGATACATCCGGATCAACCCGGAGTAAGTTCATTAAATCGTAGAGGTAGAAATAATGGCTAACTACGACACTGTTCCTCCCCCCCCTCTCTCCCTCCCTCACCGTCTCTCTCTCTCTCTTTTTTTTTTTTTTTTTTTTTTTTTGGTCACTCCGGTAATGGGAAAGTAATTGAGTTTAAATCTATGAGAGTTAGAAATTAGGGTTAACCACGTCATTAACTTTTTTCTTTTCTTTTACTTTTTTCCTTTTTTTCTCTCTTTTCCTTTTTTAATTTCTTTAATCATTTACTTGATGGAAAAAGGAATCTTAATCTTATATTTGATACGATGATTTTCATATTCTACATAATTTAGAGCAATCATTCATTTCATTGTCGTTATCATATTATAAAATGAGAAATATATACATATATATATATATATATATATATATATATATATATATGCAATAAAAACACTAGGAGCGTGTGGTTACTTACGTATAATATATATATATATATATATATATGTATGTATATGATATATATGTTTATATACAGAGAGAGAACGAGGTAGATAGAGAGAGAGAGAAGAACGCAAATTACCTCTCACGTCACAAAGCGTGAACAGCGATTCATCTAGAAGAGTAGGAATCACAACTTCAAGAAATCGTTCTAAAGATCTTAGATTTTAGTCTCTCCCTCGTTCTAGGCAAATGTCACGCCAAAAGAATCCTTATGCTAAGAGTTCGTAAAGATTATAATCGCTTGAAACAATTTAAGTCACTCAGAAGGGTGTGCAGTTGTAATGGAATGCATGATAAAGGTTTTGTTAAAATAGTGAAGCTTGGTCCAGTAAATATAACGTTTCTATAATGTTACACTACAATAGATATATAGTTTCTACAACCTAGATACTAGAGTACAAAATTTGCATTTCTATGATGGGCTCTAACAGATGCATACATATCACAAAACAGGTGTATTGTGTTCTATTAATACAATTGCTTTAGGTTACATTTGTTTTGCTATGTCTACATAATATACTCAATGAAATCATATGGCTTACATGCTATTGAAACAATATACTACACAATATTTCCAAAACATATTTAGATGCTTACCAGAATATTAAAAAAAAAGTGTGTACTATGTCTTGTTAATACATTTTCCAAAGGTGACATTTATTAGTTTGGAACAGATAAATACTTCCCATCGAAAATATATGGCTCACGTTCTACTGAAATAGTGTACTATACTTTATCACAATATATATGCAATACTTACATTTAATTAAACATTTTGAAATTAGTACGAAAGCTGCTGGTTAGTAAGTGAGCGGATAACTGATTTTTACAAAATGATCATTCGCATCTTGCAATTTCTTTTGACAAATAACTCACGTAAGAAATATCAATCAAACAATTTGAAATCATTACAAAAGCCATCGTTAAGTGAGCGAATTTTTTTTTTTATAAAATGGACAATCGCACCTTCCACTATTTCTTTTTAAAATGTACATAAGAAACGTATGACTGAAATAGCAATTCTGTACTGTGTGGTCAATTACAACGGTACTTATGAAAGCCGTGGACATGATTAAGTAGCTGTTAACATAAGCTCCCCATTTCACATGACGGCTTTGAGAGCTCATTTCTGTGATCAAACAGTGGACGGCGTTTTGGACGAAGGACCAAAGGCCTTTGTTAGAATGATCTACGGAGGACCTGTGATGACAAAGTATTATGCGAATGAGCCCAGGTAGAAAGACTTATACAAAAAAAAAAAAAAAGAGAGAGAGAGAGAGAGAGAGAGAGAGAGAGAGAGAGAGAGAGAGAGAGAGAGAGAGAGAGAGAGAGAGAGAGAGAGAGAGAGAGAGAGAAAACAGCCTCTAAGTATCCAGACTATTTTGTTAATTTCTTCTGGAGTATATATATATACATATACATATATATATATATATATATATACATATATATATGTGTGTGTGTGTGTGTGTGTGTGTGTGTGTGTGTGTGTGTGTGTGTGTGTGTGTGTGTGTGTGTGTGTGTGTGTGTGTGTGTGTGTGTGTGTGTATACACATTATGAAGTTGCCTTCTACTCTCCCTCCGTTCTGCTAATATCTTCACATTTCTTCTTTACCATTTTTATTTCCATGTCTTTAGTGCTATTTTGCTCCCCAAAAGTAGGATGTCTGGCTATTACCAACGAAACCTAAATAATTTCCCTAAGTTGGAATGAAATTTCCCTCAGCTAAATAGAATCACCTGACGTCATCCAGAATAAAGTTCTTAAAGGTGGGCCAATACTCATACATACATACATATACCAAGGCTTTTTCCCCCTTCCAAGGGAGGTAGCCAAAAAGGGAAAGGCATAAAAACACTCCCACCCATTTCATCCCTAAATACACTCCACACCCCTCCCACCCTTCCTCTCATCTGAGCACCTCCTGGATGACGGGTCATCCCTGCACCCTGCCCACCGCCCTGGGTCAGAAGCAGTGTCGCAAGACACAGTACATCCACAGCGAGGCCGCTTCATTTAATCGGCGACCCCCCCTCTCCGTCCCCCTTTGCATATAAGGCGAGGACGGGAGAAATCCCTTCGGGCTGCGTCAAAATTTACTCACACATACTACCCCACCCCCCACTTCCCCGCCCATTCCTCCTCATGCAGTCACAACATCATCCATATACAACCATTCTCCACTCACCTCTGTCTTCCGTCCTCTCCCTTCCTTCCTCAAAAGACATTCCCCTCTTCCCCAAAGCCCCCTTCACCCCATCCATCCACCTCATCCTAGGACGTCCCCTCATGTTCACTCCCTCCACATCTGCCTTCCATACCTCTTTTACTAGTCTTTCTTCACTCATTCTTTCCATGTGTCCAAACCATCCTAATATTCTTTCATCAACCCTATCTCCCAAATCCTTTTTCACCCCTGTTCTCCTCCTCACCTCCTCATTTCTCACTCTATCTAGCCTAGTAACCCCCACCATACTTCTCAGACACCTCATCTCAAACACATTCAAACTCCTTCTCTCTTCTTCTCTTATGTTCCACGTTTCTGCCCCATACAGTGCTGTTGGCACAATCACTCCTTCATACAGTCTCCCCGTATTTCAATGGATGCGAAGAGGAGACTGTATGAAGGGCCAATACTCAAAGGATTAATAAAAAAAATGTGATTTACTTGTTCCTTCCAGTGTTTTTCTAATATTGACTTCTTCAACCTTGTTTTAAGAGAAGGTTAGATAGCTTTATGGTTGGAAATTATAGGTGATAAAGTATATGAAACTGTCTAGTGTACGCCTTATGGTCTCTTGCTGTCTCCCCAGGTCTCGCCATCCGGGTCTTCGCTGCAAATCTACACGACTTCAGAGATCTGGGTTCTCACCTCTACTTTGTTGCCAATCACAAGTTGATCTGCAATCTAAAGTTTCTTGCTGTTCTGCACCTTTTCGCTGATATCGAAGTCATATTAAACGTTAAGATACTTCTACGTTGACGCTTGGCGTCCGTTTCAGTATACTATATATATATATTTTTTTTTTCGTCAAAGTTTGTTTTGGCAAAGTTATCTGGTTCTTTTCCCAATGCCATCGTCTTAATATTTGTTTTCTTTTATGTATATATAGATATTTTTTTTATTTTCATATTTTTCAAAATATATTCTCATTCTCAAACTCTGTTCTATAAAGTTTTATACAGAATATGAATTAAGACTATATCTAATATATTTCAAATAAAATTTCAAATATTTTAATTTGAAAATAACACATTTTGAATTATCGTTATTTTAACTTAATACTCAAATTCTTGAACTACGAATGAAATGATAAAACCTTCTTTGTATCTTTTCCCTTTCATATCTACCTGTTCATTCTTCAATCTAATAGCTCTTCAATCGCCTCTTCTCCATTTTATGCCCCCTCTCACTCTCCTCCTGCCCCTACTTTAGCTATTTCAATTTCTAAGATAGCCGATAAGTTTAAAAAAAAAAATTGTGATTTTTTTTTTAGACATTTGGCAATTTTTCAGATGTAGAAAACACTTGGCATTTCTCAGAGGATTTGCTAAGTATACTATTGGATCATTGAATGTCTTAATAGAAACAAATCTGACACATCCATCAATCTTAGGCCACTGGATTCAGCTCAGCTTAGTACTGTCATGTAGTCTAAAATAAGACATGCATACATACATAAATACATACATACATGATATATATATATATATTAATATATATACATATATACATACAATATACATACATACATACATACATACATTTATAAATACATAGATACGTACATACATACATACATACATACACACACACATACATTCATACACACACACACACACATACATACATATATACATACATACATACATACATGCACACATACATACATAAGTACATACATACACACATACGCACATATACACATACATATATACATACATACATATACATAATACGTACATACACACACACATACATATATACATACATACACACATACACACACGTACATACATACATTCATTCATATACAAAATACATGCATATCTACATACATATACATGTATACATAAAAATATATACATACATGTACTAAAAGGCTCTTTTCCCCTAATCAGCTCTGCCCAGCTAAGGCATACACCCACTCTCCACGCCACACCCATCCAACATCCATTTGTTGTCCCTCCCATCCAAGCTCCTTATGGATGAAGGGTCATCCCCGCTCCCCGCCCACCGCTCGGGTCAGAAGCAATATAATGCAGCAAGACACAGCTCAAAATCAGCTAAGGAAAACTCTTATCGCAATGTAGATGTTAATCAGGATTTTTTTTTTTCCTCTCCGCATTCTGTCTGCCACTCCACCTCAGCTTCCATCTCATCAATCATACCATTTCTCTCTTACCTTTCGTCTCTTTACCTGTATGGGGTGACTGTCGATATTTTGGGGGACTTTCGTAACATCCTTACGGGCCAGAGTCACGCAACATCATTTCAATACAGGAAACTAATCTCCATTGAAAACAATATTGCTGATCACTTTCAAATTCTACTGTCCTCTACGTTTTGCTATTTCGCTCCTTAAATATCTCCTTTACTAATTCTTTAGATCCACCTCTACCATGTCTCTGAGGACTGAGGCTCTACTTACAGCTGACAAAATATAAATTCTTTTTTAAATTCCATTCTAATACGCTCAGAAAGCAGAAGAATATCACGTGATGTTGAACAGAACAACATGTGAGAAGTATATGATTCAGTCGTAGGTTCATTTTGCCTGTCACCTCTAACCCAGGACGAACTCCAGTTAAAACGAGTCAAGACATTTTAGGGATCCTAATTTTGGACCAGATACCCTTAATCTGTGGTCCATGGACCACCTATGAGATCGCAGAATCCTTCTTAGTGGTTCACGGACCGAAAACTAGTGGGGGTTAATGGATGCATAACGATTAAATTCAGTGTCGAAGTTATCTTCCCCAGTAGACTCGAGAACAGCAATACATAAGTCTAGAGTACGTGACAAAAGGCAGCTTGGGAATTCCTGTGCCCGACTATCTTATTTATCCAGGAGAGAAACTGAATACAAATTGGTTAAGATGAATAAAGTCCTCTGAATCTAAGACCTACGACCTGGACCTTCCACATTGTACTGCCCTCCACCTTCCACATTGTACTACCTACGACCTCTACTCCTCATCTTCCACCTTCTCCCTCCTCAATACATCAAACAGAACCCTCAAGACCTTCATTGAAAGACTCACCTACGTCGTTCTTTCAGGCCCTCCCTCCCTAGCTCACAATATTCTTTATTATTTCTATCTACCAGCTTCCCCTTTCTCTCTCTATTCCTGTTTCTTTTTCGCTCTCGTCCCTCATGCATTTTCCTCTGCCATTGTTCGTTCTTTTGTTTCTCTGCAATTCTCATATTTTTCTATTCCTTTATTCCTCCACATCCTTCAGTCCTTGCTCCAAATCCATGTTTCGTTCTCCATCATCCTTCTGTATTCCTACTTTGTTTCCTACTTCTGTTCCAAAGCCTATTCTTCTCATTATTCCCCTCTTTCCCTATCTTCTCAAATTTGTTTTCTTTCTCTATCTTCCGGTATGGGCTATAGGCATCATAAATTTTATTCAGTCAGTATTTGAGGGATTTTAATGGCATCTTTACGGACCAGAGTTACTCAGGATTCATTTGTGTTTGGAGGCAATCTAAAAAAAAAAAAAAAAAAAAACATCCACTATGCGTCTATTCTACTTTCTTACATTTCTTACCATCCTACGGATGAAATGCCAAGCATTTGTCATTTATCTTGCAAGACGAAGCTTCTCCATCACACTCTGTCCTCACACAAATTCTGTTCTTCAATCTCTTCCAGATATCTTCCTCTTGCCTCCACCTATTTCCAGGTCTTCCCACTCTTCTTCTTCTTCTTCTCTTCATTCATAGTAATTCCTAGGATGCCTATCTATGTTCATCCTACTACTGGCATCCTCTAATCTCTCCTTGACCACCTCTATGACTCCATCTCTTCGGTGCGATGTTACCAACAAGGATAGAAGCGCTGGTTATTACCCTGGAAACGCTAATACACTTCCATATCTTCTTCACTCCGTTCAAATGACCTTCCCTCTCCTTCCCTATTCCTCCACTCTCCCTCGAATTCTTTCTCTTTGTTCTAACACATATTTCTTCTCTGACCTTCCACTCTCCCTCCTCCTGTCAACTCTACAAACCATCTCTATCCCTTTCACTCCCTTTAAATGACCTTCCCTCCTCTACTCTACTCCTCCACTATCCTATTACCTCCCATTTTTACTCACTCCCGTCGTCTGTCTCTTGGTTCTAACACACATATCTTCTCCCACCCTCCCACTCTTTCCTCTCCTCCCGTCCAGTTTATCACCTCACCATTGTTCTGGCTGAGCGTTGGTAGGCGAAATAATCACCCCCGGTGTTGGTTGTACCTCGCCATAGGAACATTTCGCCAATCCTCATCCTCCTTATTTCCTCAGGTCAAGATACATAAGCTATAGGAACCTCCACTTTCAATCATCAAACCCTTTCTTCCTCCTATACCTCCCATCTCCCATTCTTACCTCATCTAGGATTTCCTACCTCCTAGCTAACATTTATTTATTTATATATTCATTTATTTATCTATTCATCTATTAATTCATGTATTTATTCATCTATGGATTCGTTGATAGAAAGACGGCCGATTATTCCCAAGCCGTCATTCTTTTACCTGGACATAGTATATG
>NC_134797.1:41684407-41696907 GCF_046742065.1 Oratosquilla oratoria | reverse complement strand
TTCAAAGGGGCAATGGTCCCCGGATATAATGTCCGGACTTTTCATCTCTAACTTACTAAAAACACATTTACCTCCTGACCTCACATACGGAGCGAGCCGAGGGGAGCGACCTCATCCCATGTCCCCCCTTCTTATGTCAAGGTTGCTACTTAAGTAACACACTCTCTCTCTGAATTGTATCTACTGAAGAGGATTGCAGTTTGCAATCGAAATATATAGATTCCCCGTTTCCAGTCTTTTCTACTCCAACAGTGGTTTCTACGTGATATATATATGTATATATATGTATATATATGTATATATATATGTATATATATATATATGTATATATATATATATGTATATATGTATATATATATATATATGTATATATATATGTATTATGTATATATATATATATATATGTATATATGTATATATATGTATATATATATATGTATATATTTATGTATATACAGTATATATATATATATATATATATATATATAGTAATATATATATATATATATATATGTTTATCAACTATCTTATTTATCTATTCATGTATTTATTTATTTACCTAACTATCTATTACGCCATTCCTTCTTCCACCTATCCATTTATTCATTAACTTATTCACTTATTGACCTATTCATTTATTCATTCATTTATCTATTAGTCTATTCACTTACACATTTACTTCTACATGATGCCGCGAGTGGAGATAATGAAAGAGGGAGAAAATGAAAGAATGATGATTAAAAGAAGAAAAAAATGTTGACGAGTCTGAAGGGCGGATAAGGATTACAGAGGGGGGGACGGGGGCTAATGGTTGGTTGGGAGAAAGATACGGGGCATGAGTGGCTAATGATGTACTCGTATGGTATTGAGGATAGGGGAGAGAAAAGTGATAACAAAAGAAGGATAACATATTAGTGGAACAAATGAGTGAGGTTGTATGAGAGGGTATATAAGTATGTTTTTGTCTGTATAGATGTGTGTGTGTGTGTGTGTGTGTGTGTGTGTGTGTGTGTGTGTGTGTGTGTGTGTGTGTGTATTCATGTATGTATGTACTATATGTGTGTATGTATGCATGTATGCGTGTGTATGTTTATATGTGTATGTATGTATATGTGTATATGTATGTATGTATGTATGTATGTGTGTATGTATGTACGTATGTACGTATATATGTATACATGTATGTATGTATGTATGTATTTATGCATGTATGTATGTATGTATTTATGCATGTATGTATGTATGTATTTATGTATGTATGTGTGTGTATGTATGTATGTACGTATGTATGTATATATGTAAGTACGAATGTATGTGTGTGTGCATGTATGTATGTTTGTACGCATGTATCATATATATATATTCATGTATGTATGCATACATAAACATCCTTCTCACTCTCTGCCGTTCCCCCTTCCTCTTTATCTCTCTAGCTCCACCCTCTCTCTCCCTTCCTCCCTCTGCCTCTCTCTCTCTCTCTCTCTCTCTCTCTCTCTCTCTCTCTCTTTCTTTCTTTCACAAAATAAGGAAGCATATAATGTGCACCTCAGATGGACCGATAAATGATGAATCGTTCGGATTCCGTCGTAGTCCGTCGGAGTCTGTCGAAGTCCGTCGGAGTCTGTCGGAGTCTGTCGGGTATATGCTTCTTCATTCTTAAGATATTTTTTAGATGGCTGTGTGACTTCAAGAAAAAATTTCATGGGACAGAGCGAGGGCCAGCGCGCGCGCGCACACACAGACACACACACACACACACACACACACACACACACACACACACACACACACATACGCTAACCAATTTGATCAGCTTGGACGAAATTCCGGGTGGTCAGGGGTCAAAAACTAACTCGATTAAGCTAACTTGGTTAACCCCTTTACGGACCCGGCGAACGTGAGAACTCTGTTCTGGTTGTTTCCAATCCCTTCCACCAAGTGACTGCAGGTGATTTTATTCAGATGAGGGAAGAACCCTGAGGGGTCATTTGAAACCGTATAATGGTATTGATGTTTTGGCCGATTTTTTTTTCTCCCCCATTTTGATAATGAAATTTCGAAAAATCTTGAAGAATTTTCATGGGCAGTCCTGGCTAGTCCCCCGAGAACCTCACCAAGCCGGAGGAGCCCTTGGCTCCCTTGACGCCTTCTTGACGAAGTCCCCTGTCCGTGCCTTCGCCAGGAGTAGGTTACCACTTGACTCGGGAAGAGGGAGACGACCCCACGTCACGCTCTGCTCCCGTCCTCGCCTCCTGCGTGGGAGGAGATCGTTGTCGCCGCCTCCCGGAGGTCCGACACGGGTCCTGAATCCTCAGTTCGGCCTCGCACAGGCGCCCCGAGATCCCACTCAGCCGGGGGACTTCGCCGAGACAGAGTTTGCAGATGAGGACAAGAGAAGTTTTTTTGTCGAGGGAGTTTCGTGTGATGTGCTTGTATTCAACGTGTACTCAAACTATCAGGAGTGAAGATATGTCTATATATATACATAAAGTGCACACACACACACACACACACACACACACACACACACACACACACACACACACACACACACACACACACACACACACACATATATATATATATATATATATATACATATATATATATGTGTATGTATATATATATAAGCATATTTACGTATGTATGTGCGTAACAGATCGAATGAGAGGCAATGAAATATAATGTGAGAATTAGTGTTAGATACTGTATGTATGTATATATATATATATATATATATATATATATATATATATATAGAGAGAGAGAGAGAGAGAGAGAGAGAGAATGAAAGAGTGAGAGAGAAACAGGGACAGACACACACACACAAGAGCACGCACACATACACACACACACGTGCACACACACACACACACACACACACACACACACACACACACACACACACACACACACACACACACACACACACGGGCACACAAGACAGTCAGACAGACGAACAAGAGGACAGGAGACACCATGCAGACAGCAAGGAATACAGAAAGGAAGAGACAGGAGTGGAGGAGAGACACAGAGGGACAGAGACAAAAGTTGAAAAACGCTGGATGAAAGATTGCTAAACAGGAAGACCACGTCCAACATGAGCCGCAAAGGGTGAAATGAACTGTAATGAATGGTCCTTCACAACTGAAAAGAAATTCCAACGTAAACAGAATCAAACGAACGAGAATATGCATCATTCCACGGCGGAAAGTCCTTTGGCCACATGAAGGATCTGAGTTCAGGTCATGGTTTATCCCCCCGATGCTCTGAATGCCCGCCTATCCAAATCTTGCTCTATAGAGTCGGCTGTTGTTCGGCCGCTCCATCACGGCACGGTGAAAGCTCGCCTCGCCCGGGGAACGTATAATGAACATCTTGACGTTTTTCTCCATGGGGGTTGCTCATTGTCTTTTCCTGTTTTTGCGACGAACAAAACACATAGACAGCCCTAGTGTCCATTAGATGTTTTACTATGCTTCTTCTTTTTTTTTTTTTTTTTGCCACGTTCACCATTATTACTTGCTATTTTAGATGGTTTATTCAGTTTTGATTATTTCATTTTGGCTAAGGATAGAGGTTTCTTATTTAGCTCATGACGAATATAACCCCTCTCAGTGCCTTTTGGCACTTTGAGTACAGTTAATCCTGTTGTATGTGTGTGTGTGTGTGTGTGTGTATGCGTGTGTGTGTGTGTGTGTGTGTGTGTGTGTGTGTGTGTGTGTGTGTGTGTGTGTGTGTGTGTGTGTGTGTGTGTGTGTGTATACGTGTGTGTGCGTGTGTGTGTATGTGTGTGTATGTGTGTGGAGAGAGAGAGAGAGAGAGAGAGAGAGAGAGAGGATATGTGTGTGTGTGTGTGAGAGAGAGAAAGAGAGAGAGAGAGAGAGAGAGAGAGAGAGAGAGAGAGAGAGAGAGAGAGAGAGAGAGAGAGAGAGAGAGAGAGAGAGAGAGAGCGTTTGTATTAACCTTATTATAATCACCTAATTGTAGCATACGGGGTTGTAGCTATGCTCATGGGGCACTGCCTCTACATGTCCCTTTATCAAATTTAACTATAAAATCATTTATGTTGTTGGTCTATTTTTTTCTCTGATTTGTTCCACAAATTAACACATCTATGTGAAAAACTATGCCTTCCTATATTCTTCTTTTTCGATCTGCCTCTTATAATGTTTCGTTTCGACTTCTTTTTCTTCGTCCAATATCAACAGAACCTCGATATCGATTTTTCTGTATCTTTCTCTCTTCTAAAGAAAACTATCGTATTACTTCTTTCTCTATGCTTTTCCCATGAACATTTTTTTCAGAGTTCTCAATAATGTCATCAATTTTGTTTCCTCTTTAATCTCTCTTCTTATGCTAGGAATTTCATATTTTGCAAAATTTTCTTTGTATGATCTGGCAGTTATGCTGACTACCTATATTGGCAACCCTTTTTATTGCCACTCTAGTTATCTTGTTTATTTATCTATATATTTTTTGTTGAGACCATAGCATTGTAGCATAACATAGTCTGGGTTAAATCATGCTTTCGATTATTCATTTTCACTATTTCGCTGGAATGCCACAAATATGTGCATCAAAAGTTTCCAAATTTATCCTATAATTTTCTTAATATGTTTTTCCGGTAAGATCTTTTTCATAACCAGTAAGCCTTCTAAGTCGTTTTCACCGTTTCCTTTTGCAATTGTTTTACTTCCCATTGTCTTCTGATAATCTTTTCTTAATATTCCATTTCTAGCTCCATCCAAACATCCTATCTAGATTCTCCTTATCCTTTATTCTATTTGTGGTCTAAGCATCATAAGCAAATATATTGATGTAACTGTTTGCTCCATTCATTACGTCATTAACGTAGGTCAAGAATATTACTGGTGTCAACACCAAGTTCTGAGGTACAGCTGCACAGAAAACTATCGTTAGTAAATCACGCTAATCATTTTGACACAAAACAACGAAACAATTTGAGACAAGTTGAAGTCTCCATCGGAAATAAGATTATCATGTCATAGTGAATCCATATGAACTCCGGAACTATTATTCGATTCATATTCATTCAGAAGGAATTCGAACAATTCGAACCCCGAAATACCAACCCTTCGGTATCATAAGGTTATGTTCATTCGCGAATGTTTCGACACCCCTACTAACGATAGTTTTCTGTGTAGCTGTACCTCACGTGTTACGTCCTCTAAGACACCCAATACTTAGCATCCATTTTCATTAATCTTTTCTCCAGAAAACATTTCATTCATTCTAGCAGACTCTTTCTATGACCTTCTACATATTACATTTTACATATCAGCTTTCTGTAAGATGTTTTAACAAAAGCAGGCTTTCTCTCTTTATTCCTTCTCTCTATGCAGACTCTCTGTATGTCAAAGGTACCTCACTTGTTACGTCGTCTAAGATCTGACACTCTATACTTAGCATCCATTTTCATTAATCTTTTCTCCAGAAAACATTTCATTCATTCTAACAAACTCTTTCTATGCCCTTCTACATATTACATTTTACATATCAACTTTCTGTAAGATGTTTTATCAAAGGCATACTTTGTATGTCCTTCTATTTAAAAAAAAATTCATATTAAATTTTGTAAAATACGTTATCAAAAGCAGACTATTAGTCATTGTACATATTACATTATACATATTAACCTTTTGTGGAATACTTTATGTAAAGATTCCCAGCTACCTGTCTAAACCCAAACAATTCTATTCAGTGTAGGTGAGAAATTTGGGTATACTGTATGTGTATTGATTATCTTATGCAAAATCATATGAGACCAGCACGCTTCCATTTACGCCACCAGAGCGCTATCTGTAGAATGTAATCAAGTAAAAAGGGAAAAGTAATTCAGTAACCATTTAATTCTTAATTTCCTCCCGTACAACTGTTCCTTGGTGCTATGCTGTCCCCTAGGATATAGGCGCTGGCTATTGCTAAAAGAATAGGTTCCCAGAGATCTGTACCATGTCTCTGAGATTCCATCATCACATCCAACGTGTCATTAAGCAAGGCGACAAGAAGATTTCTCCCTGAACCGTGATGACCTGGCTCAACAGAGGAGGAGGAGGAGGAGGAGGAGGAGAGAAGGAGGGGGAGGAAGAGGAGGAGAAGGAGGAGAAGAAGTAAAAGAAGAAGGAAAAAAAAAAACGGGAACCAAAATGAAGAAAAGCTCATCGCCGACATAAACAGATCCCCCAGTGTTCTGGGAGATCCGCCGCGGGACGCAGTCATGTGTGGAGGAAATGAAGGCATTGACCGTGAAGAGGTTATGCCAAGCGAAGGAATACACAAGATATTACTGATGGCGAGACAAAACCCCTCATCCTTGCATACTAAAACCAAGAACCCATGTAAATAAGGTTAAGAACATCTCAATTACTGTTTCATCCCAACAGAGTATGCATTCTCCATAAAGCCACAACAAATACACAAAGCTACAAGAGCTTTAGCTAGTATCTAGTATCATAGGGTGATGATGATGGTAAGACAAAAATCTTTATCTATATGAAATAAAACCAAGAACCCATGTAAATAAGGTTTAGATAAACCTCAATTACTGTTTCATCTCAACAGAGTATGCGTTCTTCATAAAACTAAAACGAATACACAAAACCACAAATCCTCTGGTCAGCTTACTGATCTACGATCTCAGTTCGTGAATTCGAAGACCTTAGGTCAATTCCAACCACTACCCACGATAATCATTTATCTTTCTTGTTATTTGACAAAGTCTTCAGCTCAGTAAACTACAACATCTCAGGCACATGAGGAGTGGTTGTCACTTGTATTTGCTCTTTTTAAACAAATTCCTCTGCTCACAAATATACGACATCTCTGGCACAAGGGTAAAGGTTGCTGAAGCGAATGACGTCACAGGTAGAGGACTTGAGAACATAAGAACGTAAGACCTGAGGAGACTGGAAGAGAACATACAAGAGTTCTATATCTCTTAGCACCCGTCATCCCTAACCATAAATTTATCTCATTTCCTCTTAAAACAACCAATGGTTTCAGCGCTCACTACATGGTTACTAAATCTACTGCATTTGTTAACTCCTCAGTTGGTACATCAAAATGAGACCACCGATTTTCCGGAAGAACTGAAGAGTTCTTTCTCCAACTTTGTGACCGCTGAGAAAGAGGAGTCTTGTTTGCACAGGGATATCGTGCATAACCGCACGGCTGCGTGAGTTGTGCGATGACACAGCAGTAATTAATGGTCAGACCAGGAAGACATAATAGAATAGAATTGAATAGAATAGAATAGAATAGAATAGAAGTAAGATAAAATAAGAATAAATCAAATAAATTACAAGGAAACAAAATGAAACAAAGTAAAATAAAATGGAATAAAACATAAAGAATGAAGTTTATTAAAACAAATAATAAAGTAATAGAGTAATAGAATAGAAATAAGTAAAATATAACAAAGTAGAATAGAATGAGAAAAGAAAACAAAGCAAACTATAATCAAACGAAGCAAAACAAAACAAAGAAGAATAAAACAAGATAAGATAAAATGAAACAAATGAAACAAATGAAACAAAACAGAACAGATGAAAATAGAAATTATTAAATTAAAACAAAATCAAATATATGGAAATAAAATAGAATCAATGAAAGAAAACAAAGCAACATAGATTTAAAATAAAAGGCATAAAATAGAATGAATTGAAAAAATAGAACAGATTAAAGGAAGATTAAGTAAAATAAAGTCTAAACAAAAATATGAGTAAAAAGTTGTCTTCCTATAACTAGCCAATTATAGAGAACGAATTAAACCAAAAAATATAACAGAGAAAAATATAATTAAATAAAACAAAATCTAAACACAAAAATCATTAGAAAATTAAAATTCCTATAACTAGCCTATTTATATAGCATGAAATAGAATTAATCAAACAAAACAAAAAACAGCGTAAAAAGATTAAGTAAAATAGAAATGAAAAAATAAACAAAAAAAATGAGTAATTGATTATTATTTCTATATAGCATGAAACAAAATTAATTAAACCAAACAAACCATAGAAAAATAAGACTAAGATCAAAACAAAATCTAAACACAAAAATGACTAAAGAATTAATTTTCCTATAATTAGCCTCTCTATCTATCACCGTCTGTCACGGAAGTCCTCTAGTCCTTCGGACGAGTCTGGTTAAGAAACGTTGGTCTAATTTACAACAGAGATTTATTAGATCATTTATTAGATTCTTTATTAGACAGGTGATAAATAAATTAACGTCTAATAAAACATGAAATAATGTGTAATAACCAAGCATAAAAACTGCAAGTATAAATTACATTCTATGGTATATAAAGATGGATTAGATCGAATTAAATCAAATTAGAAAAATTATATGATTAAGCAGAACAGGAAATGTTAGTACGTAATTATATCGTTTGGTCGCCAGGCAAAATCTCCTCGTGTTATATTTCTTTATGATCCTATTACATGTATGAGGTTCATCATTGTGGAAATATTGAAAAACTGATGAAGAAATACAAGATATCAGATACAACTATAGTGTCACAAACCGATAACTAGTGGGAGTTAGTGGATAATCAGCGATTAATTTAAGTGTTAAAGTGGTCTTCAGGAGGATAAGGAACAGCAGTCCATAAGCGGGATACGTGACGAAAGACACGTTGGGATCCCTTGTTTTAGACAACGCAGAGAAAGAGGATTAGAGCAGAGTTTCCCAACCTGGGGTGCTGGGTAGTGATGCACACAAAAATCACATTGATATATGTATCATTGATTACCTAGTTGTACATATTTTATTTTTTCCATGCTATTTTATTTTTATGGGGTGTTTTTATTTCTTCTACAAGCAATCAAGAAAATAAACCATCAAAGCAGTACACTTCACTTTCTTTCATCCTTCTAATAACAAGATAAGGGTGCTGGACTGCTTAGACATGACAACAGGGTACTATGGTCGGAAAAGTTTTGGAAACGCTGTATTAGAGACACAATATCAGGCACGATGCAAGGCAAAGCAGCCTCATAAATACTATTAGATGGCTCTTCTGAATTAGATATAATAAATAGATAAACAAATAAACAAGTAAATAGATAATAAAAAGAAAAGCAAATGCGAGTTGATGTCAGAAGGCTCCAGGTATACTTCCGAGCAACCCTTTAAACGTATCCGTCGTAGCGTGATTGGTAGCGTCTTAGTGTATTACACTGCCTAGGGTTCGAATCCCATAGGATGAGTCGTTTAATCAATCTGTCTCATAGAATTTCAAGCACGGGAAACAGGTGAATATATTACTGTGATTAGTCCTATAGTAGATGGAGAAAGGGACATTTGTGTACAATTTAGACCTGACCATTGTTTCCTGGGACAACGGTTTGCTTATACACGAAAAACTTCCAATTAAAGTTTGCTCATGAACATACAACGTCTTTACCATTACTGTCAATAATATTATAACCACTTTTTATTGATTTATTTGTTTGTTTGTTTTCTATTATTTTTTTAACCATCCTCGAGGGACTGTGGTGAAAGCAGTCAGGACCTGTCTCCCACAGATACAGCTCATTGGCCCCTCTCTCACTAATAACTGTAGTCGACTACCTTTATATATTTTGTACTATTTTTCTTTAATGAAACCTACAAAAGTTCATTTATTCTACTGTCTACTAAAGTCTGCTCAAAATCGAGGTTTTGTATATGCGCTGAATTAGGAGGTGAGGAACTAGTACCTCTCAGATTTAGGAGAGCTTACCTTAAGAAGAGTGAGCTGCTGCTGCTGCTGCTGCTGCTGCTGCTGCTGCTGCTGAAACTACTACCAACTGTTCACCTTTCTACTTCAAAATCATCCGCGCTTTTGTGACTGTCTCGACTTAAATTTAATCTTCCATAGACACCAAAAACTCCTTCTTGGTATGGTTATCCAAATACATAAGGCAAAGATGGCTGTCCAGACAACAGTTAGTTTCTCATTGCAAAATATAAGTAAATAAATAAATAAATATTATCTTGAATACACAATCTAGATCATTCATATTTCTTCCTATCTCTCAGTACTCCTCGAATGACACCTATCCATTAATGTCGCCACACACTGTTATCCTTAGAACTATCAAACCTTCCTACGTTTTCTTCACCATTATCACTATGGTATTTTCAGCCTTCAATCTGATGTCACGCAGACAAATTATGCCCATTTTTCTTTTAGATATATATTGGGGCTTTCCTCTCCTATAACTTTTTTATCTTATTATTTTACTTCAAGTTTAATGATTGTTCTTTTTCCTATTTCCTGTGTTAACACTCATCTTACACCTCACCACATCCTTTATGCTCTCTGTCACTACGTGGGACACAAACATATTTCTAAAAAAGAAAAAAGCTATATGAAGGATCACCAACAGAACTAGTATATGAAAGCATTTACATTTTTTACCTTATCTATTTCTATTGATAACTACATCAACATAACTATTGTGTTTTTATTACATTTGCATTTGAAAAAAAATTATGTGAGTAATATGCAGTCGCGGAAACGAATGTTCCTTTTCACACACACACACACACACACACACACACACACACACACACACACACACACACACACACACACACACACACACACACACACACACACACACACATATGTAAACATGGTTGCGTGAAGTGTTACTTTTGGAAGACCTAACCCTCTAGTAAGGTGTCACTTAGCCAGGATAGCATTCTATTTTAGGTTAGACATTTCTTTTTCAACACTCGCTAAGCACTTCTCGTGGAAGAGGTTATGATTAATAAACCTATGCGTATTAACTACAGTTTCATTTTTGAATAAGACAAACTGGGATACTACACCAAGGGAGATAAAAGTAATTAAGAACTGAAGGACACTCGTGAAAGACGCGTGAGTAAAGGCGAAGTAGATTTAAGAAGACTGTGACTGGACTGGCAAGAAGATCCAGATGAATTTGATCTCTGTAGCACAGTGTCCAGACCATGTATCAGAACTTCCACAGAGCTAGTGATGCTGGAATCAGAATAAACTCGGGTTTCTTGATTCCAGGCAGGGGATTTTGAGGAAGTAAGGAAAGGAAATGAGTGAGAGATGGGCTCCAGTTTGCAATCTGTCAAACCAATGGCTCGCAACCAGCCTCCTCGCAAATTTCCATCAGAAAGCTCCTAAGACTGGAAGCCAATTAAATCTATCAGCATAAGTCGGTGTAAAGGGGGTTGGCTCTGTGATTGGGAGCAAGTGCCGCTGTTATTTATTTGCGTGTGCCTTTCTCCGCCAGCGTCATCCATAATAATAATGGACTTCATTTGGCCTCGCAAATTGATTTATGGGCCTCGCGGCGTTGAAGTCTCCGGGCACACAGCATTCCGATGGTGAGCATTCTTGTTATTGAACATCCCACCTCGGTGTCTCCCTCTCTCTCTCTCTCTCTCTCTCTCTCTCTCTCTCTCTCTCTCTCTCTCTCTCGCTCTCTGCTCCTCTGTCCTTCGGGTTCTTGAACTATCTGGGTGTCCAGTTTTCGCTCACCCACTTTCACTTCATCTCATCTTTCTCTCTCCCTCTATTTTGTCTATATATCACAGTCTATCACTATGAAATGATAGTAATACACTATACTTACCAAATAATCTGGAAGGACCGCTGCACAACACCTAACTTCTGATCTTTCTATATCTGTTTGAGACAGAAAAAAAACTTACTGACATTGAATGTCACCAATACTCAATTTCTCCACCTGTCCACCCGACACAACTCTTCCATAGATCCACCCCCGTTTTCTTTGATAGAAGTTAACTTTTACTTCTTCGCAACGTAAACATTCCTGGTCTATTCTTTACTTGGATACTCAACAGAAAAAAGGTAACATATCTTCTTTTGGTATGAAAGTTTAAATGAAATTAGATGTTCCGTACTGTCCTCGAATTTTCACAACTACACCCCAGCCGTTGGCTCTATATAGGGGGACTGATTTGCCCTTGTATGATCCACTGCTGGTGAGGTCAAACAGCTGGATGGTCTCGCATTCGCTCAGTTGTGGGTTTGAATCCCGCACTTCTCTCCGATTCCCACGAGTGACTGTTATTTGTTAACAGTCTAAGCGCATAGGGCAGAATCAGTGACTGTTACAAGCCCCAGCATTCCAAGGGCATAACAGGGTAAAGATAACGGCTTCGGCCGCAGCTACACGCCTTCTGACATACTCGTAGTCGTCTCACCTTCTTCACAACAGTTGTAAACACCAGATTAAGACAACAGGAACAAACATTAATGGGATAAAAAGTTCTTCATAACCAAACAAATCATATCTCTATGATCCAGTTACTCCCTATCAAGAATACAGAGACAACCTAAATATAACGCAAAACAAGAGCTTGAAAATAATTATGGGATACACCTAAGCAACTCTACAAACTATCTACACGCTAAAGTCAAAGTCATCCCAATAGAACTCCACATAAGTACAAGTGGGGAGTATTTCCACGAAAAAACCTGCGTG
>NC_134797.1:41661907-41681907 GCF_046742065.1 Oratosquilla oratoria | reverse complement strand
CGTGTAAACTAGGTTCCTTTTAATATAACTTACATTGTTAATTCCATTTTTGAATGTTTATGATTTTAAATAACTGTTAGATAATGTTTATTTTTGACAAACCATGTCACTTTAGAAATAAAATATGAACATGATATGAAATGGGCACTGGAGCACTGAGTGGCTTCCAGTCTTCCCTCTTCACAGCTGCAATCCATCTCTCCCTTCTCTCAGCCTCAACAGGAAAACGATAAAATGAAAGGTATGGACACTTCTGACTGTTATTGCAACCAACAGAGCTTCATAAAATTACCCCATTTTTCTGATAAACTCCAAACCCTCCCTAACTACCACTGTCTTTGTAACTCGAGCTACACGCCCAATATGGCCGACAACACAGTGGGCACATAACCTGTGACGTCACGTGCAATGCCTCAATAAGACTTCACGTAGCTCTTCCCTTACAAACTATGACTCGTTTCACACGTGTCGACTTTACGCCGTGGGCTGTCCACGACACGACTTCCTTCTCTCAAATAACCATGGATGTTATATGGACGCTTTCACAAGCGGTCGTGATGTTTGAAAGCGTCCATAGACACCTATCATTATTTGAGAGCACGACGTCGTGTCGTGGACGGCGCACGGCGAAAAGTTGATATGGGTGAAACGATAGTATGGCAGGGATCATCAGCATTGTTGATATTTATCTATTTGATTGATTGATTGATCTTATCTTATTCATCTATAGTAATGATATGCATGTGTTTTGATGAAATATCCTGATTATCAGAACTTGATGTAATGGTTTATGTCTCACTGTAGTTACAGAATGAGATAGCGATAACACCTCACGTGGCATTCCTTCTTAACCTACAGACAAAGGCTCGTTTCACATTTACCGACTTTTCGCCGTGCGCCGTCCACGACACGACGTCGTGATCTCAAATAACCATGAGGTTTAGGCACCTAAACTTACACTCTCTGGAAAGACGCAGAGTGCGGGGTGATCTAATAGAAATGTTCAAGTAGATCAAAGTCTATAACAAGGGTGAACCAAACAAGGTCATCATAATAAAACAACAGGGCAGGACTCGCAGTAATGGGTATAAACTGGACAAATTTAGATTTAAGAAGGAAATAGGCATGAATTGGTTTACTAATAGGGTGGTCGATGAATGGAATAAACTTAGTAACCATGTAGTAAGCGCTGAAACTATCAGTTGTTTTAAAAAACGATTAGACAACTTTATGGATGGGGATGACAGGTGGTGATGGATACGGAGCTGCCTAGTGTAGGCCTTATGGTCTCTTACAGTCTCCTTTATTCTTATGTTCTTATGTTCTTATGAGTGTCTATGGACTCTTTCACACGTCACGACCACGACCACGTGTGAAAGCGTCCTTAGACACCCAAGGTTATTTGAGAGTATGACGTCGTGTCGTGTACGGCGCACGGCGAAAAGTCGATACGTGTAAAAAGAGCCTCAGAGACCACGAACAACTTAAAGTCGAATATTGCCACTGGGACGCATAGAGGGACAACTGCGGCCGTGGTAGCTCAGAATATATGCTGTAAACGAAACACCCAAGATGGTTAACGAAATCTTAATTGTTTGAGAAAATCCAAAACATCCTTGCATCACCCAAGATGGTTAACGAAATCCTAATTGTTTGAGAAAATCCAAAACAACTTTGCATCATCTACTGAAAAAACAAAACATCGCCGGCATCTGGAAAGGTTACTTATTTCTGGATCAATACAATAAAGAGGCCGATCAAACACAGAAGCCAGGGATAAGATTTATGTTTTTGGGCAATCCAGTCCGGTCCAGCACATAACGGCCCCCGCGCGGAATGGAACTCCCGGAACAAGGTTCAATGGTACTACGAGGATCAAGTAGACGGTATACGAGTGTTTGTATGGTTGTGTGTGTGTGTGTGTGTGTGTGTGTGTGTGTGTGTGTGTGTGTGTGTGTGCGTGTGTGTGTGTATGTGTGTGTGTGTGTGTGTGTGAGATTCACCATGGTCTTGGGTTGCGTGTTGGGCTCATGATTGACAGTTATTAACTTTCGGGTGAGAGCTCAGAGCTCGTGTGACCGATCTATGGGTAATAATGTGACCTTACACGCACCCCCCCAACTCCCCGCCCACGAGAGTTGGAGTAACAACCCGCAGCACAGCGATACTGAAATTATTTCAGCCCTGGGCAGAATTCGAACCAGGATCGCCGTAGTGACAGTCGGGGACTCCACCAACCGCGCCACTGAGTCGTGTGTGTGTGTGTGTGTGTGTGTGTGTGTGTGTGTGTGTGTGTGTGTGTGTGTGTGTGTGTGTGTGTGTGTGTGTGTGTGTGTGTGTGTGTATGTATTTGTGTGTGTATGTGTGTGTGTTCACCTAATTATAATATACAAGCTAATACCTATGCTCGAGAGGTTCTTAATGTCATTCACCAGTCCAAGCTGATAATAGGGCAAAGGTGAAGGCTTCGGCCTCAGCTACTCAGCGCCTCCTGGCGTAGGCTCCTCACCTTCACTGTTTTGACATAAATCTTAACTACTGCTTACTGTCTATCATCTTCCCATGGGTGGACAAAAGCAGAGGACCAAAACGGTTTTTCTCCAATCGTTCCTATCGTGTGCCATCTTCTTTGCCTCCTTTCCGTCAAACTCAGTGGATCTCAAAGCCTCTGCTGACGATTCGTCTTTACCTTGTCATCGACCTTTCCCTTAATCTCGTCATCTCACTCTTAATTCTCTTTGACACCTGGCCCTCATTCGTTCTATCGACATGTCCAGATCGTCTCTTTCTCGGTCCACAGTTTACCGACATTTGTTCAAGTATTCCTCCATAAGCATCATTTCCTATAGTGTTCGTTTTCCATAGTTTCATTTACAAAAGATTCTGTTTGCATGATTAGTGTTTATGTAAGGTACGGGCAACACCTATACCAAACTAAACGCGAGCTTTGATATATATGATCCTCTAAAGAAGCTTAGGACAAAACCTTTCAGTAATAAACTAAGAAAAAACAACAACAAAAAATTCACCTTTTTCAACTTCAGATATATTGAAACGTGTATCTGAAATATTTCTGTTGTTGTTGAGATGAAAAATATTACAGCAAGAAAGAGGTAGGATTTAATTTTAGAAATGTCTTTTGCAAAAATATTGTTTACAGGAAAAATATTCGTCCAAAATAGTGACAACACTTTGATTTATTTATTTATTCATTTGTTTATTTATCTATCTATTCATTTATTTATTTGTTTATTTTTAGTTGAGGAAGCGTAGCACAATGAAAAAGAGGTAGGATTTGTTTAAATTTTTTATATATATATATATATATATATATATATATAAATATATATATATATATATATATATATATATATAAATATAAATATGTATATATATATATATATATATATATATATATGGTAGTTAAAGTCAAAAGGCATATACACACACTCACCCATTTCATTCCTACCCATTCCACTCCCATCCACCACCCTTCGCACCTCTCATCTTAGCTTCTCATGGATGAGGGATCATCCCTGTATCCCGCCCACTACCCTGGGCCAGAGGCAATGCAACAGGGCACAGCACATCCACAGTAAGACAGGTTCACTTAATCGGCGAGCCCCCCTCTCCTCCCCCTCATGCAGATAAATAGCAGACGGGGAGAAATCTTTTCGGGTTGCGTCAAAATATAATTTACAAATAACCACTTCCTAAAACCTCCCACCCACTCTCTTTCTTGGATCACAGTATCATCTATACACAACCAATCTCCATCAATCCTATCTCTCGCTTTCTCCCTTCCCTGCTCAACGTCCCTTTCACCCCATCCATCCATCATTTCCTCGGTCACCTCCTTATGTTCACTCCATCCACCTCTACCTTCCACACTTCTTTTACTAACCTTTCTTCAATCATTCTTTCCACGTGTCTAAACCATCCCAGTACTCTTTCACTGACCCTATTTTCCACCTCCTTTTCCACCCCCGCTCTCCTCATCACCTCCTTGTTTCTCACTCTATCCAGCCATGTACCATGTAGCCCCTACTATACTTCTCACACATTTCATCTCAAACACATTTAAACTTTCCCTATCTGCCTCTCTTAAATTACACGTCTGCCCAATACAGTGCTGTCGGCACAATCACCCCTTCATATAGTCTCTTCTATGTATCCATTCTCAAATGCCTATTTCTCATTACAATTTTTAAACTCCCAAGTCACTTGCTTCTCTCAGTCTATAATTTACCTCCACCTCCACTTTTCCCTTTCCACCACATGCAACCCCAAGTACCTAAAGCTATCCACTTCCTCCAGCCTCTCTGTTTTAAGATTTACTTCCAACTCATTGTCATTCTCTCCTCATGTACATTTCATCACCTTATTTTTACCCACATTTACCTCCAACTTTCTCTTATCGCATACCTTCCCAATCTCTGTGACTAACTTCCTTAATCCATCTTCTGACCCTGCCAAAAGCACCGCTTTTCTTCATTTTCTTTAACTATTTCCAATCCCCTACCCATTACCTTGGCATTTACCTCCCACACCATCCCATCCATACATTGAATGGCCATCACGACATGACATATCCCTCATGCAGTTCTACCTTTATCTCAAATCGCCAATTCTCTTTATTTCCAATTCTAACACAGGCTCTACTACTCTCTACTATTCTCTTACTGCCCTTAAAATCTCCCCCCCCCCGATCCCATGTATCTGCAAATCCTCCTACAGTGCCTTGCTATAAGACTTCTCCAAATCCTTAAAGGCCCAAAAAAACATCCTTGCCTGTTACTAAATTTTTCCCACATATTTGTCATACAAAATCTGATCCACGCAATCTCTACCTTTCCTAATCCCATTTGCTCCTCACCAATTACTCCCTCTGTTCCTCTCTTAATCCTCTCGCTCAAAACCCTCTCATAAGCCTTCCCAACTACACTCAACAAACTGATCCCTCTGAAACTTCTACACTCACATTTGTCCCCTTTTCCCTTGTGAAATGGTATTACACAGGCACTCCTACGGTCTTCCGGCACTCTATCTTCTTTTAGAGACACATTTAACAATCTCACTAGCCGGTCCGCTATTATTGTAACACCCTTCTTTAGACACGCATGACACCCATCTAACCTACCTGCTCTCATCATTTTAATAACTATTTGCACCTCACCTTTTCTTATTTTTCTTCGATTTTCTTCACCCATCACCGTCATTTTCTTAGCGCCTCCCACTGCTACTATCACTCTCTCCCTATCCTCCTCCACATTTAGCAGCTCCCTAAAATACTTTGCCCATCTTCTCCTCACCACCTCCTCTTTCGTTATCATCTCTCTATCTGCACCTTTTACATTTTCTTCTCTATTTGATTCGCATCCTCTTCCACTCTTAATTTCCTTCCAAAATATTTTTTATTACTTCAAAATTTCCGTCATACTCCTCCCTAATTAACATCTGCCCTCTTTTTGGCCTCATTTTTCTTATGTTTTGCTTCTCTTCTTTTTTATTTGTACCTTTCATATGTTTCTCTCGTCCTACTTTGCAACCAGTCCGTGAATGCTCGCTTCTTCTATTGAACAAACTTCTTCACTTCATCATACCACCACTCACTACCCTTCCTTCTATTATCTCCCATTATCTTTGCTCCACACACTATCTATGCACACTTTGTTGCTTCCATCACTCTGTGTAGGAAACTATTTTTTTTTTCAGATTTCTTCTATAACTATCCTTTTTGAGTGTCTTTTTATATCCTCTTGTTTTTCTCTTATCCCACTTTAATAAATCATCTCTGTTTAGGACTTCCATCCCTTTCATAATTCTGTAATTGGTCAGTAGATCTCCTCTTTCTCTTCTTCGTTCCAGTGTTAGTAATTCCAATTTGGAACATTTTTGTTCGTATGTCAATTTGGAGAGTGTTGGTGACATTTTTGTCGTTGCTCTTTGTATTCTTTCTAACTTCTTTATATTCTTTTTAGTACTGGGTGTCCATAGTGTCGCAGCATACTCCAATCTTGGTCATTTAAGTGTAACTAATATTTTATTTATCATTTCCTCATCCAAGTAATCAAAGGCCACTCTCATTAATCTTAGTAAATTGAAGGTTTCACTGACTATTTTGTTGATATGCTTGTCTAGTGACATGCCTTTGCTGATAATTACTTCTAGGTCCCTTTCCGAGCTAACTTTTTAAACTTCAAGTGTACCAAATTTATATTGCCCCGATATTCTATTTTTACTTTTTCTAAACTCCATTATACTACATTTCTTGATGTTGAAGTTCACTTCCCATTTTTGACTCCATTCCTAGACTTTATCCAGATCTTTTTGCAGTGATTCACAGTCCTCTGTATTTACTTTAGTAGTTTTGCACCATCTGCAAGGAAGTTCATATAACATTCCACACCTCCATCCATGTCATTTTTACATATGACAAACACATTCGGAGTCAATACCGAATCTTGTGGGACTTATCATTACTTCCCAGGTCGAGTATTTGTCTCTAAATACTACTCTCATTTTTCTCCCGGTCAAGAAATCTTCCATCCATTCCAACAACTTTCCTTGAATACCACCTATTGCTTCGATTTTTCTTAATAGCTTTTTCAGTGGTACTTTATCAAATGCTTTTTGTAGATCTAAGAAAGCACAATCCGCCCATCCATCCCTTTCTTGTATTATTTCTATTAGTCTCGAGTAGAAGCAAATCAAGTTAGTGGTACATGATCTTCCGTGTCTAAACCCAAATTGTGTTGGATTCAGTATATTATTTTCTTCCAGATATTTAATCCATCTACTTTTGATAACTTTTTCACATATTTTTGCTATTGTGCTTGTAAGGGAGACCGGTCTATAGTTAGTTGGATTTTCCTTGTCCCCTCCTTTATATATTGGTACAATATTTGTATTTTTCCATTCCTGTGGTACCTTTCCTTCTTTGAGTGAGTAATCAATTATCTTATATATTTTGTCCGTTAGTTCATCTATGCATTCTTTTAATATCCAATTTGCAATTCCATCCGGACCGTGAGATTTTCTGACGTCAAGGTTTTTTATTTTTTGGTTTCTGATTTTCTTCTGTGTCACAGTTATTTCTTTCATTAGGGGGGCCTTTTTCCCTGTATTTCCTCCTAAATTTGTATACTTTCAATTGTGAATACATATTTAAAATGTTTGTTCATAATTTCAGCCATTTCTACATCTATATATTCATTATTCCCTTGGCGCAGTTTTACTCTTTCTTGTTTGTCTTTTAGTTTACCATTCATATACCTGTAAAATGGTTTAGGTTAGTTCTTGCATTTTTCTATTATGTATGTATGTGTGTATATATATATATATATATATATATATATATATATATATACATAGACACACGCACGCACTCATTATTTTTTCTACTGAATAGTAGTACAATGAGAGAGAAGCAGCATTTTGTTTTAAAAGTATTTATAAGATAATCAAACGCCAGCTTAGAAATATTCATTCATTAATCTAATTACCTTTTTATATATTTATTGTTACGTTTTCTTTATTTTTTTTTTTAAGTAGTAGAAGTTCAAAGACGTAGACAGCAGCGGCCAATTCTCGTCCACTTACACAAAAGTCTTGAGTGAAGAAGAACAACACTTCAAGTGTCACCATAAATTACTTCGGCCAAGGTGAGGAGGAAGACAGAGTCAATTGAAAGAGAACACGAGAAAAAGTTATGGATGAAGGGTGTCATAAAAGAATAAGATGGAGGATTATGATTCGTAGTGCAATATTTCTTTTGTCAAAATAGTCAATACAACCACAGGATGATCAATTCATCATCCATGGTTCAAAGAAAAAGGAAAGAAAGAAAAAAAGATATATACATACATGCATATATATATATGTGTATATATATATATATATATTCATATATACATACACACACACACACACACACATATATATATATATATATATATATATATATATATATACATATATATGTATATGTATATATATTTGGAAGAATAGTGAAATAATAGTGGACTGGCAAGATGAACATATATACATTCATGTACCTTTCCAATACAATAAAAAATCACAGAAAATCATATAAGATACCCACTATAAAAACTGTTAGAAATATCTATTACAAAAAGTACAACAACAAAAAAACAACCAATACACCATGTGCTACAAAAAATACACTGTCCATAAAAATGTCTGTGGGTGGAGATAATAAACCATATGTCATTTCAAAGTTACTTTGGAGTCGTGACTTGCACCTATTCCTTCGTTGCCATGGTTACCAACTGCCTTTCCTGTTCTATTCCATTTCTCACTGCCGTTTGGTGACAACGTTGCAATTAGGAGATACTTGAAGATGGAAGAGAAGGCACTAGATTACAATGACGGAAAAAAAAAATAGAAAAAGTAAGGACACGAAAGAAAAAAATAAAGATAGAGAAATTACAATGAACAAACAAGCAATCAAATAAGTACATAAATAGATATAACCAAATAAAAAATATAAACAAATGAATAAATAGATAAATAAATAAGAAATGAACAGATATATAATGAATAAATAAACAAATAGACGAATAGATAAACAAACAAATAAAACAGACAAACAAAGTAATAGAAATATGCTAATAGGAAATTGACGGTTCGGGAGTACACAATTCACAAATGTTTCCATAAACCAATGCAAGTGCCACAATTAAAATAAATGAATAAATAAATAGATGAAAACAATATAATGAACATCCCGATAATAGACTGATTAATAAAAGTATAAATGACAGTACCACAACTATAAGCACCAACCATACACAAAAAGAATTTTGTTGTCGCCTTTTATAGATGACATTAAGAACACTACATCAAAGATTTTTCACCATCAGATCTACGGGATCCAATTCTACGTGTCCACTTCAAGTATAAGTGGAATGGAGTTTGATCCAATTCCTTGAATTTGGATTGTAGATAAACCAATGTGGCCTTGGAATGCAGATGGATGTACCAAAGACATCCACTGAATGGATTACCCAAAACTCTTAAACAAAGAGGACTTCGACGTTGGCACTAAAAGCACATTGCAAATAAAATCCGCTTCACATTGAGCCGATATCCGTCAACTGTGAACTCGAATATTTAGAAGAAGACTTCTGTTAGAAAATTTATATATTTTTCTGAGGATATTCTAATTGTTTGCCCGATATTTGTGTTATTTTAGCTTTTCTTAAGTCAACATTCAAGTTCTCAATATGACACAAAGATTGTTCAATGTTTGGAGATTCAGAAAAATGGAATGTTTGTATGTATGTATGTATGTATGTATGTATGTATGTATGTATGTATATATGTGTGGATGTATGTATGCATGTATATATGTGTGCATGTATGTATATATGTGTGCATGTATGTATGTATGTATGTATGTGTGTATGTATGTATATATATATAGGGTTGATGAAAGAATATTAGGATGGTTTGGACACATGGAAAGAATGAGTGAAGAAAGACTAGTAAAAGAGGTATGGAAGGCAGATGTGGAGGGAGTGAACATGAGGGGACGTCCTAGGATGAGGTGGATGGATGGGGTGAAGGGGGCTTTGGGGAAGAGGGGAATGTCTGTTGAGGAAGGAAGGGAGAGGACGGAAGACAGAGGTGAGTGGAGAATGGTTGTATATGGATGATGTTGTGATTGCATGAGGAGGAATGGGCGGGGGGGTGGGGGTGAGGTAGTATGTGTGAGCAAATTTTGACGCAGCCCGAAGGGATTTCTCCCCGTCCTCTCCTTAAAGGGAAGGGGGGACGGAGAGGGGGGGTCGCCGATTAAATGAAGCGGCCTTGCTGTGGATGTGCTGTGTCTTGCGACAGTGCTTCTGACCCAGGGCGGTGGGCAAGGTGCAGGGATGACCCGTCATCCAGGAGGTGCTCAGATGAGAGGGAGGGTGGGAGGGGTGTGGAGTGTATTTGGGGATGAAAGGGGTGGGAGTGTTTTTATGCCTTTCCCTTTTTGGCTACCTCCCTTGAAAGGGGGAAAAAGCCGTGGTATATGTATGTATGTATATACATATACATATATATACATATGTATGTATGTATGTATGTGTATGTATATATGTAAGTATATATGAATATATGTATGTGTGTATGTGTGTATGTATGTATGTATGTATGTATGTATGTATGTGTAGATGTATTCATATGTCTTCAAACTAGCCTTATAATATATTAAAGGGGTCTATAATTGAAATCAAAAGAGCATCTGGGGATTAGAGTTAGAGGAGGTTTTGTCGTCATTAAACACATTCGAAACATTTACACTCATTTTTCGAATTTTATTGCAGTCAATTCTTGGTCCACTAATGTAAACAAATAAAATAATAATCCATACACAAGTTCTAGAATGCCGCAATAGGTTAAGTTTAGAATTACTGCCAAATATGCTTCTTCAGGAAATTTTTTTTATTTAATAAACAAATAAGACGAAACAGGTGAAAATAAAGAGGTAAAAACGAAAATATAACACAGAAAAAGAGAAATAAAAGAGGATATGAAATATACAACGAATTGTTGAAAATACTGTAAAGAAGAAGATGAAATGAAAGAAGACATGGAAGCATAAAGAATAAAAAAAAATGTAATGCAATAAATTGAAATGAGAATTTTCGAAAAATACCATAGGAAAAGGAAGAAGCGAAGAAAGAGAATAAAAAGATAACAGTGAAAGGGAGGAAGAGAGATAAGAAAGATAAGATACACAAAAACATAAGAAATAAAACTAGATGAAAAAGAACAAACAGAAGAAGAAATGTAAGACGAAATAGAATGAATAGAATCAGAAAGAACACCAAGACAAAAAAAACAACAACAAATAAGAAAATAATTAAACAAGGAAGAATTTTAAGATGAATACAATTTAATGAAATAAATCTAAAGAAGAATAAAGTCTAAAATATAATAAAATCTAAATGAAAAGAAGCAAAACAAGAAGGAGCGGCGGAATTGAACGAATTGTAAAAAAAAAAAATAGGAAACTAAAAAACAAAAACAGAACAAGAATAGATAGAAGAAATAGAGAACATATGAGGAAAAAATGAAGGAGTGAATTTAGAAGAAATGGAATGATTATAAGAAAAGAAAAAGAAAAGAAAAAGACGAAGTAGAGAAGATGAAAAGGAAAATAAAAGATGATAAAGAATAAAGTGAAAGAAGAAAGGTGAGAAAGAAGAAATAAAAGACTAAGACAAACAAGGGAAGAAGAATTAAAAGACGGAAAAAAAGGAAACCACACAAAAGACAATTAAGTATAAGGAAAACAGAAGAAACAGAAAAAATAAAAATGTAAACAGCAAACAAAGAGTGAATGAAAACAGCAATCAAAGCGAATAAAACATAAATACAATAAGACAAAAAAAAAAAAAAAAAAAAAAAAAAAAGAGAAGAAGAAATGGATAAGGAACTAGAGGAAAAGGTTGTTTGCTGACGGCGGCCATGGAGATGTTACTGGCCGTGGCCGTAGCTTCAAAGATGGCCATGACTGTGGCATTGGAGAACCGTGGCCGTGGCAATGGCCGCGTGGAGATGGCCCTGACCGTGGCCTAGCGGCGGGGGCGGCGGAGGAGGCTCCGGGTGAGAAAGTCTACGGGCTGTCACAGACCACATACATTCGAGATCATTTCATCCTGATCAGCGTTTCCCAACCTGGGGTGCTGGAATCAATTATAGTGGGTGCTAGGAAGTGATGCACACAAATATCACATTGATATGTGTATCACTGATTACCCAGTTGTGCATATTTGACTTTTTCCATGGTATTTTATTTTTCTAGTGTATTCTTATTTCTTCTACAAACAATATTGTCAATTTGTTTCAGTTCTAAGGAATCAAGAAAATAAATCATCAAGCATTACACTTCACTTTCTTTTATCCTTTTAATAACAAGATAGGGGTGCTGGACTGCTTAGACATGACAACAGGGGGTGCTATGGTCGGAAAAGGTTGGGAAACGCTGTGCTATGAGCAACGTGATCCTTCTTCCATGGACGAACCCTTCAGAACCCAAATCAATGATTCAATGTCAAGAAATAGAGTGATATGGTGAAATGCTCTCCTGAAGTTACTCGTACATAATGAGCGCTAAGACTCGCAGCTCCTTGACTATTTAGCTCTGAATGTGGGTAATGACTGTTTAGTTTATGCAGTCATTATCATAGTGACTTAAATGACAATTCTATGGACCAGTTCCACAGCATTCTTGTATGACTGGAGATTATCTTCAATAAAAAATTAATGATTATTACTTTTACCTACTACTACTACTACTACTACTACTACTACTACTACTTCTACTTCTTCGTAACAGACAACTAAACAAAACCTACAAGACAGAATACTTGTAGCAAAACTTGAAAGAAAACGAACGACGAGAAAACAAGACAAAGACATTGAAATACATATCAACACCAAAGATGCAGACATGAATTAAACTCAACTTCTTCAGTCCCCAAGGATAGAAGCGCTGAATATTTTCAACAAAATACTATGTCGATACTCATTGAACATCTTTAACATTTTCACGCCTCATCTTCACCAAAGAAACTTTGTTTTGTTATCGTCGACATTTGACATTTTAAATATAATCCAAACACGCACAAAAAAATAAACATCTATTTCAGTTAATCAATAAACATATCATAAACGAACGAATGGAAAAATATACGACAATGAAGAGAATTTTTTACATACAATGTTGAAATCTCTATTTACGAGCGGGGAGTGAAGATATTCCTAGCCTACCTTATTCTAATCACTCTTCGATTCCTAGCAGTGACATAGTTACTTGCCTCAACAGCCTAGGGTCAGAGGTGGCGGCTTCGGCCGAAGCTATTCAGCGCCTCCTGGCGTAGGCTTCTAACCCTTCATTACCAAGAAGGTTAACCACAGCTTAAACGGCCCTATTGCTCGCAGCAGCTTATGTAACCACGGGTGTAGTGCTGTGGTTAGCAATAACACAAAGACCTAAACAACAAACCTAGACAACGGTTAAAGAAAATAAACAAATAAGAAAAAAAATAGCTAAATGAATAAATGAATGGCTAAGTAGATAGATGAATAAATAGATGAATGAGTAAATAAATCAATTAATAAATGAGTGAATAGATAAAATATAAGTAAATGAATAAACACATAATTTTATGAATAATTAAATTAGTAGATGAATAGATGAATAAAGAAACAAACAAATGTACAAATAAACAAATTAATAGATGGATAATGAACAAACAACTAACGGAATAATTAATAGAACACTAAACAAAACCTGCAAGACAGAATGTTTGTTGCAAAGCTTGAAAGAAAATGGACGACGAGAAAACAAGACAAAGACATTGAAATACATATCAACATCAAAGACGCAGGCAGAAACTAGATTCTGAATATAAACAAGAGCCAATAATGTAACAACATAAACACTTCTCAAAAAAGAAAAAGAAAAAAATAAGTAGGTAAACAAATAAGTAAATTAATATGAAAAAATATAAATAAATAGAAAATAATAAATGAACAAATGCAAAACTAAATAATGAGTAAGTGAAAAAATCAATAAGTTTATAAATGAATAAATAAATAAATAAATAAATAAATAAAGATATAAATGAATAACTGGACAAACGAATAAATACATGAATAAATAAATTGATTAATAAATCACTTAAGGAATAACTAACTAAATAAATAATAGATAAATAAAAATGGGGATGGGATGGGTGTGGTCAACAAACAAGGAAGAGATTATTAGGACTGGGACTTATAAAGAAGAAGAAGAAGAAGAAGAAGAAGAAGAAGAAGAAGAAGAAGAAGAAGAAGAAGAAGAAGAAGAAGAAGAAGAAGAAGAAGAAGAAAAGAAGAAGAAAAGAAGAAGAAGAAGAAGAAGAAGAAGAAGAAGAAGAAGAAGAAGAAAAGAAGAAGAAAAGAAGAAGAAAAGAAGAAGAAGAAGAAGAAGAAAAGAAGAAGAAAAGAAGAAGAAAAGAAGAAGAAAAGAAGAAGAAAAGAAGAAGAAAAGAAGAAGAAGAAGAAGAGGAAGAGGAAGAGGAAGAAGACTTCCTTACAGTGTCTCCAGTAAGGACAATTCGCTTGTTGTTAGGACAACTGGCCCGGTAAATGGGAATGGTTCCTCTCACAAAATATTCAATTGCATAAGTATGGGACCCTGAGAAACAGATATTACATATATACCGAAAAAACACTTATCACTATAACATTGTTTTTGTGAACTCTAGTTTATCAGTGCTTCTACCTGAAGAAATCGAAATTGAGTTAAATAAAATTCAAATATAGAATGGATGAGAAAAATCAACAAAGGTCTTTTTTAAGTAGCAGTATTATGGTGGCAAAAGCAGTGTTAATTCGATTAATAAGAAAGTAACGTCAAAACGTTTTTTCTACTCTCAAGCGATGGAATCCTTTCTTGTTTCAACGTTTCTATCAATAATCTTCAGAAAACTAGCTTAAAAAGGATTCTGAAGATGACCTCATTGGTCGAAACCTTAAAGCACTAAAGTGTTTCAACGCGTTTCCGCCGACTTTTTGTCTACCCAAGTCCCCATCTGTCTTCAAATCTATTCATGAATTCTATTTACAACAATGCTTCCCAACCCGTGACCCGTGAACGGAGTACATGTGAAAGTAGGCTGAGGGCCTCGGAACCACTTTGACTGGCACACAGAGGCCGCGAATCGAAAGCCACTAGTAGATAGTGGTTACAAAACGATTGAATTTAGTATTGAAGTAATTTCTAGGAGGTTTAAAGAATAGCAATTCATAAATACGGGGTACTTGTGAAAGTAAGCTGAGAACCCCGGATCTACCCCGATTGGCCCACGGGGTACAAGTGGAGCCGCAAACCGAAAGCCACCAGTAGATAGGGGATGCAACAGATTAAATTTAATGTTGAAGTAATTTCTAGGAGGTTTAAAGAATAGCAATTCATAAATACGGGGTACTTGTGAAAGTAAGCTGAGAACCCCCGATTGGCCAACGGGGTACAAGTGGAGCCGCAAACCGAAAGCCACCAGTAGATAGGGGATGCAACAGATTAAATTTAATGTTGAAGTAATTTCTAGGAGGTTTAAAGAATAGCAATTCATAAATACGGGGTACTTGTGAAAGTAAGCTGAGAACCCCGGATCTACCCCGATTGGCCAACGGGGTACAAGTGGAGCCGCAAACCGAAAGCCACCAGTAGATAGGGAATGCAACAGATTAAATTTAATGTTGAAGTAATTTCTAGGAGGTTTAAAGAATAGCAATTCATAAATACGGGGTACTTGTGAAAGTAAGCTGAGAACCCCGGATGTACCCCGATTGGCCAACGGGGTACAAGTGGAGCCGCAAACCGAAAGCCACCAGTAGATAGTGGATTCAACAGATTGAATTTAGTGTTGAAGTCATCCTCAGGGGGCTAGAGAACAGGAACTCATAAGTACGGTGTACACGTAAAAGTAGGATGAGAACCTCGGATCTACCCCGAGTGGCCCAAGGGAGTTCACAAGTGGATGCAAACCGATTCAATTTAGTGTTGAAGTCATCTCCAGTAGGAGAATAGTAATTCATAAGTACGGGGTAGCCTACATGCGAAAGTAGGTTGAGAATCTCGGATATACAATAAACACTGTCAACCTACGTGACCTTTCTCTTATTAGTCTTTGTCACCAAACTATTTCATTCATCTCCGTGGTAAGCTCTCGAGAGTGAAAGAGTTAAGAATGTAGATTAAAAAGAAAAAAGAAATGCAATGTCGAGCATAAGCAAAGTGGTATAAGTGACAAGAGCGTGGTCTAGAAACATAAAAAAAACAAGAGCAGAAACAAGAGCACGGAAAAAAGACACCTGAATCAACAGCAACCGCAATTGCGGCATTACATTAGACAGGCCGAAACACAACAACATAAAGTTCCATGACTATGACTGTTAAGGACATTGAAAAGAAAAGCAAGGCTAAGAATAATGCGAGTAAAAGAAGTAATTGAAATTAAGATCAAGTGTTGAAAAAATCAGGGAAGAAATACGGAGAGAAGAAACAAGAAAAGCGAATCCAGAGAAGAAAACAAAGAAAAAATTAAATAAATCTATGCAAATAGGATGAGATACTTGTGATGGGGGATAGAATATGTGAAAAGAAATTCAAGTAATGTAAAACACGCCCGTGCTATTACATGGCGACAATGAAATAAGACTGAATAAAAGAAATGATTGCGTTAGAAAATACATACATACATATACCAAGGCTTTTTTCCCCCTTCCAAGGGAGGTAGCCAAAAAGGGAAAGGCATAAAAACACTTCCACCCATTTCATCCCTAAATACACTCCACACCCCTCCCACCCTCCCTCTCATCTGAGCAACTCCCGGATGCCGGGCCATCCCTGCACCCTGCCCACCGCCCCGGGTCAGAAGCAGTGTCGCAAGGCACAGCACATCCACAGCAAGGCCGCTTCATTTAATCGGCGACCCCCCCTCTCCGTCCCCCCTTGCATATAAGGAGAGGACGGGGAGAAATCCCTTTGGGCTGCGTCAAAATTTACTCACGCATACTACCCCACCCGCCCATTCCTCCTCATGCAATCACAACATCACCCACACACAACCACACCCCATAAGGCCTACACTAGGCTGTTCCATGTCCCTTTCCAACTGTCATCCACAACCATAGCACTCACTACATGGTTACTAAGTCTATTCCAATCATTAACTACTCTGTTGGTAAAAATAGTTCTTTCCTATTTCCTTCTTGAACCTAAATTTGTCCAATTCAAACCCATTACTACGAGTCCTACCTGCTATCTTAATATGATGACCTTGTCTGCTTCACTCTTGTTAAAGCCATTGACCTATTTAGGGGTCAAAGGCTGGGGTGACGTCATTATCGTAATTGCCAATACAGAGGATTATTATAATAATAAATTATTTCATACCATAGTCGTAGTCATACAAACGACAAAAATACATAATACACAAATTCAGAGATAAAAGTAAAAAACGAATGCAATTATAAAAACAAATGAAAATACGTGGGTTTAAATCTTGTTTTGGAGAAATGTTTGTTTAAGATATTGCATTGTTGTTTTGGTGATGCTTTTTTTTCGTGTTGTCCTTTGTGTTTCGTGTTTAAGTGAAGGGCTATTTTTTCTATTTATTTATTTCTTGTTGTTCTCCCATTTCTTTAGAGAGTCAATGTATTTCTTTAATCTATTTTGCAATTTGCTGTCTGTTATAATTGTGACAACATCTTTGAAGAAGGGCTATGCTCACTCATGAATTATTTCTCTCTACCCTTACCACATAGTTGTTATAACTTTCCACTTACTTCTCATATGATCTTCCCTTTTATGCCGTTTCTCCCTTTGATCAAGGACGGCTATCCAAATCTGAGTTGCATTTTTTCTGTAGTCTATGGGGATGTTTCTTACCTTAAGTATGGTGCTTGGGATTTTGCCCGTCTTTGAATATAAATGGATACTGGTTTGTATAAGAAAATTGCCAGTTCTTGGAGTTTGTGGATGTGAATAAACTATGAACTTGTTCCGGAGACCAGGAACCTGACCTCTGGAGTGCACCAATAGATGGAGCTGAGGGAAATGTGACTGATTTCTGGAGTCTCTGGAGAGGTGACAGCTGATCCGCATCTGGGGCGATGTCTCTCTCCGTGGCCGCTGTTCCTCTATTGGGTCGGTGTCCCTTTGGGATGTCCGCCTCGTTGATACCAAATGGTGCGTAGAATAGGGAGATTGTATGTGATCATAGTCTGTGCGCTCTAAGAGTCGTATAAGTTGTAATTTACTACGAACCATTCTGCTAAATCAGCCTTAGTATTATACTTATCTCTTTTATTTTCTATCTATGCGCTATTTGATATATTTTACAGTACAATGAGTATCACTTTTTTAGTATTATAACAACGATTTGAATAAATTCTATGACACGTGGCAACGTTCTTTATCAATGTTACCACGCCGATATATCACAGGTGAGACAGGGTGGGCTGGGGTATAGATAATCATTGTTATAATCCTAGAAAGTAATATTCATTGTACCATACAGCTTCCCTTACTATATACATAATATATATATATATATATATATATATATATATATATATATATATATATATATATATATAAACAAATGAAATAGCACATAGATAGGAAATGAAAGAGATATGTACTAAGGTTGATTTGGCAGAATGGATCACGACGTTTGGCACACCCTGAACGGACTACTTGGAGCGCACAGACTACAAATGAAAGGCTATTGAACGGTGGAATGAAATGGTGAGTGATAGAGTGGATGAAAGAGGAGAGCACATGAGGAGAGATTGCAAAACTGAACGAGAAGGTGAGAAGTATCGAGCAAAGATGCTGAAAACGAAGCGTAAAGTGAGGGACGCCAAGTGAAAAGAATAGATGTGAGGTGGAATACGTGCTTGTCTAATGATTTTGAAAAAAAAAAAAAGAGTACGAAGAGGTGAGCTGGATTGAGTGGAAAGTGTAAAGAGAGCAGTTGGATTGTCAGTCCTTGAAAGAGAAACTGGATTTAAAGCAGGACAGAAGGTTCTTTGACTATGGCGATGGGAGTTGCTAGGAGAAGGACTGATGAGTGCAGAGAGTGATAAATCTGTTACAAAATATGAGCTATGAGAAGCATAGAAAGAAACAAAAAATAGACACCTAAATGGGATGGATGGTATGTAGATTATCAGACAAAAGGTAGATTAATGATAGTGGAATACCTGGTGAGATTGTTCAATGTATGTCTAAGGAAAGTAAGTGTTCCTTTGAACTGAAGGAGTGCAGGTCCTATTATACAAAGGGTGTGAAGAGAAATATGTATACAGAATTTCTATAGAGGCCAAACCGTTGAGTGTGAATGGTTAGGGGTATGGTTATGGGTTGATTAAATGGATTAGGGGACAATGGAATTGAATGGGGAGGAGCAATTTGAGTCTGGGAAAAAGGGTACGTAGATCTAGATTTTGTGCAAAACATGTATTTGAGAAATATTAATCATAAAAAAGTTGGGAGAGGGGGCTGAGGTATCTACATATGTATGTATATATACATGGTTCTTCTTCCGAATCCTTACAGCGGCTTTTGTTTGGGAATTTGAGAATGTGTCAGGGAATGTGGAAAGTCGTTGAATTTAATTGTCCCGTGTTGTGAAGCTTTATTATTTCTTCATGCGTTCTTCAACTTCTGTTCATCAGTTGTTCAACGATAACATTAGGTGAAATATTTTCTGACAGTGAAATAACATATGTCCACACATGTATATATACATAACCCACGGGGAAAAAATAAGTAGGTCGAGAAAAACTGAGGCATGAACGATAACAGAATTAGTGAGATTGAGGCAAAGATGGACTAAAACAAAATTGAAATGATAACCAAGCTGGTAGCAACGAAGGTTATATAAAAACATGTCGACAGTCTTTTTTGAAGAAAGACGAAAAGAACGGGGGAGAAATAGGATAAGAAAATGTGGGAACAGCAACGACAAGATGTAAGAAGTAATCGAAATGCAAAGTCAAAGGCCGAACTGGGCAGGGGGAACGTGATGAGAATTCCAAAGAAGAGAAAAATGAAGATGCAAAGTGAAAGAAAGAAAAGGAAAATCTAAATCTCACAAGAGAAGCCGAAGACGAGAGCAAGCGACGTGACGTCATTGTCGTCGCGAGTTCGTCTCGAAGACTGAAAGCTTCTGCAACGACTCAGAGCAGCTGGAGGTCTGCCCCTCCAAGAGCGAGTTGTCAGTCCCCACCTGAAATATGGTGAGACTGTTAAAGACATTCCTAACCTGGATATACGTATCAGTTGATATCTACAATATCTTGCATCCTGCTGAACTTTTTTCCTTTTTATACATTGGTGAATAGAACTGGACCTAGCAGAAATGCTAAAATAGTCGATGTTCCTCACAATATTTTCTCTGCGCAACTTCTTCCTGCACCTGTAG
>NC_134797.1:41651907-41654407 GCF_046742065.1 Oratosquilla oratoria | reverse complement strand
AAATCTGGTAAAGTAAAAAAAAAAGGATTGAAGGAAACGTTAAAAAGGATTGAAGGAAAAGTTAAAAAAAAAAAGTCATCGAGTTATTCATTTCCAAGTCCTTTGTGGCATATTTGATGTAAATTCATACATGTATACATACATACGTATATATATATATATATATATATATATATATATATATACATATATATACATATATATATATATACATGTATATATATATATATATATATATATATGTATATATATATGTGTATATATACATATATATATATATATATATATATTATCAATCAGATGAATCTTGACTGTCCACAGATGTTTTTGCAACGCAGTACGGTGTTAGCTTGTTGAATACAGCTACCACCAACTATAACCTTCATATATTCAAAAAGGTTGATGACAAAACACGAATTCCCCCTACTTGAGTTAACCAAACTTAGATAAGATTAAAGAGAGTGAAATAAAGTTAAATAGAATTAAATATTTACCAGTACCATAGCAGTTTTACTTGAATTGTAGTTTTAGGCCTTATCTAAAACAAGGTAATTTTTCAAGAAACTTTATTTGAATTGTATTACTTGACGTACATTGACATTGCAAATATGATATAAGCTTCTTAATTATATTCTATTCTAATTAACATTTCATACATTTGATCTTTGAGATCTTTCAGTACATTTGAAAAAGCTATTTTGAAACCATACTGTATTTCAATTAATTTGAAAAATGTATTTTCTTGATCATAAACCCATTTTCTTTCATTCCTCATCTTCCTCATTTTAATTTATTTCTACCTTGATTGACTGATTGATCGATTGACTGACTGGTTGGTTAATTGATTGATTAATTGATTGACTGACCGACTGACTGGTTGACTGAATAACTGAATGATTGATTGATTGATCGATTGAATGACTGATTACCTTACTCTCGTATCTTTTTTAGCATCATCTGACGTCATCTCCTGTACCGCTAAGAGACTTCATTCTATTTTTCTTCTGCATCTTGCCTCACCTTCTTTTTTTATTTATTTATTTATCTATTTTGCGACACTGCTTCTGACCCAGGGCGGTGGGCAAGGTGCAGGGATGACCCGTCATCCAGGAGGTGCTCAGATGAGAGGGAGGGTGGGAGGGGTGTGGAGTGTATTTAGGGATGAAATGGGTGGGAGTGTTTTTATGCCTTTCCCTTTTTGGCTACCTCCCTTGAAAGGGGGAAAAATCCTTGGTATATGTATGTATGTATGTATGTATTTATTTATTTATTTATTTATTTTTGGATACGAGTCCTCTATTATTGTTTTTTTTTTTTTTTGCCTCCTGGGTTACCTCCCTTATTATTTGCTTCGTTTTCTTTATCTCTTCATTTACTTTATCTTTCCTTTGCTCCATATTCCAGTTGTTTCTTTAGAATTTTATTTATCCAAAATTATATCCCTTAGCAGTTGAATAAACCCCATATATTTTTGCTTATTTTTTCATGCTTTTTTTATATTCCAGTCCATTTTTCAATCTTTTTCCTTCTGAATTACTTTTTTCTTGGTCTGCCTTACTTCTCCTTGCCTTTTTTTTCGGAGTTAATTTTTTTTTTCTACCTCACCTTCTCAATTTTTTTTCTTCTAATTCTATGTTTCTCAACCCTTTTTCAATCCTAGTCTTTTTCTCCTGGCTTCCTTTTCCCTAGGTCTGCTTTACCTTTCCCATCCTTTGTTTTATTATCATTTATTTATTTATTAATTGATTTTCTACCCCAGTCCTTTTTATTGAACCTTTCTCCCCTTGATGAATTCTCTCTTTCCCTTGGTCTCCTACCTCACCTTCTCCATCTTTTCTTTTCGCAAACCTTGTCCTTTTTTCAAACCTTTTTCCTCCTGAGTTCCCTCCTTCATCTTTCGCCCTTGAGCCCCTTTTACCTCGTCCTCGCACTCGAGCATCCAATCTCAATGTGACCTCCTCCCTCTCTTGGCACTCATCCCCGTATCGCTAGGCAGGAGACCCATCTGTTTGAGTTCATCGTGGCGAGGTCTAATTTTCAGGTTGAATGAGGAAATCGGCTCAAGATAATTGCAAAAGAGTGTCGCGATCGGCTCTCCCATCACAGTCGAATGGAGGCGGCGGGGCGAGACCGTGGTGTCCTTTGCACTTTGGACGTCGACTACCTTTGACTCAATATTCCATTACGCCAGTTTGAGTATATTTCTGTATCTGGATGTCCCCACAAATGTGTCGGTAACTTTTTTTTTATGTGTATGTATGCACACTTTTGCACGCAAACACATACGCATATACACATAGGAGCGCGCGCACGCGCACACACACACACACGCACACACACACACACACATACACGCACGTGTTTGCGCGCGCATTGAAAAATCAAAGGGATATTAGGTAAATATAGATAACAAATTGGATGAATATGGCAAACACACACACACACACACACACACACACACACACACACACACACTCACAGTAGTAGTGATCGTGGCCGC
>NC_134797.1:41629407-41646907 GCF_046742065.1 Oratosquilla oratoria | reverse complement strand
TTAATTGGATCGGTAGCTAGAAAACATGCTCATCTGACCTTTCCTGAAGCTGGTAACGACCTCTAGAACCATCTGTTGAGGTAAAAGGGTCACAGAACCTTCACGGAACCTTCGGGGGCGTCAGCGAAAGGTCCTGAAATTTGAGGACTGAAGACGACTTCGAAATATCATCTTCGCGGCGCCCAAGACGCGGCGCTGAGATCATACATTACACTTAATATGGTCATAAAACTATCGTGGCTTATGAGACGCTGTTGTGAAAAAGAATTAGAATCATGTTACAGAGAGAGTTTTGTGGCAAAACCGGGGAAGAAGTTATGATCTGCGGTGAGCCTTGCCGTGGGAGAAGGCGCTTGTTTGATGAATAAAGGATATGCAAATCTCCCACGAAATTTGTGCCCTGAAAAGAAGGAACACAAAGATGCCCAGGGAAGTCGTGTTTCGTCCCTTAAATGGTCAACAGGGAGGATCTTAACTCTTCATTAAGGAGAGGAGGTGGAAGAAGAACCGAAAAAAAAGAAGTGGAAGAAGAAGAAGAAGAAGAAGAAGAAGAAGAAGAAAAAGAAAAATAGTATATCCAAAATTTGAAATATCATCGTGTATGAAATAAAAAAAATTCTGTCAATGTTAGTGAGAGAGTTGGACAAAGAAATATATAGAGATGAAGACTGTCACAACTATCTTTAGTATCATGATAGTTAATTTGAAAATAATATTAATCGGTACTCTTGTTAATATTACTATTTTTAGTCATTAAAATTGGACAAACAAAAATCTAGCAGTGAAGACTACCTTAGCTCTTATCAGTCCGGTGATAGTTAATTTAGATACAAGACTATTATTGGTACTTTTGTTAATACTATCAACAAACTAGAGGTTACAATAGATCATAAAAAGTAGAAGACTATCTCAGCAATTATCAATATGGTTATAGTTAAAACGACAATGATTCTATCATCGGTACTCTGGTTAATACTATTAAAAATTTTGTGATGAAATAATGGGTAACAATATATCATAAGATAAAAAAAAAACGGCGACAGGAGACATTGTATTCTTTAACGAGGCCAGATACAGGAAAAAATCAAGTAAAGAGGTTGGTAAGTTTTCAAACAACAAAAACAAAACAAACGAAGCTAGATGATTAATTGGAAGACGTGACAGCTCAATACTTAGTTACATATTCAAGCGAATCTTAAAACTGAATACTGTACTACATTTGATAGCTTCGGATGGAAGTTCATTTCATATATCTAATCCGCAATTGAGGAAAGTGTATCTATTGACGATGATGACAACGACGACGAGAATTATAAGACAAGAGTCGAGCAGGAATGGAATCATAACCCAAATCATTATCCGAATTCAAAGGTGAAGAAAGAATCGAAGACAGTGATGACGAAACAGGCAAAGACGAGGACTAAAGTTAGGATAAACAAAAAGGATAAAAAAGTAAATGAATAATGTGAATATTAAATGAAAAAAGAAAAATACAAGAATGAAAAAAGAGACGAACACAATGTCTATGTCTCTGTTTCTCTCCTTTTCACTCTTTCTCTGTCTTTCATTCTCTCTTCTCTCTTCCACTGTCCTCCACCCTCTCTCTCTCTCTCTATCTATCTCTAGAGAGAGAGAGAGAGAGAGAGAGAGAGAGAGAGAGAGAGAGAGAGAGAGAGAGAGAGAGAGAGAGAGAGAGAGAGAGAGAGATTATGATTCCCTTTTCAAACTCGCACCCATATTTTGCACATTCGCCCAATACTTTCTTTTTTTATATACAACACAACAAATGTGGTCTAATTTCCTAAACAGCATAAGCAAACTGATTTCGTTTTCAACATCTGTCTACTTTTCACCTACGTCTTTCATTGTCATTATAGTCATACCATCACTGACCTTCTCTTTATTGATTTCTGTCTTGTTATTAACAAATTAATCAATACATCTGCACCCTATCTCTCAAACCCTATCCTATTCATTGCAAATATGCACATGGACTCACTGAAGCCTTCTTCATTCATCGTATTGTTGATATATGCTTTTAATTTTTTAAATGCCAGACAAATAAACATATTTGTTGTTTCTATTCTTTTTTACTTTTCTATATACAGTGGGTGTCTTATGGCTTTGTAAATACGATTGTATTATTGAAAAAACTAGATATAGTATACATATTTTGTGTGTCTTATAGGTCAAATCTGCGTGTACGTGTATGTATACATGTATGTGGATATATACATGTACGTGTATGTGTACATGTACTTTCTTAAGTGCTAATCTCTTGTCTTCCTTGTACCGGGTGGCTACAAGAAATGAAAGTCAATTGGTGGGAAATACACTGTAATCTCTGATACCACTGACAACTAATGCGTGTGTATACAAAGAGAGCTGGCTCCAAACTGACGCCAAGCTGCCAATTTGGCGCGAACAGCCATGCATCGCATTTGCGATATCCAATATAATTACAATATACACAATGATTACACATAATTACAATAAATAATAAAACAACAAACAACAAAACATATGACAATTTTATAAAGAGGGGGGAAACATATAATTCCCCAAATAAGCAACACACCAGTACAATGTACAATAATAATGGTATGATATACAATCATACCACGCTAACACATCCTACTTAGGTCCATTTCCTTGTTCTTGGTCATGTTTTCCCTCTCCTCATTTTAATGTTCTCATACAAACACCTAGTCAGTTTCTCAAACACCTAGTCAGTTTCTCTATGTAAGTTCTAAATCTTCTCTATTTCCTTCATTACATCTTTCATTCTTTCATTTCCAACTTCCTGTTACTCCTATACCTTCTCTTTTTCTTAACTCCTTCTAAATAACTACATAACTATTATCTAAAACTTACTATATCTTTCAAAACCTCACTCAATTACCAGCAGATTCTCTGTGTAGATACATTGGCGACACCCCTATAGACCTGAGGGACGTAGCAGTCCTTTATGCGTTAAGACTATCTTCACCTGAAAGAAGAAAGCTGTGACCTGATTTCTACTAACCCTCCTTAATTCTCTTCTTGACCTCTCCTATGACTTCACCTCTTCAGGGCGATATTGTCCCCAGGGATAGAAACGGTGGTGTTTAGCGAGGAAACGCAAATTGAATGGACATTTTCCCCACTCCACCGTCCCTTTCAGTCTTAGATCAACCCACAACGGCTTTACTCAATACTCACCCAAGAGTCTTGACTTCTCCCTCTTATTTCCCAGCCACCAAGACTTCTCGCCGCTTATTTCCCATCCACCCAGCTTCATATCTTCTTCATCATATCCTCTCCTCTAAGGAGACAACAGATTCCTAACTACCATAAGCCTTCTCCCACCACGCCATTCCGCCTTGTCGTTCACCAATTACAAGGCCCTGCCATCACCCATACCAAGGAAGAGAGCAACAAGAAAGAGCACAACCCTTTGCATGGGGACCAAAGAGCCTACCAAGAGCGTAGACACTATCACTCAACCCCGGTATACGTTGCACTAGAACCAACTTATTATTTTAAAAAAAAAAAAAAAAAAGAGAGAGAGAGAGAGAGAGAGAGAGAGAGAGAGAGAGAGAGAGAGAGAGAGAGAGAGAGAGAGAGAGAGAGAGAGAGAGAGAGAGAGAGAGAGGGCTAGCTAGCTTGGCTACACAAGGACTATCGTCCCCTTCTTTTCACTGCACACTGTCCTTCTTTTTCATCATTAAAGATAACCGTGAGGCCGTGGCTATCTCCCTCACTTAACTTCTTCCTAAATTCCTTAAAAAAAAAAAAAAAAATAGAGACAAGTCCCGGGTGTTTGCCATTGTGGAGCGAAACGGTTTCCGTGCGCGCGACCTTCTCTGACGTTTCTTCGGCGAGGAGCCTGCAAACCAGATTACCTTCGGGAAGAATATAAAGAAGGAAGTATGATTTCCTGTTGCTATTGTGGCCTACGAGTAAAGTGGCTTATCAACTCTGAGGAAAGGAAGGTGCTTGGTATAGTGACACCTAAAGAGATTTTCAGATTTTCACTGCTGTATAGCTTGTAAAAATATATAGAAAACAAATAAAACAAATAGATAAGTAAATAATTAAATAAATAAACAAATAAGTAAAGAAATAGATAGAAAAATGAACAAATAAGTAGATTGATGAATAGATAAATAAATGGCTAGTCAAATAAACAAAGGCAAACAAATATAAATGAATGAATGAATAGATGTTTGAATAAATAAATGAATAAAAAATGCTATCTTTAAGTGTTTCTTAGTGTACTTGGACCAAAAATTCGTGTTAATATTGAACACTTTCACAACATTACGAATGCCCTCTGAACCCAATACCCTTAATGATATTACAATTGGCATCGAAAAAAGCTTCAACAATGACATAACACTTCCTGTAATATACAATCATATCAAAGTATTCCAGCCCTTGTTTATGATACAACTCCAAGTCATGTACAATAATACTTACATTATTCCTAGCATCATATCATCTGTATCATAACAATAAATATAATCTTGCTTCAGGTAAGACCTTGTATATTACTACAATTTGTGATAATAATCTTTATATTCTTTTCTCTTCGCTTCATAGTGTATATCAAACTGGAAAAACAAAAGAAAATATCATTCTTATATAGGGATCCCTTCTACAATACGCTCTGTTCTTGAAGCAACCGGATTCGACAAGATTGTATGGTCTATGTACAGATCTTGGTTTGCCCGACCGACACACACAGTCCAATCTGGTCGTATCAGATCAGGTCCGTTCGGCGACCTCAAGACCAGATCGTTCCGTGGATGGATCGTACCTTAGATGCCTCGAAGCGTTCTACGTGCAATGCAATTTCATTGACTACACACAGTCAATACTACCGTAAAGTATATCTGTTATGGCTATCTATGGATGCTCGTTGTCCAAACGATTTAGAGCGTCGCTACTTGTGGCGAAGGGCAGGAGTGGAGGCAGTTTGAGTCCTACTTGGCAACAAACGAGTTCGCGGTAAGGGCAGACTGCAGTAAATGAAATCAATGACGTGTGTCAGTTTGTTTAAGGGATAAAACAGCAATAGGGTGATTCTTAATAGTAAACGTTAGGCAGGGATTGTTTCTTGATTGCCCCAAACAGTCGAAGCTATGCTCCTCCTGGCGTATGCCCCTCACCTTCCTCCTCATTTTGTTGTTGCTTTTTCCAAGCTTTACTCTTTGTTTTTATCTATTCTTATCTTTCTGTCTGACTCATGTGCTGCATTTATACTTAAAGATTTGTTTTGTTAAGTTGCTTTTACATTTCTTTTTTATTATTACTTATTTTTCTTCTTTGTTATCCTTGCCACGTGATTCCCAATAAAATGAGAATGATGTTTATTATCTTTAACTTCTATCAAATGGAGGAGACTGCAAGAGACCATAAGGCCTACACTAGTCAGTTCCATGTCCCTGTTATCTTTATCCATAAAGTTATCTCATCTTCTCCTAAAACAATAAATTGTTATCAGCGCTCACTACGCTTACTAAATCTATTCCATTCGTGAACCACTCTATTGGTAAAGCAGTTCCCACCTATTTCTAATCTTCTCTTAAACCAATCAATTGTTTCAGTGCTCAATACATACTTACTAAGTCTATTTCATTCGTTAACCACCCTGTTGGTATACCAGTTCTTGCTTATTTTCGAAAAATGATGGATTCTTGTCCTATGTATTACTAGTTCCATGTTACATCTTACTTCTGCTTCCAGCTAGGCTTCCAGCCTGTCAGTCGGGCCAGCACACTTCTCCAGATTGTCCTCTCAAAGCTTCCTTCTTCCCTCAAATCCTCTATTTTTCCTAACCCATGTTCCATGTATCTTTATTAAATACCTTGTTTCATTTCCCGTATCGTGTCTCTTATTATTCTTCTTAACTGGGTCCTGGTCCTATGTATTACTTGTTCCATGTATTTTTATCAAATATTTTATGTTTCATCTTCCATATCTTGTCTCTCATCATTCTTAACTGGGTCCTTGTCCTATGTTTTACTTCTTCCATGTATCTTTATCAAATATTTTAAGTTTTATTTTCCAAATCTTGTCTCTAACTATTCTGAACTGGATCCTGGTCCTCCCTTTCTTGTGCTTACAGTTCATATCTTTAAATAAAAAAGGATAACTTTTTACCCTGGATTTCCTCTTACATGCAACATTTCTGCCCTGCATTCTCTGCATTGTTGTAGACTCTTTCCAGCAGATAGTTTTACTTCTCTACGGAGGTTCGTATTCATCCCTACAAACCATTTTTCCTCTTTTCCATCCTGCCAAAATAATTTGAATTGTTTTACTCTCGCTTTCACAAAGGGAATAACTGACTCCTCACCCTTGGTAGTAAACCTTTTTATTCATTCAGTTTTATTCCAGGTCTTCAGTTTCCGCTCTGCATAGTTGCACTTTGAATATTACTTAGTCTACCTCGAATATTTTCTTTATGACATACTGGAGAACACAACGCTATAGATATACGATTTATACATATTTTCCTTTTTGTGTTTTCTATATTTTTTCTCCAAAATGTATCGCCTCACTCCGTTCAATGCCATCACCTCATTTATGAAATTATAAGAAGAAAAATTATATTAATAGATGACTTACATAAAATAAAAATTTTCTTAAAGAACGCCTAAATAAAACACTTCACATTTAGAATACAAAACTCAGTCATCTTGTTATATACACTCATACTTTCGATCATTCATTCTTGTTTCTGTTCTATCTATTTATTCTTCCCCTCACCCCTCGACTCTATCTAAGATAATAGAAAAAATGTGATTTATATATTCATATAATTCTAGTCTTTTTTTACAACGGTATTATAAAATTCAGTGTCAAATCTTAGTATCTCCTGTTTTAAGGTTTAGGTTTTAATTCTTTTTGTTTAGTGTTTTAACCCTTTTTGATTAAAATCTTGTGGTGTTAGCCAGATCAAAATATGTGACACATACACACCAATACACACACACACACACACACACACACACACACACATACACACACACACACACACACACAAAACACGACTCGGTGGCGCGATTGATAGATTACTGGACTGCCAGTACGGAGGTGCAGCAGTACCTGGTTCGAATCATGCCCAGGGCCGAAATTATTTCGGTATCGCTGCGCTTCGGGTCGTTACTCCGACTCTCGTGGGCGGAGAGTTGGGTGTGTGTGTGTGTGTGTGTGTAAGGTCATAGCTTTACCCATAGATCGGTTATACGAGCTCTGAACTCTCTTCCGGGAGGAAAATAGCTGTCGATCACGAGTACAACACGCGATCCAAAGACCAAGGTGAATGCATACACACACACACACACGCGCGCGCACACACACACACACACACACACACACACACACACACACACACACACAAATATATATATGTATATATATATATATATATGTATATATATGTATATATATATATATATATATATATATACATATATATATATATGAGTTCTGAGCTCTCTTCCGTCATGGGAACAGCTGTCGATCACAAGTCGAAAACGTGATCCAAGACCATGGTGAATCACACACACACACACACACACACACACACACACACACACACACACACACACACACACAATATCGGAAGCGCACTGGGCTTGCATCTTTCTAGATTTCGGGTTCGAATCCTGCGCTCTCTGATTCTCAGCAGTAACTATTTGTTATCTGCCCTCAACAGTCGCCAAAGCGCACCGGGCAAAAGTGACGGTTCCATCCGCAGTTACGTGTCTCCTGGTGTATCCTTTTCATCATCTTTTATACATGAGTACATACATGCATACATATATACATACATAAATATACACACACACATTCAAACATTCAAACATACATACATACGTACATACATACATACAAAGTACGTACGTACATACACACATAGATACATACATACATACATATATACACGCACACACATACACACACACACACACACACACACACACACACACACACACATATATATATATATATATATATATACATACATACGTACGTACACACATACACATACACATATACACACCACTTTCTCCAGTTCATGCGATACCTATGAAAAAACACCTATATCCATTTGCAACCTAAAGCTATCACGGTACTACTTTAATTTTACATGTTTTTCGTAGCATCTTTTCATCTGTGTCATTCTCTGGAATTTATCATTTTTTCGCTTTCATAATTTTGTTTATTTTTTTTTTATGCTTCCATTGTCTTCCACCATTTCTTGCGTTCCGCTTCAATTAATCCTTGGATTTTCTTTTATAATTTCTTTTATGAATAAAAAAAAATGTGAAGCGGAGATTCCCTTTTCCTTTTCCCATAGTATATTTACGTCTCAAACTTTTAACATTCTTTTCCTCATACTCGGCATTCCAGTCGAAAGTCTAACTTATTTCTGATACAATATTTGTTTTATACATCAGCGATTTTTTCTTCCTTTATAAAATTTGAAACTCTATATATACATACGTATGATAGATATATAGACAAAATATTGTAATTATGTTATAGAATAATATCATGATATGAAATAATATGATGAAATGAGAAAATATATATAAAACAAATACATATAAAACATGATAGAAAATTATAATAATATAAGCCAACTAGAAACAATCATAATAAAAGTGTATAGCAACAATGTCATGATAAAAAATTTAATAGAGTTATAAAATAATCAACTTAATAAGATAACATAATACAAAAGAAATGTATTTCACGAGGGCATAACTCCTGCCCAGGAATAAATAAATAGAAATATGAAATTTCTTCTCTACACTTTTCTGGTCATGTCGCTGTAAGGCATCTTCCTTTTCCGAATAAATATTTATTCATTTATTCATTTGTGGAATTGTTTAATCCCGTCTCCTGGATACCATGATATTTTTATTTTCCAGTGTGGGGTGATAACTCATCAGGCTTTCTATTGACCTGAATATACACAAAATTTTAATTTCATTTTACCTAAAATTAATTTTCAGTTACCTAAGAACCCAGAGGTACTTGACCTTTGACTGTATAAGTTCTATGCCCTAAATATTTTAAGAATTTTAGTGACACCCCCCACGAACCAGAGTCACGCAGTATATTTTTGTGATTGAAGGCTACTCTCCACTAAATAGATAAATAAATAGATAAATAAATAGATAAATAAAGAATAAATCAAATAAATATATAAATGAATAAATGAATAAATGAATAAATAAATACATAAATAAATAAAATAAAAAGCCAGATCACTATCCTTCTACTGTCCTACCATTGCACTACTCTTGATCACTCCTGTCCTACTTTTACAACACCAATATTGTAACGTTATGGTGCAATATTGTCCACAAAAAAGAACTGTTGATTTGTCAGCAAACGTACAGTATCCAAATCTACGAATAGGTGGTGAGGAGCCCACGCTAGGAGGCACTGAGTAGCTGTGGCCGAAGCCGTCACCTTTGCCCTATGTATATGCGCTTTGGGGATTGTTAGGGCAGGTAACAGTCAATGATGGGAATCTGACAGGCGTGTGGGATTCGAACCCAAAACTAAGCGAATGCGAGGACAGGACGCTTCCAATGACGCCATCAGTACACAGTTAGTGTCATAATCAAAGGTTTAAGGTACGTTTTGCTGGGTGCAATAATCGTTCAACGATTATCGTTCACGGCTCAACGATGATCGTCAAACGATTGTCTAGACTAGAGGTATGAAGCGCGTCAACCGCCACTGGCTGTGGTTGTGTGGAAATGCGGTTCTGAGGAGCTACGACATAGTTTACCCAAGGAGTAGGTACAGTCCCGTGAAAAAACTTTTACCCACATCATTATATCGTGCGACCCTATTCCTGAACCTATAGCCAAAACCACGACCCCACTGATCTATAAAGTTTATAATATTCAATTACATAGTTCTGGTCATGAGCTGTGCATAGGCAAAAATAGAGAAAATAGAAAGGAAAAATAGAAAATCAATATCGAAGTACAAGAGATAATACTAGATTAAAAAAAAAAAAAACATAGGTGGGCCTTGATTGAGTACCATAATTTTTGTAATTTAAGAGCATGGTGATACCCCCTAGCCCCCCTCAAAAAAAAAAAAAAAAAAAAAAAAAAAAAGGGCAAAGGGGTTCTCGCTACCAACGAGAATGAATCTTTGCCTTCCCCTGCTGTCGGATCGAACTCGGATTATTGTCTCGTTTTCCCCCATGAGGGGAGAGCATCTGCCCCCTATACGGAGGAGGAGGAGTAGGAGGAGGAGGAGGAGGAGGAGGGGGAGTAAGAGGAGGAAGAGGAGGACTGGAGGAGGAGGAAAAGGAGAAGGACAAGGAGGGGGAGGTGAAGGAGCAGAAAGAGAAGGAGGAGAGCAGGAGGATGGGGGAGGAGAGGGAGGAGGAGGAGGAGGAGGAGGAAGAGGAGGAGGAGGGATAGGAGGAGTAGGGAGAGGAGGAGGTGGGAGAGGAGGAGGAGAGGGAGACGGAAGAGGAGGAGGAGAGGGAGACGGAAAAGGAGGAGGAGAAGGAGACGGAAGAGGAGGAGGAGGAGTGAAAGGAGGAAGAAGAAGGAGGAGGAGGAGGAGTACGAGGAGTACGAGGAGGAAGAAGAGGAGGAAGAGAAGGAAGAAGTGGATGAAGAAGAGGCAGAGGAGGTAGAGGAGGAGAAGGAGGAGGAGAAGGAGGAGGAGGAGGAGGAGGAGGAGGAGGAGGAGGAGGAGGAGGAGAGGAGGGAGAGGGTCAAGGAAGGGTTGGAGAGCTAGACTAAAAAAGAAGAATAAAAGAAAATAGAGATTATAATGTTTGAATAATAATAAAGGAAAATACGAGATAAAGCTCCCATGTGAGGGAGGGCGAGGAGGAGGAGGAGGAAGATCAAGGAAGATCTGAGGATATAGACTAAAAATAGATGAATAAATAGATGAATACCAAACCAGTGAGGATAAAAAAAGACAAGAACATCCACAAAACGAAAGACTGTGTATGTAATACTAGAAGGGAAGCGAATACAAGGGAGTGAATGGATATGGCACAAAGAGCTCAGCCTACGACCGACTGACAGACTGACAAGGGGATAGGGAATGAGACTGAAGCCAGGAACAAAACGTTCTTTTGGGATGACGAGAATTAAGTTGAAGGAGCGGAAACGCTGGGGGCGGGGGAAGATAGAGTCAAATAGAGATTGAATAACAATCAAAATATGAATGCTATTTTGAGCACGAAGTAAAAAAAATAGTGGGTCAAAAGGAAGAAATGAGATATGAAGAGGCATTGAGAAAGGCAGATGGATGCAGACAAGCAGATAGACAGATTGATGGATAGAAAGACAGACAGAGAGGCAGGCAGGCAGAGAGAAAGACAGGTAGAGATAGGTAGACAGATAGACAGACCGACAGAGGCAGACAGACAAACAGGAAGATAGACAGACACACAGGACAAAAAGACAGATAGTCAAACAGATGGACACACACACACACACACACACACACACACACACACACACACACACACACACACACACACACACACACACACACACACACACACACACACACACACACACACACACAAACACATACGATACAAACCATATAATTTTCATCATCACTGCTTTCATTTAGAAACTCATGTACACACATTGTAACATAAACAATGGAATTCTTAGAGCGGTATGCAATTGGCATTTGTACTTGATAAGGTTGTAACAAGAGGAACGTCGTAGTAATAAAGGCTTCATCCTAACTTGGTTCTCGTTTTGATATTTCTAGAATTGCATGTTGGTATCCCCTTTTATCTTATCATGTAACTATTATGTTATAGGGAGGACCCAAAACATAGGGCTCGATTTACAATTTCAATCAATTTTCTATTAATGTAAAACTCTCGTTTTTTATTTCTCTGTTGTCTCCCTTTTTCTCTATTTTCACCTTTCTGCGTCCTGTCCTTTTTAATTGTTATTTCTATACATTATTTTCTATTATATTAATCTTTATATCCTTTATTTCTTTTTATTCAAATTTATTCTGCCTTACATATCAGCTTTTCATTAAGTCATGACATATTTTATTGTTTATGCCAATTATCATCATCATCATATACCAAAGGATTTTCCCCTTTACAAAGGAGGTAGCCAATATTTATCACAAACGTAAATTTGTTCAAGCTCTTATACATTCATACCCTCTTTGAAGGAGTTCAGTTCTGTTAAATCCGATCCTGCTGTGGCAACATATAGAATCGAATTCTCCTTATCATTTACTTGTTTCAATTTCCTTTCATTCTTCCTTTCGCGCTAATCAAGTTCCACTCTTTCAACACCTACATTACTTTATTTAAATTTATTTTAGTTTTCTATTGTTTTATCGTCTCATTTAACTTTCCACGCTTTCCTTCGCTTTATATTCTTCCTTTTTTTCCAATTCTGGCTTATAGTAAAACCTTTTCCATCTTTCCAGGTGTTTATCTTTTTGGTTTATTTGTTTGATGCTGTATTGTTTATTGTTGCTGTAGTTATTGTTGAAGTATAGTTGCTTATTGTCGTTATATTTCCTACTTGTTATAGTTGTTGTTTGTTATTGTTGTAGTTGCTATTCGTAGTTGTTGCTTGTTGTATTTGTTCTTGTAGTTGTTGCTTGTTGTAGTTCTAGTAGTCATTGTTGTTGATTGCTGTTATTGTTGTTGCTTGTTGATGTTGTACTTGTAACTTGTAGTTGTTGCTCATTGTAGCTGTAACAGTCATTGTTGTTGATTGTTATAGTTGTTGATGTTGTACTTGCAACTTGTTGTAGTTGCTTGTTATAGTTTTTACTCGTAGTTGTAACAGTCTTTGTTGTTGATTGTTGTTATAGTTGTTGCATGTTGTAGCAGTTATTGATTTTGTTGTTGATGTAAAATAGCAACTGGCGAAAGAATCGTCAGAGTAGACGCAATGTGAGAAACCTTTACTAAATATATAATAACCCCGTGGGATGACCTATACTAGTGTCTCTTCTTATCCATTCCTAGATGTGTAGAAGTAGAAGAAGAAGAAGAAGTAGAAGTAGAAGTAGTAGTAGTAGTAGTAGTAGTAGTAGTAGTAGTAGTAGTAGTAGTAGTAGTAGTAGTAGTAGTTGTAGTTTCTGGACACGGGGACAATTGGCTTTCTTTGACATGCGAATATTTGATCCGATGGCCCCGTTACAGCAACCTAACTATTGAGGCATCCCACTCTCGGAACGAGTATGAGAAGATCAGGATGTACGAAGAGCGCATACAGAATGTAGACCAGGGCTCATTCACTCCTATAACCTTTACGACTTCAGGTGGGATGGGTCCTAGAGCAAAGGCATTCTACGCTCGGCTGGCTGAGGTAATGGCTGAAAAGAAACAACAACCAAAAAGCAGCATTGTTTCATGAATGAGATGTAGACTATCATTCTCACTCCTAAGATCAGCCCTCTTATGCCTGAGAGGTACCAGGTCCCCACCGCCCAAATCAACACATATACAAAACCTGGATTTTGAGCAGACGGTGGTTGACAGTAGGATAAATGAACTTTTGTACTAGGCATTATTAAAAATAAATAAATAAATAGACAAATAAAAGGGTCGTCGACCACAGTCATTGGCGGGAGAGGGGCCAATGAACTGTGTCTGTGGAAGACAGGCCCTGCTGCTTCCACCACACAGTTCCAATAGGATGGAGGTCGTATTTAATAAAAAAAAAAAGTAGTAGTAGTAGTAGTAGTAGTAGTAGTAGTAGTAGTAGTAGTAGTAGTAGTAGTAGTAGTAGTAGTAGTAGTAGTAGTAGTAGTAGTAGTAGTAGTAGTAGTGGTAGTGGTCGTAGTAGCACCTTTGAGGCTATGTTCTGCATCAATGTTCTTAAAAAAACTTCATCAAGCGAAACGTTGCACATTTAATAAAGGTTTCAACCTCAAATGCAGTCTACTCTGAACATTGTTGTTGCTGTTACTTGTTGTAGTTGTTGCTTCCTGTTGTTGTTAACTCTCAATGCAGATATTTGTCCAGAAATTTTCCTATCACTGCACACCTTTTCTTCCATCTGTGTTCGTCTCTACGCAGCTGGTCTTGACCCGTCCAGCTGTCAATCATCGCTTTTCCTTTCTTGATGAAGCCAGCTTTCCAGAGAAGCTTTTCAGCTTCAATTCGTCCAGCTGTCCTTTTCTCTATCCATCAGTTCCAGGGTCAAACAGAGCTGCAAAATCTATGTTTCCCTTCAAGATTCATTCGTCTTCTGAATCCTTGTCTTCCATCTTGTTTGATCGTGCAGTTTTGCAAGAATACAGTTCTTAGTCTCTCCTACATTTTGCGAACACTACAAATATCCTTTTACTCTATTTTTCTTCTTTTTCTCTTAATTTCCCCTTTTCTTAGATCTTTCTTTCTTTTCGACTGATTTTTCTCCAAACATCATATTCAGTTCTTATATTACGAAATATTGCAAAGGAGGAGCATACTGACAAGAGACCCTTTAGTCCATAACTGCGTCGGATGTTAAGAATAGATAGTTAAACGAAGAAATGAATATACAAAGGAACCAAACAATTGGCAGGCATTATCATTAATAATTGTATCTCTCCCGGTAACTTGTTTTTTGTTTATAACATGTTAAGAATCAATCTCTACTTTATTCAATTTCTCCATCGGGTGTCAGGCTTTAATATGGACGTGATGACTGTGATTGGTTATTCAAACGGACGATATCCTTGTTGCAGATATATTAGTCCTTCGCCATTTCTTTTAAATAAAAATATTCATTTTACTTCTTAGTATGCTCCGGTGGCGTAATCGCAAGCGTGCTGGTCTCACGATCACTTAGTTCTGGGTTGGAATCCCCACATTTCTCTCCAATTCCAGCAGTGACTGCTTGTTACCTGTCCCAAAAGTCCAAAGGCAAAGGTGACGGCTTCGGCCGCAGCTACTCAGCGCCTCCTGGCGTGGAATCCTCAACCTCAACTTTTTCCTCTTTAATCCTTCCGATGTGATATCATCTGGCCAGACGCTCTACCTTTCCGTCTTGATAGTCACCTTAGAGCTTCTTATACTTCTTCATAAAGTGGTGGTACGCTAGGCCTTTCTCGCTAGCATGCTACTTGTTTTCGATATTTTTACTTGGGTTACGATCTTTTGTTTCTTTCAAATGTCTAAATGTCAAATTGCTCTTGCGTCGTACAGTGAGAAGCTGAATGACGACCTAAGAGAGGTTAACCCTATACGGATGTGAGACACATTATTAAGATGCTCTTGCGAAGTCTAAAGTATTATAACCGAAGTCGTTTCTACTCAAACAAAAATGGCAAAAGGAAGTAGCATGCTAGCCTAGCGAGACGCCACCTTTAGTTTCTTCCATAACTTTTCTATTAATCTATCTATTCTAAGGGATTAAGACCTTTACTCTCTTCGTTTCTTCGTACGGGATAATCTAATAGAGGTATTCAAATGGGTCAAGGGATTTAACAGTGATGCAGGCAAGGTCATCATATTGAGACAAGAGGGCAGAACTCGAAGTAATGGATTTAAATTGGTCAAATTTGGCTTTAAGAACGGAATAGGTAAAAACTAATTTGATAACAAAGTGGTCAACGAATAGAATAGACTTAGTAACTATGTAATGAGTGCTGAAAGTATCGATTATTTTAAGAGAAGGTTAGATAACTCTATGGGTAGGGATGATAGGTGGTAAGGGACATGGAACTGCCTAGTGCTGGCCTTATGGTCTCTTGCAGTCTCTTCCATTCTTATGTTCATATTTGAAATAGAAAAATAGATAACTTTATGGAGGGGGTGACAGGTGGTAAGGGACATGGAACTGCCTAGTACAGGCCTTATGGTCTCTTGCAGTCCTCTCCACTGTCCTTTGTTCTTCTTTCTCTCTGCCTACAACGCTGGTCATCAGCGTCGACGAAGTTTCTGTTTCCATGGAAACGTTTCTTCTTTATGATTATGTACACCAAGACGGCTTCGTTATTCTTTAAGCACCACTTCCACTGTTCACCTCTTTCTATGGTTTCGTATTTGAAGTCGAGTGTTGGGTATACCACATTCTGCTTTTATGATATTCAACGTTTTTTTCCAGTTTCTATTGTTCCGTACCAATACAGTTCGTCTCTTCTTTGGCTTCCATTTCATTCTTGAACATTTTCTTTGCCATTTGATATACAGCCTTTCCTAGATTTTCGTTTTTTTAGTTTCTGCCTCTCGCTTGTTTACAATTGATATAAAGCTGACATGTGTCATTATGCTGCCTGTTGATAACTCGTATAGAACTTGATAGATTTCGATATACTATACATCCTTTGCTAACATTTCTATGGTATAGTTTCTGCATCTCACTTGAAATTGATATAAAACTGACATTTACCCTTATATTACCTTTCTGTACTGAGATATATCACAATTCAGTTTGCCGCCAAGTGATTTCATCTATTCAAAGAAAACTTCTTACACAGTATTATATATATATATATATTATATATATATATATATATATATATATATATATATATATATATATATATATATATATATATATATATTGTTTGTACAAAGGGCATGAGATTTTCTCTCAAGCATGTTTGATTAAAAATCAATGCAAGATTATCATTGCAGGGCTTTCTATCTACTTTTCTCTGCCAGCACGCTAGTCTATTCCATAAGTCAATCAGAAACCTCTAAACGGTGTATCGGGTACCCAAAATAAGTATATAAACGATTAGACATTCATATTCTAGCCATTGTAGATGCACTAGGTGAGGAGACACGTTTTAGTCAATACTTTAACTCGGTAGCTGTCCTCTCATTTATATATATATATATATATATATATATATATATATATATATATATATATATATATATATATATTTATATATACACACACGTACACACATACACGTACAAGCAGACACACGTACATGCAGACACACATACACACAACCACACACACACACAGACACACACAAACACACCCATACACACAAACACCCACTCACACATACACACAAACACACACACGCACAATTATGAACACACACACACACGCACACACACACACACACACACACACACACACACACACACACATACACACACTCACGTACACCTAAAAATATTTCAACGACTTTTAGGATTCAACTGACCATCACGCCGAACCCTTTTTTGATAACTCTGCTCTTTTAGTTTCTTCTGTTTTCTCGCTTGTCCCCTGCCGCTGTCAGAATTTCAGCTTTCGTTCTAGAATATTCTAAAGCCGCAGCTTCGACGCCATCTTCAATTTACTTCTAAGATCCTCTCTTCCCAAGTTACCAGTCTATTTCTTTTATCTCCAGCCAGTCCCTCTATTCCCTTTTTGTGATTTCAGTGTACATGATTTTCCTCCCTTCTGCTCCCCTTCCCTCCCGTACAAACTCCTCTCTTTCGTAGTCTCCCCCTCTCGCTTCCCCGAATTATTTCTATTTTTACAATGTCTTCATCGTGGCGCCTAGGTTC
>NC_134797.1:41606907-41609407 GCF_046742065.1 Oratosquilla oratoria | reverse complement strand
TTCTTCTTCTTCTTCTTCTTCTTCTTCTTCGGCACAAGAAGAAGAAATATGAGATGATAGATTTAGCTGCTGTCGTTCCTTTCTGTCGCACTTCTTCATCGTCTTCTGAGGTTTGCGTACTGTTTTCGTACGTCTTCGTCACCATTGCAGTTTCTTGAGATTTCTTTTTGCTATTGGTTTATTTCTATTCGTTTATCTATTTTTATTAAATGAATTTATAACACTTGGCGTGTTTGTTGATTTACTGTTTCAAGTTTTCTTATCCACATTTCAACTCGTCTTTCTCCAAGATTTTGTTACCTTTAGTTTTATCTTAAAATGTTTCGTCCTGAACGTTTCTATTTTACTTTTGTTTCTTTTTCTGTTTCTTCTCCATCACCCGGTCTTTTTACTTTTCTCAAATATAATAAATGAATTCAATTTCTTTATTTTTATTGTTTTCTTTTTCTTTTAGGATGACACAATTTTTTCTTATTTTCTTCAACGAAGAAAATTATAGCCAAGTTGTCGATATTGTATGTCGCCATCTCTCTTAATATCTAGATCTCTCACTAAACCTATTTTACAATTCTTGGTCTCCAAACTTCTCTCACTTCATAATATATGTTTCTCCCAAAGTCAAGGACACGTAAGAGAGTTTGGAGAAGGAAGAGAAAGAGGAAGAGGAAGAGAGTTAAGAGAATGAGAAAGAGGAAGATATTGAGGAAGTGTAGGAGGCCAATATAATAGGAGGAAAAGGAAGGTAAATTGGAGATAAAGTTAAAAAAAAATACATAAAAAGAAATAGAAAAAGGAAGGCAAGGGGAAGGAAGAGGAAGAGTGAGGAGGAGAAGGAGGAGGACAAGAAGGAAAAAGAAGAACAGGAAAATGAGGAGAAGATGAAGGAGTAAGGGAGAGGATGATGAAGAAGAGGAGGAAGACAAGGAGGAGGAGGGGAAAGGAAGAAAAGGGGTGAGGAGGAGAAGGAAAATGAAGAGGAGGGAGAGGAGGAGAATGAGGAGAAGGAAAAGGTGGAAGGAAGAGGATGATGATGACGAGGAAGAAAAAAAGGAGGAGCAAGAGGGGGAAGCAGAGGAGGAGGAATTTGGGTTTAGATACCAATAACACGAACCTTGGGGACAGTCAAAGACGAGGTGATTTGAGGAGCGGCGTAGAGAGGAAAGTAATCAGCATTTTTTTTGTTTTTTATGGATTTAGCCTCTAACCATAAAAAAACCATGCTGCGAAACTCTGGTCCGTAGAGCGGTTACTAAAGCCACCATAATAGTGACAATATAAAAATAATGACGCCAATACCACATTTAGTGTTGGATGGAGGAAGGGAAGGAAGAGCGGAGGAGGAAAAAAAAGAAAAAAGAAATGAGAAGGAAAAGGAGGACGAGGAGTTACATGAAGTTACATGGAGGACAAACGAACAGCAACAGACCTATTGGTCCTTACATGGCTGTTTCGGTATCTAATCATTAATATTATTATTATTACTATTGCCATCACTCATAATTACCATCATTATCATTATTACTATCATTGTTGTTGCTCTTGTTACTATTACTATCTTTATTACTATTTTTATTACTATTTTTACTATTACTATTATTATTATTATTATTAATTATTATTATTATTAATCATTATTGTTATCATTATTATTAATCATTATTGTTATCATTATTATTTTTGTCTATTCAAAAGTAAATAATTCTAGTCGGGGATTTGTAGCTAAGTAAACGTTGAGACGTTTTTTCAATGCCTCTACAGTGGTAAAACAATCGATGGTAGACCATTCCATTAACAACGCGACAGAAGAACGAGTACTTTGCTAAGTCTGTTTGAAAACGTTTTTCCACAATCTTGCATCCATTACCCACTAGTTACGTTGGAAATGTCAATCTTAAGATATTTTTCCACATCCATGTTTTCAATTTCTTTGACAATTTTGAAGACTTCAATTTGATCTCCCCTCATTCTACGTTTCGCGAGACTAAACAAATGTAGTTCACATAAGCGTTCTTCGTGTGGCTTGTTCCGCAAGCTGGGAATGAGCTTTGTTACTCTACACTGGACTCTTTCTGACATCTGTATATCCTTCTTGTATTATGGAGACCAGCACTATACACAGTATTACAAGTTAGGTCTGACTAGGGCATTGTAAAGATTAAGAATTTTTTTTTTCAGTTCTAAACTCAAAAGCTTTACCTATAAATTCAATTAACTTGTTTGCAGTTCTAATGATCTCTGAGCACCGTTTACTCTGTTTGAGATCATTTGATATCACAACATCAGGGTCTCTTTCTTGTTCCAGGAGGAGGAGGAGGAGAAGGGGAGGGGAAGGAGGAGAGGGAAGTAGGTTTGTTGGAGAGGAGGAGCAGGAGGAAGGAGAGGGGAACAGAGAAAAAGTGGAGAAGGTGTGGAGAGGTCAGGAAGTGAAGAGGGAGGAGGAGGGGAGACGAGAAGGTAAGATAAAGTGGTGGTAGAAGAGGAAAAAAGAACAAAAAGGGGA
>NC_134797.1:41579407-41601907 GCF_046742065.1 Oratosquilla oratoria | reverse complement strand
GAGAGAGAGAGAGAGAGAGAGAGAGAGAGAGAGGGAGAAGAGAGAGAGAGAGAGAGAGAGAGAGAGAGAGAGAGAGAGAGAGAGAGAGAGAGGAGACAAGGAAGACGAGGACGAAGGGAAAGACGAAGGGAAGGAGGAGGAGGAGGAGAAGGAAGACGTGGAGGAAGAGAAGAGAAAGAGGAGGAGTAAGGAGCAGGGGGAGAGGAGATAAAGAAGATGGAGGAGGAAGAGGATGAAAGGGTGGAAAAGGAGGAGGTGGACATGAGGAAGTGGAAGAGGTGAGGGAAGTGGAACAGGAAAAGGTGAAGCAGAATGTGGAAAAGTAGGATGTGGAGTAGGCAGTGCAGGTGGAGAGGCAGTGAGTGGAGGGAGGGATGGAGGAGGATGTGGAGAAAGAGAAATATGTGAAGGAATAGACGGATTTGGTGGAGTGAATGGAGGTCGAGTAAGTGGAGGAAATGAAGGGGAGGAGAAGGAGCAGGGAAAAATGAAGAAGAAGAAAAATGTGGAGGAGATTAAATTAAAGAAAGAGGTGATGGGGAGGAGGAGGAGGAGGAGGAGGAGGAGGAGGAGGAGGAAAGAGGAGGTAATGGAGGTATAGAAGAAGGAGGTGGAGGAGTAGGGGCAGGAGGAGGAGGAGGAATAGGAGGAGGAGGAGGAAGAGAAGGAAGCGGGGGAGGTGAGAGGTGAAAGAAAACGAGGAGGAGGAGGTCAGGAGGAAGAGGAATAGGAAGAGTAGGAAGAGTAGAAAGAGGAGGAGGAGGAGGAGGAGGAGGAGGAGGAGGAGGACGAGGAGGAAGAGGAAGAGTGGAGGTGGAGAATGAGAAAATTTTGATTCATCAGGAATACAATGAGAATCTGTGGAAATGGGAATGAGAGTGAGCTTAAGAATGAGAATAAAGAAAATGAGGAGGAGAAGGAGGAAGAAGACGATAATGTAGAGGAGATGTTGGGAGAGCAGTTGGAGTAGAAGAAGATGGAGGAAGAGGAGAACGAAGAGCAAAATGTTGGGGGGGAGAAGGTGGAGGAGGAGAAGATGGTTGAAGACGTGGAGTTGTAGGAGTAGGTGGTCCGGTGGAAGCGGGTGGAGGAGGTGGAGGAGAAGGGTGGATGAGGTGGAGGAGAAGGGTGGATGAGGTGGAGGAGAAGGGTGGATGAGGTGAGTATACGGATTGGGACGGCAAGGCTTCCATTGGTTCCGCTCAGTAGTGGAGAACCCGCAAGTCTGGACCGCAGCCAGGGAGGGAGGGCAGTCCTGTCCCTGGGCATCTGAGTAACAACAAACAACATGCAAGAAGGCAACTATCCGCGGACTCTTATCCTTGTCTAGTGTTGCGTCCCTGCCGGCTGGTCCTTGCCTTGTAACTTTGCAACCTTGCAACCACCACAGCCGCCACCACCACCACCACCACCACCACCACAACCTCCACCACCTAATCATCACCTTGGAATTTTGTCTCTTCATCCTCGGTGGGCAGTCATACCATCTATACGCGGCACAAGACAATCCACAGGGATAGAAGAGCAAGTGAACTGCTAGAGTCCATGACAACATAACATATGCCACCTCAACCTTGCCTTGATGGCCTTCTGTGTTATGGAATGCTCTTTGGGATCTGCCTAGATGTGACCTTGTAGTTCTTTACTGATTTGTATTGTCATACAATTTTCTCTGACACACGTATCGTCTACGCACATTTTTTTCATTTCCTCATTGTCTCAAACTTGGAATGAATCTTTTACTATATCACTCATATCTATCAAAACTTACAATTTTCTATTACTGAGCAACTATATCTTAGAGTCAAATTCAACCATTCAAATTAAATGATAATTTTGTTAAATGTTTATTCAACACTGCGGCAAATTTTACTCTTTTTTATATAAAAGTCTCATGATTGCTCTAGAAGACTTATGGATTTAACATCTACTCTTCTGACTATCCTTCATTAACTTATCCTAGTCTTATTAATTCTCTATATTAATTCTTCCTTCTCTCGATTCACACTTCCCAAAACTCGAGGCACAAGATTTCTAAGGACGAAAGAATCCTTGGCTATGCCGGAGTTCTACATAGTCTTTATATACTGCCTTTCGTTCATTATTGTTTGTGTTCATTTGCGTACGTTTACAAGTGTGCGTATATACGTGCACTCTCTCTCTCACACACACACGCAAAAACACACACACACACGCACACTCACACACACAAACACGCACACACACACTCGCACACACACACACACACACACACACACACACACACACACACACACACACACACACACACACACACACACACACACACACACACACACACACACTCACACACACACACGCACACACACACTCACACACACACACACACACACACACACACACACACACACACACACACACACACACACACACACAAACCACACATATACACAACATTACCCACAGGTCGGTCATATATGAGCTCTGAGCTCTCTTCCGGGAGGGAAATAGCTGCTGATCACGAGTCCATCACGTGATTCAAGACCATGGTGAATCACACACATACACACACACACACACACAAACACACACACACACACACACACACAAACCACACATATACACAACATTACCCACAGGTCGGTCATATATGAGCTCTGAGCTCTCTTCCGAGAGGGAAATAGCTGCTGATCACGAATCCACCACGTGATTCAAGACCATGGTGAATCACACACACATACGTACACACACACAAACACACACACACACACGAACCTCGAAAAGCTGTGCTAATTTTAATGTTGATCAATAAGAGAAAAATTATATTGTAAACAGGAAACCATGATCTCTCAGTATAATTATTGTTGACAGCCCAGTCAAGCATTGGCCTATTCCAACGGAAAGCCACTCAGGGTTCCAACACTGGCTGGGATATAAGAAAAATAACAAAATCTAAACATTTCTTTGATGGAAATATAATCGATTTATGTTTGATATCTGATACTTACAAAATAAGGTAAATATGCACTGTAAACACCTTAAATTTGAAACATTACATTATCATTGGAGAAGGTCAGGGAAGGGAAATCTAGATTAAATGCGCGAAAAACTAGAATAACAATGTTACATCTCTGTTATTATGTTCTTACACGTTTTTTTTACTTGTCTATATTTTTTTACCCCCTATTGTAGATTCTCCTTTATCTAATGAAATAAATTGTTATATTCTAACTTCAAATTGGGTAACTATTCGTTGTATAGTTAAATAGTTAAAAAGTATAGTTAAATAGTTAAAAAGTTAAAAAGTTAAAAAAATTAAAATTTAAAAAGTTAAAAAGTTAAATAGTTAAATTAGTTAAATGGTTAAATAGTTAAATTAGTTAAATAGTTAAATTAGTTAAATAGTTAAACAGTTAAACAGTTAAATAGTTAGAAAGTTGAAAAGTTAAAAAGTTAAATAGTTAGATAGTTAAGCTTCACTAATGTTAAAAAAATCCTAATAACGTCTGATTATTGAACGTGTTGTTTCATACCTGTACATGTGCCTTACACAAGTCCACGTTGGGCTGATTTCTATACAAATCGAGATAATCTATTATTTATTACACATAGGTATAACTTCATAATTGAAAACCTCGTGCGCTGATGGCGTAATCTAAAGCGTGCTAGTCTCGCATTCGATGAGTTGTGGGTTCGAATCCCGCACTCCTCTCCAATTCCCAGCATTGACTGTTACGTGCTTCGACAGTGCTTAAAGCGTATAACAGGGCAAATATGACGGCTTCGGCCGCAGCTACTAAGCGCCTCCTAGCGAAGGCTCCTCACCATCATTTTATAATTTCTTACCTGTGCAAATGTGCACATACCTTACACAAGTCCATTTAGTACGTGGATTCCTCCCCACAAGCCGTTTTCTATATATCCTCTTTATCATCCATATCAGTATCCGGGACTTATCATTAGTACGAGTACCTGTAGGGACGTGTGTATGAGATCTTTCATACAAGTAGATTTCTTGTTGGAACATTCCTTCCTAAGTGTAATCTCTTGTGTCCTTATCTGACCTAAGATGTCCAGGTTAACTCATGTATATGCATACGAGGTGATGACCGCTTCTGTCATGTGATTCGTCAGTCTGGGATCACGTGCTGGACTTGTGATCGACAGCTGTTACACTCCGGGTGAGAGCTCAGAATCTGTAAATAGACCGATCTATGGGTAATGCTGTGACCTTAAACACACAAAGTCTTAGACACAGATAGACACAGATACACATAAACAGACATACACACACAGACACACACACACATACACACACACACACACACACACACACACACACACACACACACACACACACACACACACACACACACACACACACACACACACACACACACACTAAAAAAAAAAAAAAAAAAAAAACTTGTCCACCAGACGAGGATTGCCGGCCAACAATGCAGAGATTCTGAATTTTTTAGCCCTGGCCGAGATTCGAACTCGGATCGTTGAATTAGCGGTCGAGCGCGGTACCATCACACCCTAAGAAATTGAGATGATCCACTGGTTCAATGGTTTGCTCGCGTATTTATTGTCGTGGGATAGTGTGCTTTCCATTAGAACTTCCCATTAGACAAGAGTTAAACAATGTAGTATACCTTTTATTTTCTCCAGATAGGGTATTGCTTGCATATGTTTTATGAAGCCAATATTTTAGGAATGTCAGATAAAAAAAAAAAAAAACATGTCACGCATCATTCTTCTCTGATTGAAAAGAAAAAAAAAATCTTTATTTTTGGACTTCATAACCACTCCGATATGCTACGTATTTATGTATGTATGCATGTATGTATGTATGTGTATATGTATGTATGTATGTATGTATGTATGTACGTATGAATGTATGCATGTATGTATGTATGTATGTATGTATGTATGTATGTATGAATGCATGTGTGTACGTACGTACACATTTAGTTTTTTATACATAAAATCTTATTAGGAATAAATCCCTCCTTTACAGAATTCGGCTTTACTTTAGTTTAGCGCATTCAAACCTATTCTTTCTATGCAAACCCTTGTAATCTCCTATTTCCCCGCGCTCTTCTTATAACCCCGACTTGTATATAATTCATTGATCTGATATCACGGGATAACAGCCCAATCTGTTCATTAAATGTAATTCACGATTCAATTCCACCCGTTTGAGAAGGGATGTCATTGCCAAGGTCTGTAATCAGATCTACTTTCAATTCTACATGTAATGCAACTCATAGTAATTGAAGAAATTCGTAATTCATTCACGGCACAATGGTCCTTTCAATAGACTCGTCATCCTCTGTCGTCCAAGGCACATTACATTTTCTTTGTACACAATGCACACACACACATACACATACTCACACACACACACACACACACACACACACACACACACACACACACACACACACACACACACACACACACACACACACACATATATATATATATATATATATATATATATGTATATATGTGTGTGTATGTATATATATATATATATATATATGTGTGTGTGTGTGTGTGTGTGTGTGTGTGTGTGTGTGTGTGTGTGTGTGTGTGTGTGTGTGTGTGTGTGTGTGTGTGTTTTACTACTATTATTTTTCATAATCTCAAAAATATGCAGTTCTTTCACATTTCCTGGCTTGTTATCCTAGAGTATGACCAAGAAACTTCAATTAAGATAGATTTCACATCTTGAAATCCATTAGGAAATATAAGTATAGCCTATTCTTGATTTCTCTGATCGTTTTCTTCCTTTAGAACATCCAACTTCACCTCCCTCCCTTCGACTACTTCTCCCCGTCTCTCACGTTTTCTTTCTCTGTCACATTTTACCCGTCCCTCTCTCTTTCCCCGTCCCTCTTACACTTTCCGTCGTCCAATTTCTCCGCCACTTACTCATTCTCTCTATAATACTCTCTCTTTTTCTCCCTCACTCCCTCTCTCTATCTCTCAATCTCTCTCCCCCAATCTCTTTCTCCCTCTCCCCCTCTCTCTATCTCTCAATCTCTCTCACCCAATCTCTCCGCTCCTTACTCATTTTCTCCTTTATACTCTCTCTTTCTTCCTTACTCCCCCTCTCTATCTCTCAATCTCTCTCTCCCAATACCTTCCTCTCAGTGTTTCTCAATCTCTATCTCTCTCTTTATTTCTCTGTTATCTACTCTATCTCGCCATTTGCTCTCTCTCTCTCTCTCTCTCCCACTCTAATTATGCCTTTCATTTTCTCTTCCTTTCTCCTCTTTTAATCTCATCCTGGGTCTTCTGCTTCACTAATCACTTCTGGTTTTGTTTTCTCTTAATCCGAGTGCTTCATCTCACGAATACATTGTCTCCCGAGCCATGTATCGGACTCTGAAGTACGTTCTCAAGGCGAAGTCCTGTGTTGGTCTGAGGATGGCCCTCCGACCAACTGGCTTCTTCAACGTTTCATTAGATATATGTGTCACTTGGCCCACTTTGCCTCTTCCTACGGCTCCCAATCCCTTCACCCCTTTGCGTTTCCACTTGCTGAAGCAAATCCTCTGTCTACTCTTCATTCTATTTCTATCTCAATCTGTTCGAATGTATCAAGTCTTTTTTTATCTTTTTTTTCTCTCCTTCAAGGTGAGGTTCCTACGTCACAAGGCGCTGAGTAGCTGCGGCTGAAGCCATAAACTTTACTCTATGAGCTGGGGTAGGTAGCAGTCACTACTGGGAATCGGAGAGAAGCGCGGGAATCGAACCCACAAATAAGAAAATGCGAAACCAACGTGCTTCCGATTACGTCATCAGTGCCTTTTTTTTTTTTTTTTTTTTTTTTACTGGTGGCGTAATTTGTGATCATCATATATTTCTTTCATTTAGATACCTTCATATCACCCATGAATTTCATAAGTTCTCACATCTGGTAAAAATCCGAAATTTTAAGGTGAAACTTCTTCCTACTCCCATTACAGCCTTTCTTAATCCATAGTAATGGGTTAACATTGGGAAAAGGGGGTTTAAGAAGGAAATAGGCAAGAACTAGTTTGCTAAGAGCTCGGTTATCGAATGGAATAGACTTAGTAACCATGTAGTAGTGAGCGCCGAAATGATTAATTGTTTTGAGAGAAGTTTAGATCATTTTATGGATATGAATGACAGGTGGTAAGGGACATGGAACTGCCTAGTGTAGGCCTTATGGTCTCTTGCAGTCCCTTCCATTCTTATGTTCTTACGTGGAATATTTTATAACCATGTAGTGTAGTGAGTGCTGAAACTATTTGTTGTTTTAAAAGAAGATTAGATAACTTTATGGATGGGGATGACAGAAGCTAAGGGACGTGGAAGTACCTAGTGTAGGCCATATGGTCTCTTGCTGTCTCCTCCATTCTTATGTTCTATTGTGGAATAGACTTGATAACGATGTAGTGAGTGCTGAAAAAATTAGCCGCTTTAAGAGACAGAAGCTAAGGGACGTGGAAGTACCTAGTGTAGGCCATATGGTCTCTTGTAGTCTTCTCCATTCTTATTTTCCATTGTAGAATAGACTTGATAACGATGTAGTGAGTGCTGAAAAAATTAGCCGCTTTAAGAGAAGATGAAGTAATTATTTGGATAGGTATAACAGGTGGTAAGGGACATGGAAGTGCCTAGTGTAGGCCTTATGACTCTTGCAGTCTTATGTGGAACAGACTTAGTAACCATATTTGTTTTAAGATAAGTTAACTTTATGGATAAAAATGGTAGATGGCAAAGAATATACAACTACCTCGTGTAGGCCTTATGGTCTCTTATACAAACTCTTCGATTCACCTTCCGGCCTCTCTTCAACACCCGATGAACATCCTTCCCCGGATCCTGATACTAAATCTCACACCAGACAACCAAACCTGAGTCCTCACCCGGACGACCGTACCAGACACGGGTTCTTGTATTGTTCTGGAATGGTTCCGGTTTCAGATTTTTTTTTTTTTTTTTTTTTTTTTGAGAGAGAGAGAGAGGGGTGACGTCATGAATAAAAAAATTATTTTTGTTTTTTCTTGATGCCCATTGGATTCCATTACCCCCAAAAAAGAATGTGTATATATATATATATATATATATATATATATATATATATATATATATATATACATATATATATATATATATATATATATATATATATATATATATATATATATATATATATATATGTGAAAGGGCGGTGAGCTAAACACAGAGAAAGGTTGGAGTTTTATTCACTGACGTTTCGTCCTTACCAGGACATTCTCAAAGTACATGTAAGGACGAAACATCAGTGAATAAAACTCCAACTGTTCTCTGCGTTTAGCTCACCGCCCTACCACTCATTTGTCTTCCATTCTTCAATATATTATATATATATATATATATATATATATATATATATATATATATATATATATATATATATACACGAGTATAAGATAATATGATTCTAAGTGGTAAATGTACTAAATGTACTATCTAATCTCTTGATGTGTCTCTTTTTGATATTGGGACCAGCCAAAAATTTTATTCTATTTTTTTTTCTCTTAATGAAATGCTAATCTTCTTCATGAACTCAATATTTATTTTTTTCACTCCTGATACACTTTGGAGTTTCAATTTTCCAAAAAGAAAAAATAACTTAATTAAATCATTAATGATCGAAGCCCTCGATTGTGTCGTTTCAGTATCACAACCGGCCAAAATTTCTTCAAGACTTTTTTTTTTTTATGATACTTCACTCTCACCATGGCGTGATGAACCAAATTTTCAATTTTGTCTCTCTTGATGCCATTTAGTCTCAATTACTTAAAATATAAGAATTCATTTAGGGCTGAAAGTACTAATTTATATATTCTCCCTGACAATAAAATAAATAAATGAAATAAAATAAAATAAAATAAAATAAAAAAGAGAATAAAGAAAACAAAACTCGAGGAAAATAAATTCTTAATGAAATGTTTCACACTCATCATGACGTAATGAATTAGAATTTTCATTTTGTTTCTCTTGATGTCCTTTGGAGTGTCAATTACTCAAAATACGTTTTTCAATGAATGCTCGAATGTTCTTTGACCCCCGATGTATCTCTTTTTGGTATTTCTACCTGCCAAAATTTCGTAAAGAAGACTCAAAATTTCAATTAAGTCTCGAGACAATGAACGTATTCTCTAATCCACTGATGAATCTCTTGACCAGTCAAAATATCTAACATTTATGGTTTTTTCATGGAGGGAGTAAAGAGGGGAAACAAGGATATGAAATAAATAAATAGATACCTACGGAACACATATAGAAAGAAAACGCAAAGAAGAAGAACCAGAAGAAAAGGAGAATTTTGAAAAATGAAAAAAAAAAAAAAAAAAGAGAGAGAAACAAACTCTAAAGGCGAATAAGGAAATTGAATATATAAACAGATAAACAAACAAATGGATACATATATGAAACGATTACAAAAAGAAAGAAATAAGTAAATAAATAAGTAGAAAAATAAATAGATATTTCAACAAAACGATAGGCAAATAAATATATAAGTAAATAGATGAATAAATTAATAAACAAGTAAATGAATAGATAAATCAGTGAGAAAATGAATAGATGAGTAGGTAAGTAAATAAATGAGTGGCAAAGGGAGAAGTACAGATAGAGAACTTGAGGAAAGCAAGCCAGGAAATGATGAAAGGATGAATATATATATATATTTATATTATATATATATATATATATATATATATATATATAATATTTATATATACATATATATATAATGTATATATATATGTGTATATATATATATGTATATATATATATATATATATATATATATATATATATATATATATAAATGCCGGTAACAAGGGAGTGAAATAATCAAATATATGATAGAAAGGATATACCTTAAAAAAAAAAAAAAAAAAAAAGTGGAAGATACGCTATAAGAGGAGGAGGATGTTATAAGAAAATGGAAGAAACACAAAATGAAATAAACAGAAAGTAAGGAAATAAAATTGTGAAGCGATGTGGCCGTCTGCTTTGGTCGTCTCTTGGGGCGGCGAGAAGGCATTCTGAACTTTTCTTCATTCGAGTCTCCACGGTGCATATATGGAACTGGACCAAGACGAGGGTGGGAGTGTGGAGAGTTTCCCAGAGTCTTGGAGTGATAGGGGATGAAGCAAAGGCCAAGGGATTGGTCACGAGAGGAGGAGGAGGAGGTGGAGGTGGAGGACGAGAGGAAAGAAAAGAAGAAGAAGAAGAAGAAGAAGAAAAAGAAGAAGAAGAAAAAGAAGAAAAAGAAGAAGAAGAAGAATGAGGAGGAGGAGGAGGAGAAAGGGAAAAGCAGAAGAAGAAGAAGAAGAAGAAGAAGAAGAAGGAGGAGGAGGAGGAGAAAGGGAAAAGCAGAAGAAGAAGAAGAAGAAGAAGAAGAAGAAAAAGAAGAAGAAGGAAGAAGATGAAGAAGCAGAAAGAAGAAGAAGAAGAAGAAGAAGCAGAAGAAGAAACATATAAAAAAGAGGAAGAAGAAGGAGAAGAAAAATGAGGAGGAGAAGAAGCAAAAGAAGAGAAAGAAGTAGGAGAAGGAGAAGAAACAGGCCCTTGTGGTACCAAAGCCATTCAGAATAAAAACATAAAAAAATATCAATTTCTTTTTCCCCCTTTCCACACAAGAGAAAATAAATAAATTGTTGGGGGAAAATGAATAAAATATTAGGTCTGTTTGCCGTCAAAGGGGTGAAGGCTATTACAAGAAAAGTAAAAACGAAAACGCCCTGAAAAGATATGGAACACGATCGAGACAACAAGAAACTCAAAGAAAAGCGAAATAAAAATCTCCATCCGTGAGGCGGGCTGGCCTGGGAAGTGTTAGATAAAATAAAAGTAATACAATTGTGAAAATCAGCACAAACGTCTAAGTAAACACACACACACACACGCACATACACACACAAACACACACACATACATACACACACACACACACACACACACACACACACACACACACACACACACACACACACACACACACACACAAACACAGACACACACACACACACACACACACACACACACACACACACACACACACACACACGCACACACACACGGGCTGGCCTAGGAAGTGTTAGATAAAATAAAAGTAATACATTTGTGAAAATCAGCACAAATATCTAAACACACACATACACACACACACACACACACACACACACACACACACACACACACACACACACACACACACACACACACTATTATGTATGGAGATTAATTCTCAATCATAAATGGTTACTGCGTGATTGGGGTCCGTGGGGGTGTCACTAAGGTGTGCAAAGTATCAAATTATTCAAATTCAATGAATCAGTGCCACATATGTAATAGGGAGGGAAAGGGGGGAGGGAGGAGGGAAGAAAGAAGATAAGGTATGGGAGGGATGCGGGGAGGGGAGGAGTGGTGTGAAGGGGAAAGAGAGGAGGTGAGTTAATAAAGAGTAGAGGTACGGAAGGAGGGAGGAAAGGGTAACAGAGGGGGAGGATTGAAAATGGGAAAGAATAGGAGGGATTAGGTGGGAAAGGTGAAGGAAAATAAGAGAAGGTGGAGGAGGGGGAGGATCGAAAGTGGGAAAGAATAGGAGGGATTGGGTGGGAAAGGTGAAGGAAGATAAGAGAAGGAGGAGGAGGGGGAGGATTGAAAGTGGGAAAGAATGTGAGGGATTGGGTGGGAAAGGTGAAAGAATATAAGAGGAGGAGGAGGGAGAGGATCGAAAGTGGGAAAGAATAGGAGGGATTGGGTGGGAAAGGTGAAGGGAGATAAGAGAAGGAGGAGGAGGGAGAGGAAGGGAGATGGAGGAAGAAGGGAAGGAGGATGAAAAGATAAGATAGGTTGAAGAAGAAGAGGGAGGGAGGGAAGGGAAGAGAAGGGAAGGGGAGGGATTAGAAACTATGGAGAGTGAGAAAGGGGATGGGAGAGGAAAGGGAGAGTGGGCAAAAGGGAGAAGAGGTAAGGAGAGGGAGGGAGGGAGGAGAGGGCAATAGTGGGAGGGAAGGATTGAGTGGGTTTGTGAGGTAGAAAAGGAGGGAGAGGAAGAGAGGGATGGAGGGAGGGGAGTGAGAGGGAGTGGAAGAGAGGATGGAGGGAGAGGAGTGTGAGGGAGTGGAAGAGAGGATGGAGGGAGAGGAGTGGGAGGGAGTGGAAGAGAGGGAAGGATGGAGGGGAGTGGGAGGGAGAGGAAGAGAGGGATAGAGGGAGGGGAGTGGGAGGGAGAGGAAGAGAGGAGAGATGGAGGGAGGGGAGTGGGAGGGAGAAAGAAGAGGAAGATATTAAGAGTAATGAACGGGAACAAGAGGAGGTGGGACGGAGGGAGGGAGGAAGAGGGAGGGGAGGGGAGGAAGGGAGGGATGGAGGGAGGAGAAGTAGGGAGTAAGAAGGTGGGAGGGAAGGAGAAGCAAGAAGGATTTGAGGAAAGGATGGAGGTGGAAAAAGTGGAAAAAGGAGAGAGATAGAGATAGAGATAGAGATAGAGGAAGAGAGAGAGAGAGAGAGGAAAAGGAAGGAAGAGAGGAATAAGAAGAATGCAAAGAGAAGGAGATGAAGAGTCAGGGGAGATGAAGGGAGAGATGGAGAGAGGGAGGGAAATGGGAAGAAAGAAGGAGGCAGAAGGAGAGGGAAGAGAGAGGAGGAAAGATAAAGAGGGACCGTGGGAGACTGGGAGGGTGGGAGACTGGGAGTGGGAGACAGTGGGACAGCCTAACACTGGAAGAGTGGGAGAGTGGTGGATTGAGTGAGGGATGTTAGAGAGAGAGAGAGAGAGAGAGAGAGAGAGAGAGAGAGAGAGAGAGAGAGAGAGAGAGAGAGAGAGAGAGAGAGAGAGAGAGAGAGAGAGAGAGAGAGAGAGAGAGAGAGAGAAAGAAAGAGAAAATAGAGAAAGGAACAGATAGACAGATAGACAGACAGACATAGATAGACAGACAGACAGAATATATATATAGCCAGGTAGATATACAGTAGATTGGTAGATAGATAGATAGGTACACAAACACATACACACACACACACACACACACACACACACACACACACAGATAGAGAGATAGAGAGAGAGAGAGAGAGAGAGAGAGAGAGAGAGAGAGAGAGAGAGAGAGAGAGAGAGAGAGAGAGAGAGAGAGAGAGAGAGAGAGAGAGAGAGAGAGAGAGAGAAGAGAGGGAGAGAGAGAAGAGGAGGGTGGTCGTGAGAAGGCAAGGAGGTAGGCACCCTCCTCACATACTCGTACCCACGAAGAACCTGCGAGTTCGCGGAGCGGTCTTCGAGGTGGGTCTTCGCAAGGCAATCAACCCCCATGAAATGCATCGGGCACGTACATCAAGGGGGCCCGGGCGTACATAAGCAACACGGACATATATCAACGTACACGGACATACAACACCACCACACATACGCGAGCGTACATCACCGAGCCGGAGCGTACATCAGTGCATATGAGTGCACAGCAACACGTAAGCAGAAACATACTTCCCGCCCGCACGGCGCTCTGGGTGGCCATGGACCTTGTTCGCGCGTCCCGCGGCCCGCGGCCCGCGTCTGCGCGCACTCACCCGCGCGGACGCTCTACGCCACGCCGTCCCGACTGCCACACCTCCCGCAGAACACTCACAGGATTCGAACCTCACACTTCCCTTCTTCAGGAAACGTCCTGCCAACAAGTGCAGAAGCCTCTTGATTGTGTTACATGAAGTGCCTCAAAGCTTGATATAACCCAGACTATAATCCCCGGATACGAATATTTCCCATCCCTCGTCAGGATCTTACTAACCCGTTACTTCCTCAGGTCCACCCACGGGGCGCCGTTCTTTCGGGTCATGGACTGCGATGACCCTAAGGAATTCACTGTAGCTCGTGATAAGAGAAGAGACCGGAGGGAGGGTGGTGGTGGGGGGTGGGAGACCGGAGGGAGTGGTAGGAAGGGGAGAGGTGAGGGAGGACGAGAAGTATGAGAAGACGGGTTTACAGAGATTTTCAAGGAAGGGGAAGGAGGAAGGGGAAGGAGGAAGAGATGAATGAAGAGAAGAAAGATGAGAGCGGAAAGGATGAGGAGGAGAAGGGTGAGGGGGAGAAGAAGGATACAGGATAAGATATTGAGGATGAACAATGTTTGGATATAAGGAGAAGAAAGAGGAAGAAAAGAAGGAGGAGAAGGTGAAGGAGAAGAAAGAGGGAAAGGAAGAACAAAGAAAGCAGGAGAAGGAGGAAAAGTAGGAGAAGGAAAAAGAGAAAGTGTAGGAGGAGGAAAAAAGCGGAGAGGGAGAAAAGAGGAGAGGAGAAACAGAGGGATTTGAAAGATAAAGGTGGATGAAGTAAAGAAATAAAATGACAAAGAAGAGGAGGAAGAGGAGAATGGAGGAAAAATAAGAAGAAAGAGGAAAGGTGTAAGGATAAATGTGAAGGAGAAAAATATGAGAAAATATACTAGAGATAGAAAAGGGAAGAGAAGGAGGAAGTGGAAGAAAAACGGAAAACGAAAATAAAGAGGAGCTATAAAAATGTGAAAAATGAATGAAAAAAGAGGAAAGAAAAATAGATGAGTAAAAAGAGAAAGAGGAGGAGAAAGAGAACAAAATATAAAAGAGGAAAGTAAAAGAAAGAAGAGAAATAAGAAGGCAGTTATCAAGAAGAAAAAAGAGGTGAAGAACATAAGAACATAAGAATAAAGGAGACTGCAAGTGGCCATAAGGCCTACACTAGGCAGTATAAAAAGGAGGAGAAGAATAGGAATAAGAAAAGGAGGAGGAATAAAAAGGAAGAGGAAGAGCAAAAGGTAGAGAAAGGATGGTGGAAGTAACGAGCTGGCACAAGAAAGGTGGTGTTAGAGATAGTATTAGAGGACAGCTGGCTGTGGAAGAGAGATGGCTGGGGAGGACAGGTCATGGTGGAGATCAGGTGGTGACGGAGAAAAGGTGGCATTGGAGGACAGCTGGTTGTGGACGACAGCTGGTTCTAGAGTAGAGGTGGCTTTGGAAGACAGCTGGTTGGGGAGTAGAGATGGCTTTGGAAGACAGCTGGTTGTGGAGTAGAGATGGTTGTGGAAGACAGCTGGTCCAAGATGACAAGTGGTGAAAGGGTATAGGTCGTGGAGGAGGACAGATGGTGGGCGACAGATGGTAGAAGAGTACGGCAGATATTGAATTAAAAACACAATGGAAGAGTAAAGGAGGGAAACACAAATAGATGGAGGTCGGGTGGTTATGTAGGGGAGGAAGACAGATGGTTGGGTAGGACAGGTGGTGGAGTAGGATAGGTGAAGGAGTAAAGCAGCTGGTGATCTAGAATACGTGGTTCAGTGGGAGAGTTGGTTGACTTGGGCATAGTTGAGTATAGTAAGTGGTTTAATAAGAACGCCCATGGGATTGGACAGGTGGTCGAGTATGACAGATGGTGTAGTAGGACAAGTAACGGAGTAGCACAGGTGGTGGTTCGGTAGGACATATAATAGAATAGGACAGATGGTTGTATAAGGTATGTGGTAGAGTGGAATATGGGGTGGAGTAAAACAGATGGTGGTGTAGGAGAAGTGGTTCAATAGGGCAGATGGCTTGTTAGAAAAGATGGTGGAGAAGTACAGGTGGTGTAGTAGTACAAGTAATTTAGTAGGACAAGTTTAATTGGAGAATAAAGCTGTTTGGAGGAAGAGAAAGAGAAGAGTTGGAGAAGGGTGACTATGGGAGGAAAAGGGAGGACGATGGAAAGTTGGAGGAGGAGGAGGAGGAGGAGGAGGAGGAGGAGGAGGAGGAGGAGGAGGAGGAGGAGGAGGAGGAGAAGGAGAGAAAGTTTATGTCGTGGTAATTGAAATCAAGTAAGGGTAGTAATGGTTGGTAGAATTTATATACATGTGTGAAAACAATACGTTAGTCGGTTTAGTTGTATATATCTTAATGAGAACATACACACCTTTATCCGAAAGTCTGTACTAAAACGTGTACACATACACACACACATATACACTCTCTCTCTCTCTCTCTCTCTCTCTCTCTCTCTCTCACACACACACACACACACACACACACACACACACACACACACACACACACATGTATATACAAGACAAGATCAAGACCACTGGACTTAAAACCGTACTGCAATAAAAGATGGAACAGTTTTTAGATCCAACTGACTGAAACAACTGGTCGTAAAACAAGAACTGGTGTAGTCTATAAACCAAAGAAAGAAAAGAAGAGAAAAAAAAATGACTGACAGTAATCTTCCATTTGAAGACTCGCTACGTTCCTGAAACATCGTCATGCTGATGCAGCGATTTCTGGTTCGATCCCGAGCAACAACACAACGCAGGAGTGACAGTGGGAACCGATTTATCGAAATCAAAGGTGAAGATGGTGAGGAGCATATGTCATGAGGAGTGTAGTTACGGCCGAAGCCGTCACCTTTGCCCTCTTACGCGCTTTAGGGACTGCTGGGGCAGGTAACAGGCACTGCTAGGAATTCGAAAGGAGTGCGGGGTTATCTTCGTAATCGGATATTTGCTGGGCGCATTGAAATCAGTGTGTTAAAAAAATGACGCTAGGAAGCACAGAAGTTTTCTTTTTAATATCGGTAGACTCATCTTTGTTCTAATTGATCCCTAATGAAGGTGACATCCCTTAGATATTCTATTTCAGTTAACGCCAAAACCTATTATTTAAATGAAGAGGCGTCACCACTGTTAAAGGGGTTAAGTAAATCCATTGAGAGCTTTGGCTCAAGCCGTCAAACTATTCTTATTTACCCGAAGGGTGTGGCTCGGGTGTGTTGGGGGTGGGGGGGGGAAGAGTTTAGGGAAAGAATAAAGTACAAGCTTCATCAATATATATATATATATATATATATATATATATATATATATATATATATATATATATGTACATTATGTATACGTGTGTGTATGTATGTACGTGCGTTTGTATATATGTGTATCTTCACAGGCTGAAACGTTTAGATACGTGCTAATGAAAAAGGAATATGGCTATGTAAATGAAAGTTGATAACAAAGCGGTTCATTTAACAAAGATGAAACAAGCAGAGTTATCTATTATAAAGAAGAAGAGTGTGAGAGAACTTAATAACAACGCGTAATTTGACAGCATAATCACATCGAAAGCCTTATATGGTGATAATATAAAATTAAACCGTTCAGCTATCTATGTATTGTATACAGGGAATTCATTTGACAGAGTGTTATTACAGACGGGTATTGTCAAAATATGAGGAGATATTTTATTTGATTACTCTTTTGAACAAAGTAATATTCTTAATGAATTTTCTTCTGGCTAAGGACAGGCGACTTTATTCAGCCAATGAGAAGTGACTTTGGTCAGAATGAGATCTCAATCTATCATGCCATTGGTGGGACTCAACCTGTGTGGTCGTTTTGGTCCACAAACGGTTACGCATGTAGACCCATCACGTTGTAAGTATACACGTACTCGTCATTGTCCTTCACCACGGGCTCAGTTACGTATCCCGGGCTGATGGACACGTGCTACGTGGGAACTTATCCTGTGGGCGGGAGTTGCCGCTAGGGGAGGGCGTGGGGCGGCCGCGCGGTCCGTGCAGTGTCGAGATCCACGTCTGTGTCCAGTAGCCGCGCGCCGGCGAGATGTACCGATAAGAACCATTAGCCTCCATCACTCAGCAAGCCTGCGGCCCTTGCACCTGTCGGCAGCCTGCTTTTTGGGACCCTCAGCCTTCTGACCTGCCTACCTGCCTACTTGCCCGCCTGCCTAACTCTGATTGCCTGTCTTCCTATCTGCCTACATGACTACTTGCCTAATTCTCTTGCTTCCTGTCTGCCTGTCTCCCTGCTTGCCTCTCTTCCTTTCTTTCTTCTTGACTGCCAACATGCCTGCCTGCCTACCTACTTCCTTACCTGCCTGCCTACCTGCCTGCTTATTTTCCTGCCTTCCTAACAACCTATAGACCCCAAACGTTTACCTGCAGACCTATCCGAAGAATAATTCATCTATGTTGCACACATTTGTTTTCGCAGTCGGTCTTCCTCAGGCTGTCAGCCTGAAAGACTACAGACCTACCTGAGCGTTTCCTTACCAACCTACCCAAAGAATTCCCTGCCTACCTTGCACATAATTTCTTCCTGGTCTCCCTTCCCTTGTCTGCTGTCCCAACCTACCCAACACCATTGCACTGTGACCACCTACATCATCAAGATACCGTCACTAACCTACCATTTCCACAGAATTTTGCTTGATAGTTTCCCTAAACATAATTCTAGTTTTTTTCCACATGAAATCTGTCAACCGTTTTAATATTCATTTCAGCATTTTGAGTTATTTCTATTCTTCCAAACTTATTAAACAAGTCAGTTTTTTTCACTTGTGGAAGTATTCTTATTTATATTGTATATTTGTCATTATTTTTCTCTTCAAGTCTGTGAGTGAGGGTGGATGGAGAAAGTGTTAAGAAAATCATCAATTATCAAACTCAAACTGGCTTCTTCAGAAGCCAGTCTGATCTAAAATCCTTTGAAAATATATGAAATAAAGTTTACAAAACAAGCACCCCGTCTGGATTCAGAAACCAGCTCTTCTTTTCATTATACGACAGTCTTGCTAGACCATATGAACTATCTTTTTCCCATTTCCTTTTATTTCTTTTCTATTGCAGCATTTTTTTTTAATATCATTCCTTTTTTGTATTACTTCTTCCTCCCAGCAGAATACTTATTGTTATCATGTCACTAAAGCCAATGAAGTTTCTGCTGGAAATAATAAAGTAACTGGTGTGATAGTTGCTGACCTTCCGGAAGAATGTAGATCAGTTTATCTCTTACTATGCGAAGCTGAAGACTCTTTCTTATGATACAGAATCTTGATCTTCTTGTGTATCAACCTTATCACTCACGAAGACCATATCGACTCAAACTCGAAGTCCATCATTCTACTTTCAAACATCCCATCCTTCATTTGGTCCACTTTGTCTTCTTGGAATCATCTCATCTTTCTTCCTACAGTCACACCCATCTAATATTACACTCTGCCTGACCACTTTCTCCCTTTCTCACTTTCTACCAAACTCGTTTGAACATTCAGATGATCTCATTTTGTCGTGCCTCTAGCAAACATTATTATTATATTTTTTTTATTTGATTATTCCTTAACCCTCTCCGATAGATTCTTGGAATGCTCGAAGATCTCTTCTTGTTTTTCATATTTTTGTTTTACCGTAACCCATATTTGTCGTCATTCTATCAATCACTTTCATTCATTCTAATATAGATCTACTTTTATCTTCTCTTTATTCATAATTTTCTGATTTTTTTTTTGCCTAAAATATCTGTGCCCAGTTCACCTGTTTAGCTATTATAAACGAGTCCAGTGATTTTGCTGTCTAACTTACACCAATTCTATTCAACTCTATGAAAGTCTTTAGGTTGTTAAGGTTCAAGAATCTATTTTAATCAACGCTTCCCAACCAAATGATTAATTTAAAGATATTTATCTAATTTAATTAGTATAATGTTCAATGGAATGCCAGACAATTTTGTTCATCTTCAGAGAATTCTCTCAGCCTGCCAAACATCCTGAGCTGCTTCGCCTAGCAAATGCACAAACTGGTACTAATTCAAGCTGCCTCTTCATCTTGCCTGGGGGTTTCGTACGAGATGCTGAGCGTTCTCATAATTCTCCCAGGCAGCTCTTTATGTACTAGAATATATCACTCTACTTCAGAGTACCTCATTCTGTTACAGCCAAGCTCATTATGACCCGGAACCTATTACAAGGCACGCCCGGAACTTCGTCTTCTTTAGTCTTCCTTTTCTTCAGTTAGTACCTCTCAACCGGTGGTCCCTGATTTTTTAGTTTTACTTTTCTTCAGCTTGTGGTTCCCAAATGGGGGTCCCGGACTCCCTAAAGGGCCGCAGAGTTTCACAAGAGGGACCCCAAACCGAAAACTAGAGGATGCTAGTAGATGTGCAACGACATTAATATTGCATCAGTCTTCTGGAAACTAAAGAACATCTGATCATAAGTATGGGATACATGATCAAGCAGGATCAAAACCCTTGACTTGAGTCTTAAACGAGGATGATGTTTATAAACGATGGAGACCAGGCTTTCATAGAGTTTATGACTTGTGCTTAACGATTTTATTCGGCTAAGGGAACTGCCTTTTAAGTACTAGATATTATTTATTATTAATTTTTATTAATTATCAATTATCAAGGCAGAGGTGGAAGGAGTGAATATGAGGGGGCGTCCTAAGATGAGATGGATGGATGGGGTGAAAGTGGCATTACAAAAGAGAGGAATGTCTGTTGAGGAAGGACGGGAGAGGACAGAAGATAGGGGTGAAAGGAGAAGGGCTGTGTATGGATGATGCTGTGATGCATGAGGGGGAGTGGGTGGGGGATGGGGGGTGAGGAAGTATGTATGAGAAAAAATTTGATGCAGCCCGAAGTGATTTCTCCCCGTCTTCTCCTTTTCTGCGTGAGGGGACGGAGAGGGGGGGTCGCCGAATTTATGAAGCGGCCTTGCAGTGGATGTGCTGTGTCTTGCGACACTGCTTCTGACCCAGGGCGGTGAACAGGATGTAGGGATGACCTGTCATACAGGAGTTGCCAAGATAAGAGGGAGTGAGGACGGTGGAGGGGAGTGGAATATGTAGGGAATGGAATGGGTGGGAGTGGTTTCTATGCCTTTTTCTTTTTGGCTACACCCCGTGTAACGGGGGAAAAAGCCTTTGGTATATGTATGTATGTATGTATGTATTATTATTATTATTATTATTAATCATTATTATCATCATTACTGAAAATTATATCATTAACCTTGCCACGAGTTGCCTCTTAGGGTAACGATGCGGATCCTACAAACACGCTGTCGCACGGGTCAAGAAGCAGTCACGACGATTGCCGAACGTAGTTGTCTCTATAGAGCTATAAGGCTCTATAGAGACAACAAATTGTGTGCTCTGGTCAACATCTCATCTGAGTCCTTCAACATCACTTCATTAGTCTTTTTTGTCTGATTTTCAAAATTATCTACAATCTTCATCCTTGTGGAAATGTGTAGTGAAAGTAGACATCACTCCTTCCAATGAATGTGGTCGACAACACATTTACATATTTATTCTTCTATTATCAATAAATTTCTTCTTTACACTACAAGACTTCTTTCACAACAATTACCACCATCACTATCATTATCACCACCAGTGTCATTAGAATCACCAACATGTCAAAAATAGTAATGAGACCAGAAACAACAGTCATCACTAACTTTATCCAGCCATCCTTTTAGATACTCCATTATCAAGAGACTTTGTACAGACAGGTATAGTAACGCCTACTCTTGAGAAAGACATAAGATGGAACTGGTTGAATATCATATCACCTACTTATATGCCGATGTCACACTATGCGACAACACCGGATAGGGACAGATAATGGGCAAGTTCAATTGGCTTAATAAAATCGCCAGGCGACATAACAACAACAACCTCCCCCCTGGTTAAATTACAATCATAACCTTTCGAGTCTAATGACTCATAAGGGAGACTTTGCTAGAGCCAATAACATGCCGCAGCGGCGTCGTCGGACAGTGAGACATCGGTAATATCTACCTCATAAAAGGTTCTTGAAAAATCCTGTGATTGCTTTCTCGCATTATCCCGTATTCTAATTATGCTCAACATTATGAAATACATCGGACTACAATGCTTCTTCACAATTTTCATTTCACCTTTTGGATACGTAAGCATTTCTTTGAAGCCTTGCCCCTCAAAAAAAAGAAAAATAGATAAATCAATCAATCAATAAAAAAAAATATAATAAATATTAATAAGTAGAATAAATAAATAAATAAATAAAAAGTGGTTACATTCTTCTGATATATAAGATATCTTAGTGCTCCCCCTCTACACACACACACACACAGACAGACACACACACACACACACACACACACACACACACACACACACACACACACACACACACACACACACACACACACACAAAAGAAATGTCTTGTTTACAAAGTCAGATCTACTGATTTCTGATTTTTTAGGTCGTTTTCTTGAGGCTTCTTCAGTTTCTTCAAAGACAATACTCCAAATGATGTTCGTGCGCTGAGGGCGTTACCAAAAACGTATTGGTCTCACATTCCCTTAGTTGTGGGTTCGAATCCTGTAATTCTCTCCGATTCCCAACAGTCCCGAAAGTGCGTGATAGGGCAAAAGTGACGGCTTCGGCCGCAGCTACTAAGCGCTTCCTGGGGTAGACTCCTCATCTCTTCAGTATGTGATGCTTCATCAGGCAAGAGCCCAGGGTTAGACTCTCATTATTACAGCCTCAGACTCTTGATCTTTATATTCTTCTTTGGTGCGTCTTCTCAGTGAGTTCTCCTTCCATTACTCATCTGTTCATTTCGCCTCCTATTACAGCTTAACCCATTCAACTCATGTCAGCCGCTTGTGTTTGTAGATACGAAAAACCGTATATG
>NC_134797.1:41554407-41566907 GCF_046742065.1 Oratosquilla oratoria | reverse complement strand
CACAAGGAAAGTGGCAAGAGAATTAATTATTCATTTCCCTTTTCTTTACACTTTGCTTCCACATCAACGGACATTTGCCCACCCAGCCTCCGACCCTTCACCTCCTCGAGCATCATTTTCCACCCCTCCCTTGACCTTTGCCCTTAAGGCGTAGCTGGCCTGTGGCGAAGGGCGTGTAGAAGCGTGCAAGAACTTCGTTGAAGGGGAAGGACTCCACTGAAGGGGTAAATGGGCAAATTTAGGTTTAAGAAGGAAATAGGCAAATACTGGTTTTCCAACAGAGGGGTTAACGAATGGAATAGACTTAGTAACCATGAAATGAGCGATGATACAATTGGTCGTTTTAAGAGATGAGATACCTTTATGAATTGGGTGGTAAGGGACATGGAACTGCGTAGTGTAGGCCTTAGGGTCTCTTACGGGCTTTAACATAAGGATGATGACGGTGAAAGTGGTTGTGTTTGAAATCCTGGGAAGGGAATCCTTCTTGTGGGATTGTGTGTCGTTCTTTAACGGGACCTGAGGGAGTGGACTCTTTACCACATATCCTGTTCATGACCACACATATGTGGATGCACCGAAGCTTCATACTCAACTTGGTGGAATATAGTGAGTATTTGATTGAGGTTAAGTAGACAGATCAAAGGCTAAACTTAAATAATTTTATCCACTTCACTGTCTTTTAAGACTTTGCTTTTTACAAAGGATTACAAAGGCGGAGCATGCCGACAGGAGACCTTTTGGTCATATCTAGGTCGGATGCGAAAAAATCATAATAAAACAATAAAATAAAAAACTATAATAATGTAAATAACAAATAAAATACATAAATAAATGCATAGGTATAGTTAAATGATAAACAAACAGGTAAATAATAAATAATAATAAATTGCTTTTTGTTTGTTTTTTTTGTTTGTTTGCTTGCCTTACTTTGTTTTACTTTGTTTTATCTTTTGTTTATCTTTTATTTTTTCTATTGTCTTATTTTTTTTACTTTAAATTACTTTGTTTTATTTTATTCTAACTTTATTTTATCTAATTTAACTTAGCTTGATTCTGCTATATTCTATCTAACTTTTTTCTACTTTATATTTAATTTTATTTTATTTTTATTTTATTCTATTCAATTTGACTTCATATCACATCTATTTCACTTTGTTTTTATATCTACGCATTACACGAACATAGAAAAATAAAAACATTTGGTTAACATAGGAGTGTTATTATTAGCATATATTACTGAGAATATGGCATACAATTTCATGACAATGTACTCATTAAGTCTTATAACCAAAAATAAAACATTATTGATAAAAATATGATAATATCAATTGGGAATAATAAATAGTTAATAGATAATAAATAATAGCTAATAAACAATAAATAATAAGTGCTAAATAATAGAATTATATATAAGGATTAAAGTAATAATCAGTTTATGACTTTAGTTGATGAGTTAAAGGGAGGAATTCTTACTCGGCTACAGATATTTATCAGAAGATCTTGCAATAAGTAGGCAATGATCTATCACCAAAATAGATACATCTATTGAAATTCCATGTAATAGATAGTCCATAGAGAAAATAAGAATAGCAACTATGAACTAGATATATAGTATCCAGTGGTAACTGGATACTATATACTAGAAGTTCTTAGCTAATTTGCTTTCAAATGTACTTCATAATCATGAACTTATGTTTCTTAATTCCTAGTTGATGGTCTTTATGTTGAATAAAATTGTTGGATATCTACTTGTTTTTTGGTTTGGGGCCCTAAGAAATTCTGAGGACCCCTGTGGTTCTTAACCAACCTGTATTTGGGTGCACTCCATACTTATGATCTTCTGTCTCTTAACTCTAGTTGATAACTTTAACATTGTATAAAATTGTTTTGCTTTCACTAATTGCTTCTAGTTTTTGGCTCAAGGCCTTATCTAGGAAATTCTGAGAGCCTCTGGTGGTCTTAGGGACTCTAGATTGAGAGCCGCTTCTCTATACAATACAATCTAGAAGTCCTACAAAGAAGACCGCGTCTAAGAATCTCAGAAGAGGATTTAATCATGGGTTGGTCTAAAGCCCAGTAGGAACTGCACATGACAAATGGCCGTCGTTGAAGAAAACCAGTAGATCAGAAAGAGCTCCATAAATTGTACCGTGGTATTGCATAGTTGTCTAGTGTTTTTGACGGCGTATCACCATTTCTTTTTCTTCTTGTAGCTTTGGGGAGAAAAAGTGAATTGCTTCTCACACTCAAGAGACGCTGCGGTGGATCAGATGGGAAAACGAAACCAAATGGTTTTTGTAATCCAAGATGTATTGATTATGATAAAAAAAAAACTCAAAACAAAGTACATGTAGGGTTACATAGGAAGAGACAAAGAAACTGATTAGCTGGATTAGAGTGAAGACAAAAATTAATAGACTTCATAATTATATTACAAGAAGAATTGAAACAAAATTTGTAAATGTTTAAGAATCAAGTAGAAAGAGGAAAATAGTTCAGAAACCATGATAAAGGTATTACAAGGCTTAAGAGGGAGACAAGGAAAAAGCTCAAAATAAAAATAGATGTATTTTGTTTTTAGGAAAAAAAACTGTGTAAGGAATTAGATATAGCATACAGTTCACAAACAAACAATAACATTCAATTTTGTAGAGATACAGACCCAAAACTCGTATGGAATGTCCAGTGACCGCGTGGATGCGTGGAAGAGTGTCTGGGCGCCTCGAAGGCAGGCAGGCGAGGCGGGGGAAGGAAGCGTCCGCGGCCATAATTCCGCGCAGGTATCGGACGCGTCTCGGGGCCGGCGCGGAGCAGATGATGCATCTCGGCTTGGTAATAACATGGACTCGGCACAACATTCCCCATTACCGCACTTCCTCTCGTCATTCCACCGCGTTGGCCTCTCATTACCCTAATCTGCAGACACCTTAACTCAGATCCCTCGTCGGGACAACTTGATCTGGTCAGTGTTGCCAGATCGGGGTTGCGCGCGAGGGATGTGTGCCTTTTGCTTTCTGTCGACTTGTTTTCAAATATCAGAACGGGTGATGGTTGGTAACTCGTAAATGGTGATTGATTTTATGAATGATAGATTGCTGTGCTGCTTCGTTTTCTCAAATCCATTTATAAAGTTGAATTATGTATATATATATTAAAGAAAATTAGGAGAATGATTGACTGAATGAGATCAAATACACCAAAAGCTTTAGACAATTATTTTAGAGAAAGAGAAATCACAAAATGCGTAATTATGTATATGTATGAAATTAGAAGTCAATATTCACGTACAGTACATATATATCTCTTTATGTACATACATAAATTTATAGATATCCATGTATATATCATACAATATTCATACGTATATACATGCATCCACATATTCATGCATACATACACTATTTATGTACGAGCATACATAAGTATATGTATGCTTGTATATCTGTATATCAAAAGAAAGGCCAAGTAAGGACATAACCTTTATTAGTACGTGTCGCTTGTTAGAGATTTATCAAATACTTGATAAAATTGTAATAAGCAAAGCATCGTATTAATGAATGCTCCTCCCTCTTATGGCATCTCTTTTGATACATATGTCAGCAACTGCCAATTTTATACATATGTGCATGATATGAAAATATGAGTATATGTACATTTTCCCATAGAAGTTCTAATCTGCTGGGATGACATCATTTGTCAGTGATAATCGGCGCTTCTGTCCTTGGGAACAATATCGCACTAAAGAGGAGTTGATACGGAAGTGGTCAAGTGAAGATTTCAAGTGGGTAGGAGAACAGTGGGATTGTGCAAGTTATATGGTCTTTTTTTTGTGGAAATTAATCTCCAATTCTGAAGAGGTGCCTGACTTGCGATAATAAAATTTCTTTGATGTTTCTAGGATGTTACTAGAATTAATGTGATCTTCGGTATATATCTAGACTGACCGGACTCATTGTTTCTAAGCAAGGTAGAATCCAATAATTCAGTTCATAAATGCTTTAGTTACCAATGATCATTATCAACCTTTCCACATTTACAGAAATATTATATCTACGTTTCTTCTTTGTCATTATTTTTATGTAGTAAGTAAGAAGAGTGGACGGTAAAAAGATGGTTAGGAAAAAGGTAGAACGAAAAGAGAAAGAAGAGAAAGTAGCTGAGAGGAGAAAGGGCGAAGCAAGAGATGAGAGAGGAAGGAGGATGGGGTAAGGCAAGGCATACGAGGAAAGAGGAGGGAAGAGGAGGAGGATTTAAGAAGAGAGGGACGAGAATATATAGTGGACAATAGGAGAGAGAAGGAAGGAGGAAGAAAATGTAGAAATTAGGGTAAAGGAAAGGTGAAGGTAAGGAAAGAGAAGAGGAAAGCATAAGAAAGAAAGATGAAGAAAAAGAAAAAAGAGGAAAGAGGAGAGAGGAGAGAGGAGGTGGAACGATGAAGGGAGAAATGAGGAGAATGCAAAAAAGGAAGGGAGGATAGAGGAGGAGGGGTAAGCAGAGAGGAAAGGGAAGAGAGAGGAAATAGAAGAGAGAGGAGAGCTAAAAGAAGAGAAGGAATGGGAGAAAACGAAGGAGGAGGCGAGAGGGAGTGAGATGAAGGGAGGAGGGAGGAGGGAGGAAAGGGAAGCGGGGCCAAGGTGAAGGTGAAATCAAAGAGATGGTGAGTCATAATACAGAGGAAGGAAGGTCAGGAGGCGAACAAGGCCTAGGTCAGTTTTTCCAAACGTAATAGAACTGGAAAGGACAGGAACATAAGAAAAGAATATCTATCTATCTATCTCTCTCTCTCTCTCTCTCTCTCTCTCTCTCTATATATATATATATATATATATATATACATATATATATATATATATACATATATACATATATATATATACACACACACACCCACATATATATATATATATATATATATATATATATATATATATATATATATATATATATATATATATATATATATATATATATATATATGTGTGTCTATATATATATATATATATATATATATATATATATATATATAGATATATATATACATATATATGTATATACACACACACACATATATATATATATATATATATATATATATATATATATGTATGTTTTACTAGCACTTACGGTATACAGTAAAACATTCCAAGGAAAACTTCCTACTCCATCATTAACTGATGGTGGATGGTGGGGGAATGGAAAAAACATCTTCACATGTTACACCTGCAGTAATCCATCAGTTCTGCTCTACTCAAATGGAGTTTGTCAATATACAAGGGAAGTATTACATACTGATACAATCTTACAATCTTGTCTGAGACACAGATGTCGACCAGCAGACGAAGAATATTTAATTTTTCCAAAGAATCTTATTTTACTCTAAAGAAAGAAAACAAAAAATAATATAGATAAAATTAAATTATTATTTATTAATTTATTTAGTTTAATTTTACATCATCTGACTTACATTTGATTTTATATAATTCAATTTAATTTTGTATAACCTGATTTCATTTTATCCAGTTCAGTCTTGTTTTCTTTTCTTTTCTTTTATCTTGTTGTCTTCTATTCTATCTTATTTCAGTTTCATTTATCTACTCATTTATTTATTATTATTTCTTTGAAAACGTGTTTACTAAAGGGTTCAGATGGAGTGCCACAACGACCTTAAAACACTGACGAAGACTTTCGGTGAGGATCAGTTTTCAACCACGGATGATCGAGTTAGAATCATCTTCAGAGATTCACCGACCCATTAAAGGCAACCCATAACAAAACCCAATGAAGAGATAGATAAAAGATAAACAAATAAAAGTACAACACAATAGAATATGAAAATACAAGGAACATCGACTGAGACATTTAACTGAGATGCGTGTAAAGTAAGTCGACCTTACCTGCAATGACTACAGCATGTAAAAATAGAAATGTCTAGTTTATGAAAACCTGCAAAAAATCTTATGAATACTTACACATCTATATAGTGTCATACTGTTTATTACAATAAGGAAAAATATCAAAAAGAAAATTGAGGAATAACAATCATTTATGGCCAACTACTTAACAAAATATTCACACCACTAAACCTATCTCTTGTATCAGCATCTAAAAATTAAGTGCGTGTGTAGGTAATATTTGACAGTTATCTTCAACGTGTGGTTGACACAGGTCTTCTGTCGCACGGAACTTACGCAGAGTCGTGCAGATTCAACAAGTGTTCTAGATAATACTTTAGGTTCAACAGGTGTTCAGTTTTCTCTGCTATCCAAGAAAGAAATTAACAGCTGGTGCACAATGACAAATGTATTTCTAAAAGAACAGTTGTCTTTTGGAGTACTTTGAATCTTTCTAAGGAGTTAGGTAAGTATATGAAGTGTGGGGGTGTTCAGTTTTTCCTACTATAAAAAAATAAATAAATAAACAACACCAGTTGCACAATGACAAATGTATTTCTAAAAGAATGTTTTCTTTTTGGGGGAAATTATTTAATTTTCCTAAGGAGTTAGGCAAGTAAATGAAGAATGGAAGGCAGATGAAGGACAATTTGGTGGGGGTAAACATGTAAAAGAGCTGTTGCCACTCTTTAATGTTTTATTTTTACCATTAGAGAAAATTCTTTTATATGAAGAATGTTACTTCCTCTTCTAGTAATCCCATTTTTGTAGGCAATATCCACCCCTATTATCCTTGGGAACCATGTCTCACTGAAGAGAAGGGAAAGGAGAGATTTAAGAAAGGTAGCGGAACGGAGGGATAACAGAAGTAAAAACAGATTTTTCAGAAAAAAAAAATGAAAGCAAGTAAGGCAACTGGGTTAGATGGGTATCACTTGAAATGTCATAAGATGGGAATTGCAGTAATAGTGGACTGGCTAGTGAGGTTGTTTAATATGCATCTAAGGGAGGGGAGAGTGGCGGAGGATTGGAGGAGTGCCTGCATAGTTCCGTTTTACAAGGGAAAGGGGGACAGATGTGAGCGTAGTGGTTTCAGAGGGATAGGTTTGTTGAGTGGAGTTGGGAAGTCTTATGGGAAGGTTTTGACTGCAAGAATTGAGGGAGTAATTGGTAAGGAACAGTGTGGGTTTAGGAAAGGTAGGGGTTGAAGTAAAGGTGTGACTGCATCAGGGATTTGTGATGTCGCCATGCCTGCTCAATGTGTACACAGACGGGGGGTGGCATGGGGAGTAATTGCCAGGGTAACGGGCAGGGGACTGGAGATGGTTAAAGAAAACGGAGAAAAGTGGGAAGTGAGCCAGTTGTTGTTTGCTAACGACACTGCGCTTGTAGCAGGGTCATAGGAAGGATTAAGGGAGTTAGTGATGGAGTTTGGGAAGGTATGCAATAGGAGAAAGTTGAAGGTAAATGTGGGTAAAAATAAGGTAATGAGATGTATAAGGGGAGAGGATGGCACCAATTTGGATCTAGGTACTTGAGGTTGCATGTGGCAGGAAAGGGAGGGGTGGAGGTAGAGGTAAACTGTAGACTGAGAGAAGCAAATAAGTGCCTTGGAGAATTAAAAAGTGTCATGAGAAAGAGGCATTTGGGAATGAATGCCAAGAGGAGATTATATGAAAGAATGATTGTGCCGACAGCACTGTATGGGGCAGAGACATGGAATTTAAGAGGGGTTATAAGGTTGAATAGAGAGAGGGTTGATAAAAGAGTATTGTGATGGTTTGGACACATAGAAAGAATGAGTGAAGAAAGATTAGTAAAAGGTGTGTGGAAGGCAGAGTTGGAAGGAGTGAATATGAGGGAGCGACCAAGGATGAGATAGATGGAGGATGCGAAAGGGGCGTTGAGGAGGAGAGGAATGTTTGTTGAACAAGGAAGGAGCAGGCAGAAGATAGGAATGAGTGGGTAATAGCTGTGTATAGATGACGCTGTAATGCAAGGAAGGGAGTGGGTGAGGGATGGAGGAATTTGGAGAGTGCTTATGTGTGAATGGTATTTTGACGCAGCCCGAAGGGATTTCTCCCCGCCTACTATTTTTCTGCATGAGGGGAGTAGGGGGGGGAGGGAGGGCGAGGTCGCCAATTAAGTGAAACGGCCTTGCTGTGAATGTGCTGTGGGTTGCTGCATTGCTTATGAACCAAGACAGTGGGCGGGATGCAGGGATGACCCGTCATCCATGAGGAACTAAGTACAACAAAATATTGAGCAATCTGGTTAAAAGGGATCTTTTTGAAATGAAGATTACTATGCAGCCATAACAATAAATGGAATGTTTTTACCAGAAGGGATATCAATAAACTCACTGAAAGACAACATAAATCATAGTATTCCATCCTGTGTTCAAATGTATTGTATCATTCCTGTTACTAGGATAATTATTCAATTCAGAATTTTTTATTACTACAGTCAGCTCAACTCTGGTTTCTTGTAATAAATTCTATGTATCAGGTTTAATAAGAAGTGTTCTCATGAAACTACGTAATGTATCATTAGTACAAAACTAAACAGAGCGTAGTAAAGGAGCTTCACAGAGTTAACACGGGATAATTCCTATACAATTAGTTCATTATAACATAATATTTCAGATGTGTACATTCATTATCACTTGATCCACCTGTTCAGCCTATAATATATCACTGAACAGACCACAATATAAACTCTACAACATGCAAACTTTTGTTATGTAGTTTGAGTATTGGATTCCATATGTCACTTCAGAAAGCCTTATACCATATAACTAATGGGATTTGATTCCTCTTAGTGGTATATATGGTTTACCAATTTCAAGAAGGATGGGATAATACAAGGCTACTCACACACAGTCTCGTGCATCATAACCCAGGCTATAAAATAATAGATCGCTCTAAGTGAGTTATTACTCAAGCTAACGATAGCAAAACCTATAAATCTCTAATATTTTATGCCCTCCATAAGATCATGCGTCTTAATCTCCTCCCATGCTATAATATATGCAGATTTCCAGAAGGATGTTGGAGTAGTAGCTTCCATTTGCTACCTATATGTACACTAACCATGGCACATCAATCCTTGTAGTACACCTCACCAGCACGCAGCTGCTTTGATAAGCCATGCCTTAATTAGATTTTTAATATATATCTCCGAAACGCAACTCGTTTAGTTCTTTCTGCTAATAATGGGATGATACGAAGTTGAATGAAATAAACTGATGGTAAACAGAATAAATAGGTGTCAACCGATGTAGAAGAGGGTTAAATGAGATGTGAATAGTTGCTTTGGTAAGGAAGTTATGCAGTGGAAATGAATGAAAAAGGCTAGCGAATGAGAAGGAGCTGATTTTTTTCAGTAAAGTATTTGATATATTCATGATGATTCTCGGCACTGTCAAACAATGTTACTCAGCCAAAAGCACTAGCAAACTGGGTTATTTTTCCTACAACCTCCAATTAATCGGCGACACCGCCCACCTTCAACACTTTTTCCAAAGTAAAATCATTACGACAATCATTTTTCTTTTTCAAGTATTTATGTAGAATGTCATTTGATATACTGGAAGAAAATTATTTTCATCCAGCATGTCAAATTCCTCTCCGGAAGCTGCGGGCTGCAAATTTGCTCCGACAGTCGGAGGAAAAATAGAATAGTTTGATAACGCCTTAAGATAAAACCTGAAGGAAAACTGTAATGTTTATAACACATTTGTAAATATACACTTAAAACCCACTATCGGAGAAATAATATCAGAAGTACAGGAGATCCGTATATTTCGACTACTATATGTATATTTCGATTACTATCTGTAGTCCTCTTCATTCTGCTGAAGAGGACTACAGATTGTAGTCGAAATATACGGATCTCCTGTACTTCTGATATTTCTCCGATAGTGGGTTTTAAGTGTATATGAAACCTGAAGTTGTGGAAGGGCTATAGAACATCACAGTAAAGAAGTTGAAATCAAAACAGAAATTAAATGAGTTATTACTTACTTGATCTCGACACCCACCAAACGATTTTATTCAGTTGAAGAAATATCTTTATTTGTGATTAATATAAACAATTAATATTAGTGATTAGTGTCGGTATTAGTGCTGATGTTCTTCCCTATTGCTACGTGTTTTTTTTTCAATTATTTTTCCTGTAGCGTCGTTCAAACGCCTGATAAAGACAACATTATGCACGTAGCTAAAACAACAACTTCATCAGCAAGAAAGACAATCTTAGGCACATGCTATAGACATAGAAACACAGATCTTAAAGAAAATAATAATAATAGAATAAAAAATAAAATAAATAACAACAACAACAACAACAACAACAACAACAACAACAACAACAACAACAACAACGAGAAGAAGAAGAAGAAGAAGAAGAAGAAGAAGAAGAAGAAGAAGAAGAAGAAGAAGAAGAAGAAGAAGAAGAAGAAGAAGAAGAAGAAGAAGAAGAAGAAGAAGAAGAAGAAGAAGAAGAAGAAGAAGAAGAAGAAGAAGAAGAAGAAGAAGAAGAAGAAGAAGAAGAAGAAGAAGAAGAAGAAGAAGAAGAAGAAGAAGAAGAAGAAGAAGAAGAAGAAGAAGAAGAAGAAGAAGAAGAAGAAGAAGAAGAAGAAGAAGAAGAAGAAGAAGAAGAAGAAGAGCAACAACAACAACAACAACAAAAACAACAACAATAATACATGTCTAGTATGACACGTAATTTAAACTTCTCAAATTCATATATGCAATTGCGTCTCAACTAGGATAACGTAGCGTTTTATTCTATAGATTTGTTCTAGTTATCGTCTACCTAATCTAGGCTGAGAGGCGAGCCCCAGGCTAAGAACCGTCACGATTTATCAAGACTCCTTGTCTTCTTAAGCCACGCCTCACGGTAACAGACCATCATCTATTGAAGAAAAAAAAAAATCTATAGATTACGAGAGGGTGTTGTGGAGTTCGATAAAAGATTAAGCCGTTCACCACTGTTGACAACTTAAGCATTTGTTCCGGAGACTGCAAGGTGTTTTTTCATTCAGGATAAGAGTCAAACTTAACAGAAGAACATAAGAATAGGGGAGACTATAAGAGATCATAAGACACTAGGGTATTTCAATACTATTTACGAAGATGATATCTGTTTTAGACACCACTAGGAGGTTTTAATTAGGTATGGGAACACCCCTCTCCACTGGCGCAGGTACAAATCTAAACGAGAATTGACTCTCAGTACCAAATTTATCGTGACGATGATGTTCCATTTCAAAGGTAGGCAAACTTTCAAACATGATTTGATTTTTGTAAGAATCAAATATAAAATCAAAGTCTTAAGAACATAAGAATGAAGGAGACTACAAGAGACCATAAGGCCTACACTAGGCAGTTCCATGTCCATTACCACCTGTCATCACCATCCATAAAGTTGTCTCACCGTTTCTTAAAACAACTGATAGTTTCAGCGCTCACCGCATGATTACTGAGTCTGTTCCATTCGTTGACCACCCTATTAGTCAACCAATTCTTGCCTATTTCCTTCTTAAATCTAAATTTGTCCAGTTTAAATCCATTACTGCGAGTCCTGCCCTGTTGTCTTAATATGATGACCTTGTTTGCTTCACCCTTGTTAAAGCCTTTGATCCACTTAAACACCTCTATTAGATTACCCAGCACTCTGCGTCATTCCAGAGAGAGTAAGGTGCCTAAGCCTCTCTTCGTAAGGTAAATTTCTGAGCCCATGTATCATTTTGGTCATTCTCCTCTGTACTGATTCTAGTGAATTGATATCCATTCTATAGGACGGAGACCAAAAATGTACCGCATAATCAAGGATGGGTCTAATTAACGCTAGGTAGAGTTTCCTATGCTCTTCTATTCGAAACCGTCCTAGCAATGAAACATAATCCTCTGTTTGCTTTATTCCTGGCGCTAATGCACTGTTTCCTGGATTTAAGGTCAGGACTCACTAGAACTCCCAGGTCTCTGAATGAAATTGTTTGGTGCCAGTCACTATAAACATGAGATCCACTTAACATTTTTAGGTCTGGCTGAAAAAAAAAGAAATAAATGAAAATAAAAAAGAATACTGAAAGTACAAATTTTTGCTCATTGGATTTTTTTCCAGTTCAGAAACAAAGAATGCAAACTTAAAGTATGTAAAAAGAAACTCAGAATGGGCAATGACGAGACAAATAAAGGGCAGGAAAGGGACAAGGAAGGAACAAGGGAAGGGACAGTGGAAGGGACACAGGGAAGGCACGGGGGGGGGGTTTAGGGGGCGAGGCTACAAAAGCTCATGGACGAATGTCTTTCAAATACATTTATTTCATCACGGAAAATAAATTATTTGCTCTCTCACCATCAAATCCCACGAAATGGGAAGTGAGAAACCCCTGGTAGGGTAAACTGCTGCCGGGATCCCTCGCAAGAAACACGCAGTGGGTCCCGGGTATCGAACTCACGACCACCTGATCATGAGTCCGACACGTTATCCCCTGAGCTACCGCGCGGCCCAATATTGAAATTCCCTTATTCTGTTCTATTGTACTTGACGCTCGCATGATTATACCTGTTTCCAGATACTTCCTCATTATCCTGTCGG
>NC_134797.1:41541907-41544407 GCF_046742065.1 Oratosquilla oratoria | reverse complement strand
TTTTCACCGCCCGTGTGTTTACACAAAGTAAACAATTCACCATCTATACCCATCTGCCATGAACCCCAAAGCCTCCGTTCTCTCCTGCCTCCCTCCTTCTCCCTCGCTCCTCCACTCCCATCACTTCTTTTTTGCCCCCTTAGTGTAATGCATTTATATATGCACAGTTAGGCTTACTCACATCTCCATAAGTAAACGGCCAAGTATCGTTTGCCAGTCATATGCATATGCATCTCCGCGCGCGCGCACTCCGCCCAGCCCCGTCACTGCCGTTTCCTCCTCTTCCTCCTCCTCACAAGGTGAGACGCGGCACGAAGCTCAGCCCGCGCGGGGACGGACGCAAGATGATAAGACCCAGACACGAGACTTAAGCAGGTTGAGCATTTTGGTGGTTATGTTAACCGTCATGTAAATAAACCGGTGTGGGTGAACCAGCTAACGTGTCGGGATCTACTGTGGTTGTCCTGTGTCTTCCTACATTGCTTCTCACCCAGAAAATAGTCGGGGTCAGTGATAGTCCCCGTCCACAAGGTACTAAGATAAAAGGGTAACAGTTAGGTGATGGGTGAGGGGAAGGTGGCTGGGGTTAGATGTATGCATTGGTTGGATACCTTTCTAATAAAGGGGAAGAAGCTTTTTGGTACTTAGATACGTGGAGATAGTTAACGTTTAGGTTAGCTAGATGAGACGGACGACAGAAGGATTGATAAGGAAAAGTCTACAAAATGCTATGTACCAGGGGAAACTGTATTGAAAGTCTTTCGCCATATACATTATCTATGTGTAGGTTATTACACCTAACAGAAGACTAAAAACGACATCACAGAGGAAGATAAACAAGGTAGAGATCAATAGTGAGAAGATAGAGGACGTAGACAATAGTATGGCAGACGATTGATTGTAATTGATGTACGGTATAGGCTACATATTGAGATTCTTAGTATCAATGATATGTTTAATTTTGCTGAACAAGAGGATTTTCATTTCCATATATATACAGGTGTTCATATTTGCGCGTGTATATACTGTATATATATATACAGTATATATATATATATATATATATATATATATATATATATATATATATACAGTATATATATATATATATATATATATATATATATATATATATATATACAGTATATATATATATATATATATATATATATATATATATATAAACAAAATTAATCTTATATATAAATCTGGTTGTGGGTTCAGGAGGAAAATGTTTAAATCCAAAATAACAGAATATATTCCTGAAATGAATATTTCAAAGAGGTAGTGGTCTCCTAACATAATATCTGGACTTGGGGCCACCAACATCGTTCACAGGCATCTCCACCTGATCTCACACCACATGACCACCATATCACTAACTGAGCAAGGGAAGGCGTCTATGGTCCTTCCCCGGTTCTTCTCTTTGTATGAGAGTGCTATATAAACATAGTGCACTCTTGTTCTCTACTACTGAAGAGGACTGCAGCTAGCAGTTGAAATGTATAAACTCATTTATTCCAGCCATTCCTTCTGCTCAGACTAAGGGATTAGTTTTGATATATATATATATATGTATATATATATATATATACATATATATATATATTATATATATATATATATATATACATACACACACACACACACACACACACACACACACACATCCACGGTCACCAACATCGTTAACAGGCATCTTCCACCTGATCCCTTACCAATGACCACCATGTCACTAATTGAGCAAGGGTAGGCGTCTATGATCTTTCCACACCCTCGTGGCGCAGTTGGTAGAGATCCCGGCTGCCACTACGGAGGTCCGGGTTCGAATCCCGCCCAGGGCTGAAATAATTTCAGTATCGCTGCGCTGCGGGTTGTTACTCCAACTCTCGTGGGAGGAGAGTTGGGTGTGTGTGTGCGTGTAAGGTCACAGCATTACCCATAGATCGGTCATATACGAACTCTGAGCTCTCTTTCGGGAGGGAAATAGCTGTCGATCACGAGTCCAACACGTGATCCAAAGACCATGGTTAATCTCACACACACACACACACACACACACACACACACACACACACACACTTTTTATATATATATATATATATATATATATATATATATATATGTATATATATATATATATGTGTGCACGCCATGGAACTCTCCGAATAAAATAACCTTGTTCTTCCTCCTTTTATAACCCTTTTCCTCTCCTGTCTAGACAAAGCCAGATTTATTGACGTAGAGCACGCTGATTGGTGTTTCATATAAAAACGGAATTCCGATGGGTGGAAAGCATTCACCTCAAGAGATAGACCTAGTCCCAGCAAGGTCTCTGGTAGAATTTAGCTAAGATTTTCACTCAGATAGTTGTGATCTAACCTTACTAACATTCTATTGATTAGTTTTATGATAATTTTGGTTTCATTTGTATTCTGTTTGTATCATATATATATATATATATATATATATATATATATATATAGAGAGAGAGAGAGAG
>NC_134797.1:41526907-41529407 GCF_046742065.1 Oratosquilla oratoria | reverse complement strand
GTGGTAAATCATATTTCACCAATTCTTCTTCAAGATAAGGAAGAAACATCATAACTAATTAAAATAGAATCGTGATTAATTATAAGATTGTTACGTTAGTGAACTAAATCTACATTGTCCTTTATGTGGGTGTTAGAAATGGTCTGAACGAGCGGACTTAAAATGGACACAATCCACATATCTACATATACACACGCACAAGCTATGTATTTCTTGCTTACTCTCCTACTTAATTAGCACTCAAAGACATTTTATCCCGTCTTCTCTTCACTATATTCCATATGTAATAAATAAACGAATAAATAAATTAGTAAATATATAAATAGATAAAAAATAGATTAATAAATAAACTGTTATGGTAAATTGCCTGAGTCCAGAAACTTAGTGATAGGTAAACACATGAACGACATTTGTAAATTTGACTTTTTTATATTTATTTATTATTATTATTATTATTATTTTTTTTTTTTTTTTTTTTTTTCCCAACGAAAGACTGCATCCAGGCAGACACTCTTGGTGAGCTTAGGTTTTTTTTTCTGAATGGATAAAGTTGGGACAATCCCCCACAAGGTAGAGGACACTTGTAATCCTGTTCCTTGTTAGCTTACCGGATAACAGACTAATCGCTGGCACTTCTTGGAAATTTGTCGTCTTTGACAATGTCTTGTAGGTTTGGGGGAAACTGTTACAAATTTCCAGTCATTTTCTTCTCACATGTAGTACCTTGGAGTTGCTAATATGTTTTTGTGTTATACTATCGTATCTTGTGTTAAATGTGAAGTGTGCAAGTTTTTGAATGGATGAAATGGCAACTCGATCTTTTCTATTGGTGAAAGAAAAAAAAATATTGTTGCTCTCTTTGTCGTTGTTTTTGTTGTTGCTTCTGTTGCTATTGATGGTATTGTTTTTGTTCTAAATGTTCTTGTTTTCATTGTCGTTGTTTAATAGTTGTCGTTGTCCTTGTTTTTGTTATTATTCTTATCGTCCTTCCCGTTGTCTTTGTTGGCATTGTTGCCTTCATTGTCCTATTCGCTCTCACTTTTCTTACTATTGTGTCGTTGTTGTTATTGCATTTGTTGTTGCTGCTGCTGCTGGGCTTGGTGTTATTATACAAATTAAATACGATGTTCTGGTACTATTTTCAGACATTCTTGTGTACTATCATCTACTCCAGAATAAAAATTTATGTATTATCATTTCTTTTTTAAATTATGTAGTGGGCAGATGAGATGGACGTTCCTTCATTCAGAAAAGAATTAGTATAAAAGAGAAATAAATGAGTGATGGATGGGTGTGGGTGAATGACAGACAGGTAGGTAGGTACATACATGTATAGATACAAAGATACATAAATACATACATACATATATATACAATGCATGCATACGTACATACATACATACAATACATGAAAACATATATACAATACATACATACATATATATACAATGCATGCATATGTACATACATATATATACAATCCATGCATACGTACATACATACATACAATACATGCAAACATATATACAATACATACATACATACATACATGCATACATGCATACATGCATACATACATACATGCATACATGCATGCATGCATGCATACATACATGCATACATACATGACTACATACATACATACATACATATATACATACACACATATACATACATACATACACACATACAAACATACATACATCCACACATACATACATCCACACATACATACATACATACATGAATAGAATTGTTTATACTAGATATTCTTACCCACTATTTTAGACTCGATCATGGAGCGAGAAGATGCGAAATGTAAAATTTAACAATATCTTTGGCTGATCTTAAGACACGCCTTAATGGATTAATTTTTGATCTCCTTTTTCTTGTTTTATGCACGTTTGGCTTCGCAAGAGCTGTTAAGGATGTCATTAGATATAATCTTAGCTTAATTACCCTGACGATGCAATTAATCGTTTGATTAGAAATCATAATATTGAAATAAACGAGATTTCAGATTATGTTAATTTGTTTATTAGAGAGTGATTTTTTTTTCTTTTTAGAAAATTTATATATTGTTGTGAGGGAACTGAATATGAGAATATTATGAGGGAAAAGCTCAAAACGAGACATATGAGCAGATTACGAAAAAAGACAGAAAAATTTAAAAACAAAACTATAAAGAAAAAATAAAAAAGAAAACTAAAGATAACTTTGAGATAGCCTAGTTGTATATTTTTCCAAAAGTTTCATGTAGAACTTGAATAGATTATTCTTTTCTCTATAATTTAGTCTAGTTCCTCCTGCGTGTTCGCAAGTTTCACCATAAGCTCATATGGTAATGAATATAAGAAACTATGTTTTATAGAATATAATCGATTAAATGGGCAAGCAATAAGTGTCAACACTTACAGTAGCAAATACAAGGTGTGACAAAAATGTAATAATTCTTAAAAAAAAATTCGTAGCTTTGTCAAATCCATTGATCCGCGTTATC
>NC_134797.1:41499407-41516907 GCF_046742065.1 Oratosquilla oratoria | reverse complement strand
AAGGTCATTGTAGTACAAATGAACGACACACAAACTTTATATCACACACACACACACACACACACACACACACACACACACACACACACACACACACACACGCACACGCACACACGCACACACGCACACACGCACTCACACACACACATTATATATATATATATATATATATATATATATATATATATATATATATATATATATACATTTATTTATTTGTCCAACAGTTCTTCAGAGAAAAGTGCTTCTCAACTGCACTCTCCCACAAGTACAAGAGGAGAAAGGTGAGGTGCATACGGCAGGAGGCGCGTAGCTGCGACCAAAGCCGTAATCTTTGCCCTAATATGCGCTTTAGGGATTGTTGGGGCAGGTAACAGTTCCTGGCCCCGTCCCCTGGTTGGATTAGATGCAATGCAGGAAGACAAAGCACTCAAAGCACGGACAGCATAGGAAAAAAGGGACAAAAGAACAGGCAGATCTAAGAATGACAAAACTAGTTACTCAGTGGGCATTATAGTAGTATTCATGACAGATCCCTTTTCTAGAATCGAAAACTAAATATTCTAAATCATGACTTAGTAGCACATCACTATCTTTTAACGTAATAAAAAGCTGATAAAAAAAAACCTAGAGTTCAAACACTTGCACTAGAAAAACTTACTAATAATCTAATAGAAAACACGAGATAAAAAGAAAAAGCTTATCAGAACTACTTACATGCTTTAGGAGAGTTACATTAGCCTACTCGCGGTACACAAGCTCCACTGCAATTACACAAATTGACACATACACTAATTGCTGGTCCTTCTACGCCCACCGCAATCACAGGAACAGTCACACACACGATTCGGCCCTCCCCTTCACCCACCGTCGCCTCCCATCCATGCCGACATTATCTCGTGGATAATCGAGGCACTGAACCATGGTCACCGTTGATGAAGAAAGAAATGTATCATGGTCTATTAAAGCCATCTGAGACGTCACGACGTTAGAGCATGCGTTACCATCTGTTGGCCATTCATATACATCATAATAGACTGTTTCTATCACCATTTGAATGTTTATATATCCTAGTGTTATCTACAAGCTATTTTATGCTGTCCTGGTATCTAGTCATTCAGTGAAGAAGCCATCTTCATGGCTTTGAAGATGACTACATTCAAACAAATGCATAAAAATGGTTGACGGAAGGTAATAAGTTCTAGTTGATAAATGTCTTGAATCAGGCTACTCCTCGACAGGTGTCTTTGTGTCCATTTATTTGCGTGATGTCTTGCAACTCTCCTGCTCCCAATTTTGAGTGAGAAGTAGCACAGTATTTTGTTTCGAGTGTCTGTGTGTATGTGTGTGTATATGTATGTGTATGTGTATGTGTGTGTGTGTGTGTGTGTGTGTGTGTGTGTGTATATGTATGTGTATGTGTATGTGTGTGTGTGTGTGTGTGTGTGTGTGTGTGTACGTGTTTGCGTGTGGGTGATGAACATATTCATTTGACATCGCGTTCTAGCTTTTGTATAGATACATGTTTGTGTTATCTATCTATTGACCTATTTAGATATTTACTTATTTTTGCTCTGTTTATTACCTTATCATTGATTGCAAATTCTTTTCTTGACATACTTTTGTATCCGTGTTGGACTACGTGTTAGCAGGGTTAAAGGCGCTCATGAAAATCCGATGAGAGATTCTGACAGGTTGACGTGAGTGGGAATAAGAAATACAGATGTCTTAATCTGATATTAATCCTTTGGGAAAGGTTATAGTAAAGCTAGTCAGAAATATATGTATATATTATGTATATGTATATATATATATATATATATATATATATTATATATATATATGCACATATATATACATATATATATATATATATATATATATATATATATGCATATATATATGCATATGCATTTATATATATATATATATATATGCACATATATATACATATATATATGCATATATATATGCATATATATATATACATATATACATGCATATATATATGCATATATATATGCATATATATATACATATATATATATATATATATATATATACATATATATATATATATATATATATATACACATATATATATATATATATATACATATATATATGTATGTGTTTATGTGTAGGTGTGTGTGTGTGTGTGTGTGTGTGTGTGTGTGTGTGTGTGTGTGTGTGTGTGTGTGTGTGTGTGTGTGTGTGTGTGTGTGTATGAAGGTTTGGTGTGAAGGACGCACATTCCTCATTCTCATAAAGGGTTCTGATAGTAACATTACAAACAGCAGCGCTCAATACTATCTATTCTCGACACTCAGTATTACATCAGCCTATGCATAGCAAGCACTTGGTCAGGTGCTGTTTAGCCAGTGAGGCTCTTTGAACGTTGGAATTTCCCATCTAAGTGTGAGAAGACAGAGAAACGCAGTCATAAGTCTCATGATGTGAATAGAGTGCAAAATACAACGATAAATGTTGCCACTTTCATTGATCTGAATAAACAAAAAGTATTTTTTATCTATCGCATTCTTTAATGGGTATATGTAAATATAGTACTATGACTGACTTAAAAAATTCAGCGTTTACAAAATGACTGAAAATAATATATCTTGTTAAGCTTTTTTTCAGTCTTAAAATTCCCCACTTTGTTAACGGCACTGAATTTCATGTAGTGTTCGTTCAATTTTAATGTACAAATTTGTTAACTATTTCAGAATTGTTTATATTGCAGACATTTGCTACCTGAGCATCAATAACTCGAGAATTACCTGCATTCCACAAATTTTCTCGCACACATGCACATCTCTTCCTCTAAGTTTCCAACAATCTATTGTACAATACACACATAGAGACACACATTATATATATATATATATATATATATATATATATATACATATATATATATATATAATATATATATATATATATATATATATATATATATATATACTATATTATATATAAACACGACTCAAATGTTTTATATAACTAATTCCAACTACTCTCACGAACATCGTTTAGATCTACAGTATACTATAACCGCCTTCTAATGAACAAGCTGTTTCACAACCAGAAGTTTGCAGGCTCCCTCACAAACGCCTTCAATCTTCTCAGCTGTCTCCAACCTAACGTTTACTAATGTTCAACAACGTTTATCTGACCCATTTGATTCAACGTTTCTCTCACGTTCACTTGATTCCTTACCATTTTTTCAGCCTTTATTTCAGACGTTCAACAAACGTCTGATAAATGTTATCCGCATCATGGTTATTTCGTACGAACGATTGCCTAAGAGATTGCATCATACTGTCTTCGAAGAATTATTTTTTAACTCATCTTTTCTAGATATCCCCTAAGTGGTTTCATTTAGACGTGGTCTCTTCCTTTTAAGGAAGAACAAGGATCTCACCAAAGCTATCGATAATCTGTTTAGGAAGCTATTGAACTCAGAGGAGCTATTGGAGAATTAACAAGTTGCTGACCATCATAGTAGCAAGACATAGCTGCCCCCCCCCCGGATAAATTCTTGGATAATTTCTAGTGCATGATTCTGTGCACCTCTTGCATGCCCCGGGTAAAGTGGATTAATATTTAGGTGGGAGTTAAGCTGACCTGGCCCCCTACGGATAAATTCTTGGATAATTTCTAGTACATTAATATTTAGGTGGGAGCTCGTAAGATTCTCGCTTAGTTCCTCAACAATAACAAATGAAAGCAATTTCATGGCTAAATGACTTGCTCTCCTCAGTGACCAGCTTCGTTTCTGCTAAAGAATGCTGCACTTAGAGAAAGCAACCTTTTTCGACCTGTCTGGTGAAAATTAGTGTTCTTGAGATAGAATAATAACACCAGAACAAAAATATGAGAATCACATTATATGCATTAAAAAATTGGGATTCATAACAAAAAAGACCATTGGGGGAAAAATGCATCCTTGACACCTTTGCGTGTCTGATGTGTTGTGATTATCCTATTCTAACAAGTACAAATTTGTTAGAGACGACCAGAAATGAAATTCTTACTCTAGAACAAGTGTTGTATAATATGTAAAAATTTCTGGCTCCCTTACTAAAGCACGCTGCTCATCAGGGAATCCATGAGGAATTTGTTCAATTTTTTTTTAAAACGACGGATTACAAGTTTAGAATATGTTACCTAATTCTATTCTGACAAATACTTTCAAGTTACAAAGAATGTGTAATATACGTAAGAGATTGTTACATTGGGAGAGCTCACATGGAAACAATGGATGGTGTGGAGTTTGGGCGAGCGTAAAGGTATGGTGTTGCGTGGGAAGGCTTTTCTAAAAGTGACGAGTAACGGGGCATAGGGGCATTGGTAGGGGTAGGTTGAGGGAAGCCTATATCAGCCTCGCACTCGGAAGGGCATGTAGGTCGTCTGTTCGCAGGTTGATCATAGGGGAAGTTTTACTAAAAAAAATATATATAGACAAATATATTTATATATATATATATATATATATTTTTATATATATATATATTTATATATATATATATATATTTTTTTTTTTTTTTTTTTTTTTTTTTTTTAGTAGTATAACTTCTAGGTGAACGGAGCCGAGTGGAGGGTTGAGGTCGATCGCGGAGGGTTAGGTACATAATGTGTTAATTTCCTCTTAATCGTATGTACTGTAAAGAAGTCCTGGTAAGGACGAAACGTCAGAAATAAAACTCCAAAAGTTCTCTGTGTTTACCTCATCATCCTAACATACAACTGCTAGGTAAGCCTATACTAGCCTGACAATTCGAATGACAAGTAGGTCTGTTTGCATAAAGAAGTTTTTCTTAGAAAAAATAATCAAAATCATCAAGCGTTTTATGTCGGATTCTCAAGCCAGAATAATAGTACCCTTTTTCTTACCAGATGGATTCTATTCAGGTTAGTTAGAGACAGAATTATAGTGCCGCTTAGAAGCACGACTCTAGAGTTGGCACGTTAATCGTCTAGATAGTCTCATTGTCGTAATCATCTGATCTCCTCAGAGTAAGAATTATCAGACCTACAGTCCTCATGTTCACAGGAAAACATGCACACGAGTTGACTACATTTGATATTGGATGTCGGATTTAAATGGTTTCTCAGATGAGAACTCTTGCTAGATTTCTAATAAGCAGCAATCCTCAGTCTGCTGGAAAAATCACAATTTTTTTTACGTTTCTTCTAAGATTGTCCTTCATTACGTGTTCGTCCATTAGATATGGAAGACATGTGAGACTTAAAAAAAATGTAAAACGCAATAGTTTCCTTTGAGGGATGCTGGATGTCCGACTCTTGTACTATTTGTCCAATAAACGCTCAGAGATTCTGGATACAAGGTTGTGCGTGTTCCCATTGTTCAGCAGAGTCTGAGGAGCACATTCAAGTCTGAGGTTTGCCCTCCAGGTACTGCAATTGTGGAATACTATTCTAAAATAAGCGCTAATGGCTGCCTCAAGGTATCGTTCCGGGCATTCGCTACAGCCATTAAAACAATGTTCTGCATTAATATCCTTCATATGGAGTGAGGTATGGAATGCGTCTTCCTCCGTTTTGACAAAGGTATTTAAAGAAGGGAGAGGGCCGTCTTAACTTTTTATTTTATCTTTTTTCTTATTTCCACTTTTCTTTTCTTTTCTAGTAGAGAAACGTAGGGTCTTTTTTTCAAACCAGCAGCGTAAGTTCAGAAATTATTGGTTGTTCTAAATATATATATATATATAAATATATATATATATATATATATATATATATATATATATATATATATATATATATATATGAAATTAATTTTTTGTTGGATCCTGAAACCGATGGTCTTGCGGTAGACCCGCAAAGTTGAAATTTTTTACTTTTATTTGTATAAAAGTCTACTATCAAGTAATTGTATGTATAGATAGAAAAATCTCCCTGATACATGAAAATAAAGGCTTCACGATTCTCTTAAGATATATTTCTTATCTTTCTTACGAAAACACGCTCTTCAGCAAGAAGTTTATAAAGAAGTTGGGCAAAGCTAACGATGAAAAACGACCGAGCACTAGTTAAGAATATAACAATAAAAAAAGATCAAGCTGTTATGCAGTTGATAAAGAGTAATATACACAAAAAGTTGTTGCGTTCTGGAAGCTCACAGGAACACAAAGGATGGAGAGGAACGTACTAGTTGTGAGTATTGTAACAATGACCATTTTCAATTTGTTTCATAATTAATAAAACAAGTTCGATATATACAAAAGCTTGTTGCGTTGGGGATGCTCAATGGAAAACAATGGATGAAGTAGACAGTTCCGGCAAGCACGAAGCTGTGACGCCCCGTGAAGTTTTCTCTATGAGTGGCACGCCGTGGGAAGGGGGCCATCGGTAGGAAGAAGCTTGCTGTAAGCTGATACTGGCCTAAAACTACATTACTTTCTTAAGAGTTAAGTACTGAACCTTTTTCACGTCTTTAATGGAAAGAAACACAAGGGATTTGTAAGGTACAGATGAAAAAATTGAAGACTTTTTCATCTCATGTCTAAGTATTTCTTGTCGCGGGAAATGATGAGGACAATTGTCCTCAACTTGGAGTCCGTAGACCCCCAGGTGGCCATAAAGGGATACAGAGGCCCAAAGAGGTTCACAGAGGGCCACAAGTAGATCCAAAAACCAAATCCTGGTGGGAGTTAATAAATGTATTACGATTCAATTCAGTGTTGAGTTGGTCTTTTCCAGGAGGGTAAGAAACAGTAACACATAAGTGTCGTATACGTGACGAAAGCCAGGTCGAGAGCTCGTGGTGTAGAACCTGTGGGCGTTCCTACTACTAAATCAAAGTGTCTGGTGGTATCTATATGGAACAGACGTATGATTATACAGGAAGATATTTTATTCATTTGATAACTGGGATAAATGAAATAGAATAAATTGCCATTGTGGGACAGGGGCTTTCTCTGTAATTGAGCAGAAGAGTTGGGTGAGATCTAAGACAGCAGTTAGAGAAGTAATGTCTAGCAAGGGTTCTACGATTTTTGTTACTAAGTCATAACTGCTTTCATCGCATGATATAAATCAGAAACATGTTGGTCGCGCATTCGCTTAGTTATAGTTTCGAATCTCGCATTCCTCTCCGAATCCCTAACAGTGATTATTACCTTCTCCAACAGTCCAAGGTGACGGCTTCGGCCGCAGCTACGTACCTCCTGCCGCAGGCTACTCGCCGCACCAAAATAAAGATACAAGTCCTTCTTTGTAAGGAATAGGTTAAGATGTTTTGTAGTACCACTGTTTTGTAGAAGATAAATTGCCTGTCTTCAGGACACTCCTACCCAAGCCCCATCACTACCACCATCAGCACCTCAATTACTCCACCGCAACCACCACCACCACAACCACCACCACAACCACCACCACAACTACCACCAACTCTACCAGTACCACCAGTGCCATTTTTACTACCACCATCACCGTCACTATCACAATCAACTATTTTAATAACATCAACAATAACAACATTAAGAACAACATCATCACTAATTAACCCTCTCCTGAAGGAATCATTTGTGGTGAACAAGATAATTGACTCCTTGCAATAAATTAATAAATAAACAAATAGATAAACATATAAATAAACCAATAAATAAATAAATAAATACAAAAAAAAATGAATATATAAATATATAGATAAATGATTAGATAAATAAACGAATGAATAAATAAGTAAATAGATAAATAATGAATAGATAAACGAATAAACATATAGAAGAAATATTAATAGAAAGATAGGTAAATAGATATATAATAGAATCATAATGGATAAATAAATACAGAAATATATAAATAAATGATTAATTGATAGAAATAATTAGATAAATGAATAAATAAAATAGATATATAGGTTATATAGGTAGATAATTAAACAAACTAACATCCTCACAATCATCCTTATAAAATTACTCACGCAAACAAACTCTCAAATGTAGCCAGCCCACGTACATCACCATACCGACACTAACTGGTCCCATCGAAACACAATACAAAGCTTTCTCACTCACCATGATAGTTGTGTCCCCCTTGGACCACCAGACCTCACTATATCTCTGTCACCAACACCGCACAAACGCACCATACCAAAACATCACACAGAGGCCAAATGGGAACAACTAACATGAGAAGCAATAAAGGCTTGGCAACTTCCTTTCTCTCTACGTTGACATCCTCTTACTAACTCCTCACTTCCCTCCTTCTTCTCCTCCTCCTCCTCCTCCTCCTCTCCCTCTTCCTCTTTTTCTTCATTCTCCCCCTACTCCCCTTTCTCTTTTCCATCTTTTAATCATTTTCCTTCTCATTTTCCTTTCCTTCATCTCCCTCTTCCTCCTCCTTCTCCTCCTCTTTTTCCATCCTCCTCTTCTTCTTCCTCCTATTTTCTTTCTTCTCTTTCTCTTTTCCCTCTTTTACCCCTCTTTTCTTTTTCATTCTCCTCCCCTTCATCTCTCTCTTTCTCTTCCTCCTCCTCTGTCTTCCTCTCTTTATTCTTCTTCCTTCTCCTCTTCCTCTTCCTTCTTTCCCTCCCTTTCTTCCTCATTCTCCTCTCTTCCATTCCCTCTTCCTACCACTCCTCTATCTTCGTCCTATTTTTTTCTTCCCCTTCTCATTTTCCTTGTTATCCTTCCTTTCCTTCTGCATCACAATCCTCTTCTCTTATTCTTCTTCATTATCATTATTCTCGTCTTTATTGTAACTTACTTTTTGATTGTTGTCACATTTTCACTCTTCCTCCATCTTGGATCCTTTTTCAAATCAGTAAAATTATTTTCTAAAAAAAAAAAAAAAAAAAAAAAAAAAAGCTTTGATAAGGGGTGGGGATAGAGGAATAGATAAAATTTCTATATAAAGAGTAATATAGTATGAGGGCTTCGGACTAGGAACTCAGAAAAAAAAAAGCGGATTGCCGCAACTGACACGTTTTGCCCTACCACAGGTTTCTCACTTTCCACAGCGTGGGAGCGGGATGATGATTTTGAGTTTCCAAAGAACTGTCAGAGTGTGTCTATTCTTTTCAGAACCACTGACGATCTGTAAACTTGTTTTAACTGTCTCCAGGCATCTTTATTCAGCCAAAAAACCTACCTCGACCACCATTTCTTAACATGCAAATAAAGTTTTTAAAAAATCCCAAATCATTTCACATCTTGTTGGTCAAATCAGACAGAAGAAGAAGCGGGGACACATTTCCCAAAGACAACAATGTTTGATCACACCACATGAGTGCGAACTAATGGTTACAAGAACGCATAACATTAAATTTTCTTCAAGTCATCACCAAGTGCTCTCCCAGTGCTCCCTTGAACTCCTGCCCACCCAAACACTCAAATCGGTCACATGTGGGTGGGCCTTGCAACCTTATTGATATTCACAGAACTAAGCGAGCATTTCCTTGCAGACCCCAAATGGGAACCTTCCTTTATTCACACTGCTCCATGAAGTTTGGGAGCAAACCCTACTATCCTTCATGGTGTTTAGTTCGCTCCTTTCAAGTCAGCTGGTTACACAAAGGAGCAGGAGGACGACGAACCGGGGGCTAGTTGACTTCTTCATCTTCCTCGTCTTCCTCCTCTTCTTTCTCCTCATCTTCTTTCTCCTCCTCTTCTTCTTCCTCTTTTTCCTCCTCCTCTCCCTCCTCCTCCTTCGATTCCTCTCCATCCTCTTCTTCCTCTTCCTCCACTTCTTCCTCTTCCTCCTCCTGTTCGTCTTCTTGGAGACCCATGGGATGTAGGGCGTCGCAGACATGGTGGGGAAGTTTGGAGTGTATTTACACTTTATTTCCATACACCTTTTGTAGACCAGCGTCTTTATAAATCTGCGGGGATTCAGTTGAGCATTTTTCTGCATACTCCTATTTTTTTCCCCTCTATTTTCCTTAAATTCCTAATTTTTGTTTACACTTTTTTTGTTCCACTTTCTGCTCTTTATTTTCTTTTCTCAATTTTTTTTTACGTTCTACATCATCTTTGTTTACATTTTTTCTGATCTATTTTCCCACCTACTCTTACTCTTACATTTTCTTTCTTCCTTTTATTCATGATGCACTTCTTCATTTGTCTTTACACCTTTTTTATTATCTGGTCTTCTTCCTACTCTTCCTTCTGCGTTTTCTTTCTTCATTTTCTTTCTTTTTTCTTTATCATCTTTACATCATTTTCTTTTCTTTCTTCCTCACCTCAATCCTTTCTTTATGTGATTTTCTCTATCTCTTCTTATCTTATCACTCTCACTTCCTCATTATCATTATGTTCTTCCTTTAACGTATCTTCTTCTAAGCTCCCACATTAGCTTCCTATATACATGTTCCTTCAATTTCTCTACATTTCCTTTTTGTTTTACACAATATCATTTACCATTTAAAAAGTTAATTTTTATTTTCACTTTATTATTTATACTTCTCTCATAATTCCTTATCTTCTATTCACTCTATTTTGGTGTACTATTTATCTTATATGATCATTGAATGTTTAGGTAAATGAGCGTCTATTTCTATCTTATATATCGTTTGGTCCTGTTTTTTCTATGCTGTTAAATTAATATTAACTAGTATTACTCCTGTAGCTCATAGTAGAAAACCCAGCAACTTACCGCAACCGACCACTAGGAGTTTCTCACTTCCCACTGGGGGTTTTTTTTTTTTTTTTTTTTTTTTTTTTGGCTGAGTCCGAAGCCCTCATACTACATTACTCTTTAATTAGAAATCTTATTCATTCCTCTATCCCCACCCCTTATCAAAGCTTATTATCCTCTCGCTTCCTTTCTCTTTTCATCTCTCATTCCTCCGTTTCCCTCTATCTCAACACCTCTTTCCTTTCTTTCGCATCCCTCCTGCCACAACACACAACTGTCGAGCATTTCCTGCATCGTATATTATGGTCCATTACAACTTCGTATGGCTGAGAGAATCCGTGACAGAAATGAGACGCATCGCCTAAGTTGGCCACTGGCCACGCTAGAGAGGGACCCTTCCCAGGGCCCCAGCCGGGTGAGGGGCCACTTTGGCCACCAACAAGTTAAAAAGGCTTGATTTGGCGAATTGCGGCCATAAGCTTACCCCCCCAACTCCCAAATCCCCGAACTTGGCAAACTCAAATGTTTCCCGTGCATTACTAGGAAGAGGCTATTAAGAAGGAAGGCTGAATGGTGATAGTAATAGAGGTAGTGGTGACGGTGGTGGTGGTTGTGGTGGTGAAGGTGATGGAGATGGTGGTGCTAAGGACGGTAGGATGTGGTGCTGGTGCCAGTAATGCTGGTGGTAATGACTATGACGGTGGTGCCGGCGGTGGCCAAAGCCACTAAAGATCGCAGAAGTAATTGATTCCCCCTTCGTCTCTCTCTTAATCTCACTCACTCCCTCTCGTCTGTCTGTCTGTCTGTCTGTCTGTCTGTCTGTCCGTGTGACCGCCTTTCTCCCCGTTTGTCTGTCTTCCTTTTTCTGTTGGCAATGCTATTCTCTGAGACTGTCTATTTGTGACTGTCTGTCTGTCTGTCTCTGTCTGTCTGTCTGTCTGTCTGTCTCTGCTTATGTCCTCGTTCTTTCTCCCGCTTTCCCTCCTTCCATTCTCTCTTTCTCTTTCTTTCTCTGTCTGTCTGTCTGTCTGTCTGTCTCTCTCCCTCTCTTTTCCTCTATTAATTCATCTAGCTATCCCTCTATCTATCTATCTATCAACCTATCTGGCTCTATATCCTATCTATCTATCTATCTATCTATCAATCTATCTGGCTCTATATCCTATCTATCTATATACGATATCTATCAACCCACGTCTTCGCCTTTCTCTCTATATTTCACTTTGAGCGACAAATGTGCCGTTAGGTCTTATCTTTCCTTCAAAGGAACCCAAACCCATTTGACTCTCCTGTTGGGTATACCTTCAGCCTAGTGTCAATATTTTTGTTCTATCACAGAAAATGTATTTGTTGTGTTTGTGCGGGGACTCCGAGGGAATACAAACAAGAATTCTGGAGAGAGATCAATAGAGATAGAGATATGTAGATAGATAGAGAGAGAGTGAAAGAGACAGGCAGAGAGAGAGATAGAATAAGAGAGGGAGGGAGAGATAGATAAACAAAGAGACAGAGAAAGAGAGAGAGAGAGATAGATAGATAGATGGAGAGAGAGAGAGAGAGAGAGAGAGAGAGAGAGAGAGAGAGAGAGAGAGAGAGAGAGAGAGAGAGAGAGGGGGGTTGATAAACACAGAGTAAGGTAAAAGAGAGAGAGAGAGAGAGAGAGAGAGAGAGAGAGAGAGAGAGAGAGAGAAAGGTAAAAGGAGGGAAAAGGAGAGGAGAGAGGGAAAGCCAAGAAAATGGGAGGAGTGGGAAGACGAGGAGGAGGAGGAGGAGGTGGAGGAAGATTGAGGAGAAGGACGAGGGGAGAAGAGGAGGAGGAGTTAGGAGGCAAAGAGGATAGAAAAGGAAGTTTAGTCTCCCCCTGGCCTGGTGGCTAATGCAAAAGATTCCTTCCACTCCGCCCACCCGTATTTACTCTTCTCTGGAGACGGTAGAGTCTTGTGGATACGTTTCCCTCTGCGGCCCCCGGAAGGTTCCCGGCCAGGCAATTCCATATTTCTCCATCAAATCACCAAAGTTTGTCTGGCCACGGGCTGGTCCGAGCGCTAATGGGCTCCAGTCGAGTCCTTGCCGACCCACAGCAGGAGGAGGAGTGTCTTGTAGGGGCGTTTGTCCAACCCTCCTTCAGCCAGGGCTCCGTCCAAACGTCAATTTATGGAGCTATCACACTCAGCTATGCCCTCACTCCCCTCTCCACACACACACTACCTTCAACCTTCATTTGAATAACTAGAACATGACTTTACTAACAGAAACCTAGCCTTCTCTAAGATCATCTCAACAGTATCTCTAACATTCGTAAAGGTTTAAAATCTCTTAGTTCACTATTCAGCTTTGTTATATATGACGGAAAGATAATTTGATATTTGGAGATATGAAAAAAGAGAATATCGTAATCGAAGTCGTTTTTACTCAAACGAATTCTCGGCTGTCGGCGATGGTGAAGTCCGTGGAAGCCCAGTGTGATAACCTGTCTACTGTTTCGACCGTCCTAGTCGACTTCTTTGGGTTACGCGCCCATTCTGGCTAGTAACTCACACCAATTCTAACCTTACATTCTTACATGGTCTTCATCCTTAGATTTGTATATATACATACATATATGTATATATGTACAACACTGAATGGGTCCCAGTGATTAGAGATACATTTTTATCAACCACAATGCACTTTAATTCTAAGCCATATAGGCGCATGCAGAAATTGTAACGTGGTACGCCCGAGGACTCGAACCTATGCGGCGAGAACGTTACCAGTGCCGAGTGACGTATATATATATATATGTATATATATATATATCTATATATATATATATATATATATATATGTATTCATATATATATGTATTCATATATATATATATATGTATTCATATATATATATATATATATATATATATATATATATATATACACGGTCTTCATCATTAGACTTGTATATAATCTTCTTTATGCTTAATCCGATTGATATAGTGATTTACTTATTCTTTCTAAATGACGCCTGATGATTTAATTTACATTGAGGAAAATTTTGCGAGGGTGAAGAAAGAGAAAGGGGTTGTGTGATGGTATACTTGGTCTATTTCATCACCTTAGTTGACACCCGGAGGATCTATTTGGCTTAGGGAACAGTATCGTAGTCAGAGTCAAGAAGTTAAAAACCAATAGAGTTCCTCTTGTCACCTTCCTCTTCGTCACACTTCAAGTTCGATAAATCTATCCTGAGGCACATTTAGTAGTTCATGAATTCCTCTATAGAGAATTTCTCCTCTCCTCAATCGCCTGTTCTTTATCTTTTTATTTTTCTTTATATATTTTTTTATCTTTATTCATTTTCACATCTCATGGGTCTTTCACTATCTCACGTTCAGTAATCCCACTTGTTGTGGCCCAGTTCAAGTCGTCCTCGAGGGGAATCATTCTAATGTTCTGATGTCGCCCTATCGTCTTACGAACATTTTCCTTCCCCCTTTCCTATTTTGGGACTCCCTTCTAAAAGGTCAAAGTTAAAGGTGGGTTTTACAATACAAGGAGTAATTTGGGATTTTTATTCATAGAAAATAAAAGTCTTGGAAAGGTGTGACTATGATGAATCGATCAATTCTGTTTAGTAATGCGAACTCCCTCTATCAGGAGGCTAGCACGGTGCCCCTTACTAAGGATTTTGTAGCGTAGAATTTAATGAACTGTGCCCTTGGTCCAACTTGCTGGCGGCAGGATTCAAACTACTGTTACCTCGACCTTCGACGCAACTATTGAATATTGTTTCAGCTGCATTGAGTTTTCTCGAAATCTCACTCCGATTGGCGTCATCCTGGAGTTAGGCCACGTTCACACTAGCGGTTGGAACCGCGCGGAAACCGCGGCATAAAACACATGGCCAAGAAAAAAGCTGCGCGGCTGTGTGTGAACGCTTCCGTTGACTTACACTGTACCTGAAGCGCCGCGGCCGAAATTGTTAGTGTGAACAGGGCCTTAGTAAGATCAAACGTAGGAGGCAAAAATAGTGTAAGTCGTTAGGAACAGTAAAAGGTTTAGTCTAGACTAGTTTAACTTTTATTGTTCAATGCTAAATAAAATCATCTGGTGACATCTAGAACATACGTATAAATGTTTAATAGTAGTTACACTATGTGAAGTTACGACAGGGACTTGAACCCTTAGCTGATGGTTCGATTCCCAATGCCAGAGATTGTTAATCCACTTGTCGTAACTACACACACTTTGCCTGAATAAAGACTCAATGAAAATAAGATTATATTCGGTCACACGCGAATGTCGATGTGGAATGATCAGGTCAAGATTCGGATTATTACCTTTAACCCATTCAACTCCGATGACAAGATGTCTTGTCATTTGGTCAAATAAAACAAAAAATCATAAAACACCAAAATGTTTGATCAAACACCAGAAAAATATGACGTCAATCCTCGCTTCGCTCGCAGCGAAGCGAGGACTGACGTCATATTTTTCTGGTGTTTGATCAAACATTTTGGTGTTTTATGATTTTTTGTTTTATTTGACCAAATGACAAGACATCTTGTCATCGGAATTGAATGGGTTAAGACGGTCAGCGTGACGCAACGGTAACGTCCGTATTAGTCACACAGCCAAGGGTTCGAGTTCCTGTGGGAGAGTTTGTTTGTCAAGTAATGAAAGTATTTATGACAGTTTAAGACCTCCCGTAAGATCAACACTTGATTTCACTCGTGTGATACGAAAACTCGAAAAAATATTTGAAGCCCTCTTTATGTTTCTGCTGAAGTGACGTGTAGTCTAACCTGCACATACATTTATTTCTCAAATATAACGTTTTCGTTTTGTCAAAGTCAGTTTGCTCAACGTTTATTCCTCATATTTTTGCTTAAGTGAGGCATAGTTGTCTCAAAGTTATCTCTTTACAAAAACTTTCATCAATTCAAAGTTTCCTTCTAAGAAGACTTTAGGTTCTTTGTACTATGGTAGGTCAGCGTGACTCACTTCAGCGTGACTCACTTCTCGCCCGCTGGCACCATGTCTTCAGCCCACTCGACTCAGTTCATCTGGATCATCCTGAAACTTCAGGGATAAAAGTTTGAAACCCCTTTTTCTTCATTATCATTTACCAACCTGAATGTCTCCAAACCAGGCATCTTAATCAAACTTAGTGCATTTCCCTCTCGACGTTCAAAACAAATCCAAACACAGCTGTGTGACTCCAACATACCTCACACTTGGCTATTCCATATGGGTACTGACTCCATGACTAACGCTGTCGATATTTTAGGGACTTTAGTGACACCCCTACGGATCAGAGTCACCCGGCATACTTTTATGACTGGAGACTAATCACATCTCAGAAAATAATGCTGATCACTTTTAACTTGTAAAGTACTGTCCTTGTTCTGCCACAATTCTTAAATCTTCCTTTACTTTTTCTAAGACAACATCACTTCGGTGGGTTATTCTTAAGCGTTGCTTATTACTGAAAAAAGTGAAATACTTACATGAGATCATAAAAACATAAGAATGGAGAAGACTGCAAGAGACCATAACGCCTACACTAGGCAGTTCCATATCCCTTACCACCTGTCATCCCTACCCATAAAGTTATCTCACATTTTCTTAAAACAACCTTTGAATAAACTGCTTCCTTCTCTAATATATCTTCGCCAAGTACTTGATGTATTTCTAAATGATCTCAGCCACGCAAGACAACTACTCCCCAAAGCCACAACACGTCTTCGACATACCTACGACAGATCTCAAGATCCTTTCTCGAACACTTCAAGCACACTCGAAGAACGCCTACAGCACACCTTTAGAATACTTCGAGACCTCTTCAGGTCAACCCCCAACACGGCTCTTGAATAGCTTATGCAGAATTATAATGTTCCTCCTACACACCTCATGAATACTTCGAGTGCACTTCGTTAAGGTTTCTGCCACATCTCTAAGACTGATCTCCTCCTTCCACCACGCCTCCACAAGTTCCTGCCTGCGCAAGGCATTCGACTTAATAATCGTCTAATTAATGTTTATGGCCGACAGTTTCAACAAAAGACAACTAACTTTCTCTTTGGTCAACCCATCGGTCTCGTGGCCGTTGAATACAGTGAAGATTCTCAATCTTTACCCAAATCCTCATTCTTCCCTTTCCACCACAAATCGCTCACTATAATACCATAACATACCCTATCCTACCTTACTCTACCCTATCCTTCCCTATCTTTCCCTACCCTCTCCTATTCTACCATAGTTTACCCTACACAACCCTACCCTACCTTTCCCTATTCAAATTTATCCTACCTCGTTGTAAGCTAACCTTTCCTAACCTACTTTTTCCTTTCCTTCCCTACCCCACCCTACCCTGTCTGACTAGCCTACATTATCTTATCCTTTCCTACCCTTCATTACCCTCAAGTATCTAGTGCACTTAGACATTTCGATATTATTCAGTTAATATCGTAACATAATGTTTTCCGGTACTTTTTAAAATTATCCTTTCTTATCATCTGCATTTTGTTTCTCCACTTCCTCCTTTTCTTCTTCTCTCTCTCTTTCTCTTTTCTTTCTTTTTAGTTCATCTTCTTTCTCTACTTCTCCTTCTTTCTCTCATTCTCCTTTTTCTTTTGTCTCTCCTTCTCCTTCTTCTCCTCCTTCTTCTTTCTCTCCTTCTTTTCCTTCTCCTTCTTTCTCTCCTTTTCCTTCTTTGCCATCCTCTTCTTCTTTTTCTCCTTATCCTTCTCCAAATCCTCTTTCTTCTTTCTTTCCTTCTTCTTCTTCTTTCTCTCCTTTTTCTCCCTCCTTCTCCTTCTTTCTCTCCTTTTCCTTCTTTGCCTTCTTCTTCTTCTTCTTCTTATACTTCTCCTCCAAATCCTCTTTCTTCTTTCTCTCCTTCTTTCTTTATTTCTTCT
>NC_134797.1:41471907-41474407 GCF_046742065.1 Oratosquilla oratoria | reverse complement strand
AGGATGGTTTGGACACATGGAAAGAATGAGTGAAGAAAGACTAGTAAAAGAGGTATGGAAGGCAGATGTGGAGGGAGTGAACATGAGGGGACGTCCTAGGATGAGGTGGATGGATGGGGTGAAGGGGGCTTTGGGGAAGAGGGGAATGTCTGTTGAGGAAGGGCGGGAGAGGACAGAAGATAGGGGTGAATGGAGAATGGTTGTATATGGATGATGTTGTGATGCATGAGGTGTAATGGGCGGGGGGATGGGGGGTGAGGTAGTATGTGTGAGCAAAATTTGACGCAGCCCGAAGGGATTTCTCCCCGTCTTCACCTGTTATGCATGGGGGGACGGGGAGGGGGGTCGCCGATTTAATGAAGCGGCCTTGCTGTGGATGTGCTGTGTCTTGCGGCACTGTTTCTGACCCAGGGCAGTGGACAAGGTGCAGGGATGACCCGTCATCCGGGAGGTGATAAGATAAGAGGGAGGGTGGAGGGGTGTGGAGTGTATTCAGGGATGGAATGGGTGGGAAAGATTTTATGCCTTTTCCTTTTTGGTTACCTCCTTTGTAAGGGTGAAAAACCCTTGGTATATGTATGTTGTCGTTGTTCTTATTTTGTGTGCGCGTGTGTGTGTGTGTGTGTATGTGTGTGTGTGTGTGTGTGTGTGTGTGTGTGTGTGTGTGTGTGTGTGTGTGTGTGTGTGTGTGTGTGTGTGTGTGTGTGTGTGTATGTGTGTGGACAGATGAAATATTGAAAAATAGTGAAAGAGTAAGGTTGGTATTCATTCGGTTCATTTTGTTATCTCAGCAAATTCTACGAAAGTCTAGGGGACCTTAACGCTAACACCCATCTACTACATTATCCATCCATCCGTATATACTAAAATTTCTTTCAATATATACAGATGGAAGAATAATACGGCTTTAAATACTCTGAAAATGAATCTGGACTAATCTGAAATTCTGATTTATATCCTAGAGATGATATCTTATTCAATATTTCTTCCAATTGGCTTGTTTTGTTGGAATAATTCATTTTTTAAGAAATAGGGAACTAGGATGATCACTGCTGGTATTATTGGTGGAATATGTAAAAGAGGAATCTATTATTTACAATAATAATGACATCATTTGGATTATCATTGTGATACTTCGTGAGACTAATGGTGGTATTCTTAAAAAAAATCTTTCCATATATAAATCTTTCTTTATATAGATATTGTATAAATCCTTGAAACATAGAATTTTTTAAAGAATGCCACCGTAAGAATCATACGGCGTTATTCTTAAAAAAAAATTCTTCCTTATACAAATCTTTCCTTATATAAATATTACATAAATCCTTGGAAGGGAAAGAATTTATTTAAGAATACCACCGTAAATTCCCACGACATTGTTAGGCTCCCACCAATATACTTCTAAACTCATCTAGAAACGCGTTGAATGAAATAAACGGCTTCCTACGAGTGTACTGGTGGCGTAATCGGAAGCACGTTATTCTCACTTTCACTTAGTTGTAGGTTCGAATCCCGCACCTTCTCCCCGATTCCCAGCCGTAACTGTTCCCTGTCCCAGCTGTTCCCAAAGCGTATTGGGGAAAGGTGAAGGGTTCGGTCAGAGCTACGCGTCTCCTGGCGTAAGCGTTCTACCTTCTTAGATCTAAGAAGGAAATTGTCAAAAACTATTTTACAAATAGTGTGGTTAACGAACAGTATAGTGACCATATCGTGAGTCCTGACACTACTGTATTGGTTCTTCTGAAGATAACTTTATGGACGGGTGATAATAGGTGGTAATGGACATCGAACTGTCTAGTCTAAGCCTTATGGTCTCTTGCAGTCTCCTCCATTTCTATGTTCTTATGTTCATCTACGCTTGCGATAAAGTGTGGAAGAGTGTTGTCTATTGATGGCTGGTATATAGATATCTAGAAAAAGTAGATTTCAGTACTGAAGTAGATTGAAGTACCTGTTGTTATAGAAGGTGGTGATCTCATCTTCGTTATGAAGATAAATGTCCCCAATAAATCTTAGGTAATTGGTGAGGTGGCTGTAATCAATTAGGGAAAAAAGAAACATTATTCTCTAAATGACATTGGTTAGGTTGAGTAGATAGAACAACTAATGTGAATTCTTAGGTATTCTGTCAATTTTGTAGTACTGTATCCTCCTCCTCTTCCTTCTCAAACACCAAAGAAGAAAACTTGTTACACAAGTATTAAGTAGGTCGGCGCGGTAGCCTAGTGAATACAGTGGCGAACTCATGAATCGGTGGTCTTGAGTTCGATTCCCGGGACTGACTGCGAGCTACCAACGTTATTTTCTGACAGCCCTGGCTAGGCGGGGAAGTGACCCAACATCGGCCTAAAAATTTCAGCAGCCTGCTGCAACTGACAGGGGTTTGCCCAATCAGGGGTTTTTCACTTCCCTCTGCGTTGGACTGGGTAGGTGAGATGAGTTTCCAAAGAACTGTCAGGGTCTGTCTATCGTTTTCAAAACTAGTGATTTTTTTTATATT
>NC_134797.1:41424407-41466907 GCF_046742065.1 Oratosquilla oratoria | reverse complement strand
AGCGCGCGATCTTGCGTGAGTGAGTGATGTATTTTCATAAATTAGAATTATGATGATATGGATTTGGAAAAAAAAATAATGGCAAACAAAATCAAAGTAATGTATAATACTGAAAAACACACATTCAAATTATCTGATTACAGTCAAATTAAAAAAAATCAGCCATGATGTCGCAACAGCAATAATGAAATAAATATAACAGATAGAAAATAATAAACGAATTTAGAACGAAAGGTACAATTAGATCAAAATGAGGAGCTTGGGGGCGTGTAATAATTAGAGCTAATACGAAACAAAATGAAATCATAGCAAGGACTTTTACCCAGAGTAATTTTTTTCAATGACGGAGGGAAATTGTAACCAAATTAACATTTGTGTAACTATTGAATACCTTGTTTGTTTTCTACATACACATAAGTTACTTTCTGATTTTACAGTCGAACACCTCCAGGATATAACGCAAATCACGGATTATTTTTTAAGTTGATATGATTAAAGATGTCCAAAAAACAAAATATCTCTGTTTTTTTCTACGTGTAAAGCTACTGTTCTGTTTTCAGTTGCACAGAAACGCCTACCGGAGGAAACACATACATGCAAATACACACGCAAACACACACACACACACACACACACACACACAAATATGGTCCATCTCTGTATCATGTGCAAAGTTACAAATCTACTCACGAAAGCCATCACATATTTATTTAGATCAAATAAAAATTTATTTTGCTTAGTATCGCCATGTAATAATCAGCTTCAGAGAAAAAAAAAATCATAATTATACATAAAACTAAAATCATATTTTCATATGAGGATATTTAAAGATGATTTGATACATAAGAGATTATAGATAAAGAATAAAGATTTTTAATATCAAAAACCCACATCTCCCTTCCCAGTTCCACCCTCATCCACATTAACCTTGAAAAAACCTTCCACTCCACTACACGTATACATATCTCTTCACTTACAAGTATAGCCACCCCTTCTCTCCCTTGTCCTCTCTTCACTCCTGAGAAACTCCCAACTACACTCCCAAACTCACAATCGCCCCTCCCTCTCAACTTAGTTTCACTCAGTGCTAACACATCCATCTCATATACCAAAGTGATATCCCTTAACATCGAATAAAGTAGAAATAATCACTATAAAAAAGAGAAGATGATAATATTTCACTGCTACCAACGTGTAGAAATAGTATTTTTTTTTGCATAAATATGCATATCTATCTCTCTACCCATTCATATACATTTATATATTACATATAAACAGACATATATTTTGACATATTGCATACTATATATCTTGGCTATTTCCCTTATGCCTATGGGGGGAAAAGCCCCTGGTATATAGAGAGATAGTATATGTACTTGTACTTTTGACCGTGCACTTGAGCATATGATATTCTCATAAACAACTAGACTACTAACTTCACCAAAATACACAAACATGAACACAAGGAGGAAAACACAGAAAATTATCGTACCCTTAAACTCAATAAAATCTGAAAATAGCGAACCGGTAACTCAGAAACATACACGAGGAAAATATTCACAAAGTTGAGGCAAACATAAGGAACCAAAGAGTAAACAATGATCTTACGTCGGTTACTTTTGTCGCCACAAAGGATCGGAGTGTGCCCTTGCATTCACTTCCCTTATGTTAAGCATTTACACCTCACTCCATGAAACCTTAGTTATTTAGGTGTTATTTATCAATACAAGAGAACACATTGTCAACCAGCGGGAGGTTAGATAAAATGGGAACTATGCAAGTAATCTTTATCTCTATACACCTTAAAAAATAAATAAATAAATAAATAAAAAGAAAAAACCTAAGCCTGTGGTCATCGCTTCCGTTTCTATAAACAATATTTCTTTACCCTAATCTCCCAATCAGTTTATGTGTATGCGTATGTTTATGTGTATGCATATGTTTGTGTATATCCATGTGTGCTTATGATTCTTTATGCATGTGTTTGTATATGCGTGCGTGCATGTGTATGTGTATGCGTATATGCATGTGTATGCATGTGTGTGTATGCATGTGTGTGTGTGTGTGTGTGTGTGTGTGTGTGTGTGTGTGTGTGTGCATGTGTGCATGTGTGTATGTGTGTGTGTTTGTGCGTGTGTGTGTGTGTGTGTGATTCACCATGTGTGTGTTCATCTAATCGCATTTACCTAATTATATTTACCTAATTGTAACGTACAGAAAAAACACGCGTGTGTGTTTACCTAATTGTGTTTACCTAATTGTAATACACAGGAAAAGAATTACATTCGTAAAGTTTAGACTCTAATCTCCATCGTTCATACTTTGTGTGTGTGTGTGTGTGTGTGTGTGTGTGTGTGTGTGTGTGTGTGTGTGTGTGTGTGTGTGTGTGTGTGTGTGTGTGTGTGTGTGCGCGTTTGTGTGTGATTCACATTGGTTTTGGATCACGTGTTGGACTCGTGATCGACAGCTATTTCCCTCCCGTAAGAGATGCTCAGAACTCATATATGACCGATCTGTGGGTAATGCTGTGAACTTACATACACACACACACCCAACTCCCCGCCCACGAGAGTTGTAGTAACGACCCGCAGCGCAGCGATACTGAAATTATTTCAGCCCTGGGCGGGATTCGAACCCAGACCGCCGTAGTGTGTGTGTGTGTGTGTGTGTGTGTGTGTGTGTGTGTGTGTGTGTGTGTGTGTGTGTGTGTGTGTGTGTGTGTGTGTGTGTGTGTGTGTGTGTGTGTATGTGTGTGTGTGTTTGCGTGTGTCTACGAGTATTTATGTGTATTCGCTTGTGTACAAATTTTAAACTGCCCTTTCCTAGGTTTAGTACTGCACCCCAATTTCTATAATGCCAGACCAGGAGAGGAAAGCAGAATATATACAACTTGATTAGAAGAAAAAATGGGGAACCATTATGGGGGCATGTAATGGGTATTAAGGAGGGGAACGGGAATGGAAACACTTCTCCCAAAAGGAACCTGAGTATTTGTATGTAGGTGACAGTCTTTCCCTTCGTTAGTAATTCTACGTCTTTGTGTATATCATTCCTGTTTGCACGCCTACCTCTACGCAAGTTGTGTTTATGTAAAACTATCTTTATGGTTTTCTCATTATGAAAGGGCGCCCTGTTATATACATAGTCATATTTACGTGTGTGGTTATGTTGTTGTGGGTACGTCTATGCATTTAGCTGCTTGAATTCTTTCATATGTTATAACAACACAATGAAGTTTTCATTCAGAAAATTATAAAGTGTTGTAAATTCGCGTATCTGAGAGTATGCAATGTATTCTTTCATGCTGCTTCTCTTTCCTAATTCTGCCTTCTTACTAAAACATGGACGCAGTTTATTTGAGTGTGTGTGTGTAATAATAATAATAACAATAAACGGTTTATTAAAAACATGGCAGCCGAAGGCTGAGAATACACATATTAAGGTAAGTGTGCGTGTGTGCGTTGCGTGTGTGTGTGTGTGTGTGTGTGTGTGTGTGTGTGTGTGTGTGTGTGTGTGTGTGTGTGTGTGTGTGTGTGTGTGTGTGTGTGTGTGTGTGTGTGTGTGTGTGTGCGAGTGTACGAGTGTGTGTGTGTGTGTGTGTGTGCGAGTGTACGAGTGTGTGTGTGTGTGTGTGTGTGTGTGTGTGTGTGTGTGTGTGTGTGTGTGTGTGTGTGTGTGTGTGTTTGAGTGTGTATTTCCATGTATGTGCAAATGTATTCATGTAAGTATATATGTATATATGTACGCATGTATGTATATGTATGTATGTATGTATGTATGTATTTCAGTGATACTGAAATTATCTAAGCCCTGGGCGGGATTGGAACCCGGACCGCCGTAGTGGCAGCCGCAAACGCTACCACTGCGCCATGAAGTCGTGTGTTTACGTGTGTGTGTGTGTGTGCAAGTATGTGTATGTGTGTGTGTGTGTGTGCAAGTATGTGTGTGTGTGTGTGTGTGTGTGTGTGTGTGTGTGTGTGTGTGTGTGTGTGTGTGTGTGTGTGTGTGTGTGTGTGTGTGTGTGTGTGTGTGTGTGTGTGTGTGTGTGTGTGTGTGTGTGTGTGTGTGTGTGTGTGTGTGTGTGTGTGTGTGTGTGCGCGCCTATGACTATGGTGACGGCTTCAGCCGAAGCTACTAAGTGCCTCCTGGCGTAGGTTCCTCACCTTTCCCAATCAATTTTATTCAGCTGAGGGAAACACCCTCACCGCACGATGAAGGGTAAATGTCAATCAGATTCAGGTCATTCTGCTAAATGTGTTGACGGAAGAACTTTCGGTTTCGACAATCATATTTCTTCTAATGTATGACCAGTTGGACTGCACCGTATTGTAGTTCTGTTCCTCAGCGGAAGATGCACATGTTTAGAATTCTTCTCTTCGGTGGATGATGAAGCTTCTTCCGGGTAAGTCTTCAACATTTTCCCGCTCTGGTCCTTCCGCGGATTTCAAATCTCCTGCACCTGCCAGATGTTGGCCCTCGTCCCCGCTTCAGGGTCCAACATGATCCAAAGAGTCCGGGCAAAAACCTGCTTTTGAGACTCCTCGAGTGTCTCTTCTCCATAGAGGCAGACCTCTAAAGCTCCTGGTCTTCTTAAACGGTTCCAAACGTCTCTCCTTATCCGTTGCTTGACCTTGAGGTATTTGATCTCGGGGACAGAGTAAGGCAAGAAACCCTCAATCATCTCAAGCAGGAGGCAGCCGAGGGACCAGACATCGGCTTTGCCTCCGGCGTAAGGGTGCTGGCTGAGGCCCAGCACCTCCGGGGCCATGTACCATAAGGTACCCTGAACCAAGATCTATATATACCAGGTCTAACCACTTCCGACCGAATTTCGAGAGTTGGCGCAGCGGGCCCGTGACATCACCTGGCTGCTCAAAGTGGGGTTCGCGCGTCCCGTTGCTGTTAGTTGATGTTGGTTCGTTGTACGGGCAAGTCGCAGCCTCCGCCCGCACCGCTCCACGCAATTAGTTATATTCTGACAATGAAGATCTATATATACCGGTATATATAGATCTTGACAATATGGCTTATTGTACCATTAAGGGTTGTGGCTCAAACCAAAGAGGAATTAAGCCAAATGTTAATTTTCATCGTTTCCCTGCAAATACACGCACATGTGAACGTGTACACATATAAGCACACACGACGATATCTCCCCGTAAAATACAAGTATATAAACACACACACACACACACACACACACACACACACACACACACACACACACACACACACACACACACACACACACATATGTGAACGTGCACACACACACACACATGCACACACACACACACACACACATACACACACACACACACACATATGTGAACGTGCACACACACATACACACACACACACATATGTGAACGTGTACACATATAAGTACACACGACGATATCTCTCCTTCCCGTAAAATAAAAATATATAAATACACTTACACATCCGATCCACTTCTCTCGGTGGCGTAATCGCTTGAGTGTCAAGCGTTCAATGTCAAGATATTGGCGGTATCTGGTTCGAAGACTGGCCAGGTTTAATTTTTTTTTCAGTCTCGCTGCGCTTCGAGTCGTTACTCCAACTCTCGTGGGCGGGGAGTTGGAGATATGTGTGCGTGTAAGTTCATAGATCGGACATACGAGCTCTGAGCTCTCTTCCGGGAGGGAAATAGCTGTCGATCACGAGTCCAATACGTGATCCAAAAGACAAAGATGAATCACACACACATGTGAACATGTACACATATAAGCACACACGACGATATATCCCCTTCCCATAAAATACACACACACACACACACACACACATATGTGAACGTGTACACATATAAGTACACACGACGATATCTCTCCTTCCCGTAAAATAAAACTATATAAATACACACACACACTTCTTAAAAGTCAGACGACTCGGTGGCGCCATAGGTAGAGAGTTTGGCATATAATGATATGATATCGACGGTATTTGGTTCGAATCCTGTCCAGGTTTAATTTTTTTTCAGTCTCGCGTGTAAGTTCATAGATCGGACATACGAGCTCTGAGCTCTCTTCCGGGAGGGAAATAGCTGTCGATCACGAGTCCAATACGGGATCCAAAAGACCAAGATGAATCACACACACATGTGAACATGTACACATATAAGCACACACGACGATATATCCCCTTACCATAAAATACACACACACACACACACACACACACACACACACACACACTGATAATAGCAATGAGCTAGAGAGAGAGATAATGGAGGGAAAATATAATAGTTCCAGTCTTCCTTAGCATTTCACAGTTTTCTTCAGTGTTTCACAAAGAGAAAACAGAAGCAGCCAGATGACGTCAGAAGCTGCGCAGAACGGTTCAAGCGGTTAGACCTGGTGTATATAGATCTTGCCCTGAACGACACTAATGTTTCGCTCGTAGACGTCCGATCTCTTGACAGCAAGTCCGAAGTCGATAAGTTTGAGGACCTTGCTGCCGCCGTCCAGGACGACGTTGCTGGACTTGAGATCAAGGTGGACGAAGTGGCTCTCGTGGATGAAGGCCACGGCTGCCACGAGCTGCCGGAAGAACTTGATGATCCGGTTGCCCCATGCCCTGGAGTGCGAGCTGGCGTTCTTCTGCACCAGGTCGAGCAGAGTTCCTGAGAGGCAGAACTCGGTGTTGAGGATCATGTCTTTCTCTTTGTCGTCGACAACGTCCAATAACCGAACGATGTTCGGATGGACAAGTTCTCTGAGGGCCTCCATCTCACGGATGAAGGTCTGGATGGTTTCTTCGTTTCGGGATTTTGGCGACACCCAAGAGACGCGTGGCGGTGCTCGAGACCACCACGGTCTTCCCGAAGCTCCCCTCGTCTAAGTTGAAGCAGACGACGTACTTGTCGAGGAACGAAGACCTTGCTGGCTTGCTGTCAGTCGAATGTTTTTCCTCCTCTGAAGCTTCTTTCTTGTGTGGGGCTTCTTGGTGAGGTTCCTTGTCGTGAACAGTCTCACCTGGAGGATTCATCTCGCCTACAGGAGGATCCTGTCCTGAGGCGGCGTCCTTCACGCAACAAGCGAAAAGGGAGAGTAGGCGCAAAGGCGAAGAGCGCGTTGGCGCATGCGCACGCAGTCGAAACGGCGAAGTCGAGCCATTACGACAATTTCGTTGAAGTCGGCGGCGGAGGTCGTGCCGACCAGCAGATCAGTTACCGAAGGGGAGATTAAGGAAAAAGTGTGTGTAATCATGATTGCATATGTACACACACACTCATGGTGCAGTTGGTAGAGTTCCCGGCTGCCACTACGGTGGTCCGGGTTCGAATCCCGCCCAGGGCCGAAATAATTTCAGTATCGCTGCTCTACGGGTTGTTACTTCAATTCTCGTGGGTGGGTGGTTAGGTGTGTGTGTGCGTGTAGGGTCACAGCATTACCCATAGATCGGTCACATAAGCTCTCAGCTCTCTTCCGGGAGGGAAATAGCTGTCGATCACGAGTCCAACACGTGATGCAAGACCATGGTGAATCACACACACGTATGCACACACACACACGCGCTAGCACACACACACACACACACACACACACACACACACACACACACACACACACACACACACACAAGCACGCACATATGCACGTATACACACACACACACACACACACACACACACACACACGCACATACATACACATGTACACACACACATACATGCATACATACCAGTACACACATATACACACAACTACTTGCCCACCAGAGCTGGAGTGCCGGCTTGCAGTGTAGAGATGCTTTTTTTTTATCCCTTGGAGAGACTCGAACTTGGATTACTGAATTAGAATGGTACCACTGCACCATCGAACTGTATGATTGTGCGTGCGTGTGTGTGTGTGTGTGTGTGTGTGTGTGTGTGTGTGTGTGTGTGTGTGTGTGTGTATTCACTTGGTCTTTGGATCACGTGTTGGACTCGTGATCGACAGCTATTTCCCTCCTGGAAGAGAGCTCAGAGCTCGTAGGTCCGATCTATGGGTAATGCTATGACCTTGCACACACACACACCCCCAACTCCCCGCCCATGAGAGTTGGAGTAACACCCCTCAGCGCTGCGATACTGATATATTTCAGCCCCGGGCGAGAGTCGAACCCGGACCTCCGTAGTGGCAGGCCAGAGCTCTAACCACAGCGCCATGTGTGTGTGTGTGTGTGTGTGTGTGTGTGTGTGTGTGTGTGTGTGTGTGTGTGTGTGTGTGTGTGTGTGTGTGTGTGTGTGTGTGTGTGTGTGCGTGTGTGTGTGTGTGTGTGTGTGTGTGTGTGTGTGTGTGTGTGTGTGTGTGTGTGTGTGTGTGTGTGTGTGTGTGTGTGCGTGTGTGTGTGTGTGTGTGTGTGTGCCTGTTTGTATGATTCGTATATATATGTGGATATGTGTGAGCGTGAGAGCGCTTATGTGTATTTCTCTAATTGTAATTACCTATTTGTAATACACAGGAAAAAGGTGCTACACAATACTCTTCAATTGAGGATTGGGCACGCAAACATATCGAGATCCTTTGGTGTTAGGTACAACAAACATCTAACAAGTCCGTCACCATGAGGAAGCAACTAACATGTTAGCTTGTCCGAAGAATATTGCCCTTTGGCTCGTTTCACACGTATCGACATTTCGCCGTGCGCCGTCCACGGCACGACGTCGTGCTCTCAAATAACCAAGACTGTCTAAGGACGCTTTCACACGTCACGACCACAACCATGTGTGAAAGCATGATTTAAGAGCACGACGTCGTGCCGTAGACGGCGCACGGCGAAAAGTCGATGCGTGTGAAAAGAGCCTAAACGAAAACTCTTACATAGCGGAAACGTATCGTCAGAGCTCTTGGGTTGTTGAGGACCTCTCCCCTTCGGAAAATCACGAACTCGATCTCTCTCGAACTCAGAGCCAGCGTGGCTCCGGTATGAGTCGGGAAAATTCAATGTTGGGCCAAAAGGGGTCCAGCTGAAAGGAACTTTATGGGATAAAGGGATCCAGCGTTGGAACTTTTAATGGGTGATGGAGGGAGGGGCGAGCGGGAGGGAGGGAGGGAGGAAAGGTGGGAGGAGGAAAGATGGGAGGAGAGAAGATAAGGACAGAGAGGGAAAAGACAGGGGACAGGGAGGAAAGGGGAAAGGGAGGAAGAGTGGGGAGGGCTGTTGGAGGAGGATAAGGTGGAGGTAAGTGATGTGTAGGAAGGGAGGGAGGTAGGAGGGTGTGGTGGAAGAAGGGAGGGAGAGAGGGAGGGGGGAGGGAGGAGGGTGAGAGGGAGGAGGGTGAGGTGGAGGAAGGTGATGTGGAGGAAGGGAGGGAGGGAGGGAGGGAGGAGGGTGAGGTGGAGGAAGGGAGGTAGGAAGGGAGGAAGGGAGGGAGGAAGGGAGGGAGGGAGGGAGGGAGGGAGGGAGGGGGGGAGGAGGGTGAGGCGGAGGAAGGGAAGGATGGAGGGAGGGAGGGAGAGAGGAGGGAGGAGGGTGGGAGGGAGGGAGGGAGGGAGGGAGGAGGGTGAGGTGGAGGAAGGGAGGAAGGAAGGGAGGAAGGGAGGGAGGGAGTGAGGAGGGTGAGGTGGAGGAAGGGAGGGAGGGATGAGGGAAGGTGGGAAGTGAAAGGGGAAAGAGAGGAGTAGAAGATTAAAAGTAAAAAGGAAAAGAGAGAAGAGGGAAGGGTGGGGAGGAGGAGCAAGCGGGAGAAAAAGAGGGAGGGAGGGAGGGAGGGAGAGAGGGTTGAGGGAGAAAGGGACGTGTGAAGGTGGAAGGATAAAAGGAGAAGAGAGGGGGTAAGGGTACGTAGGAAGAAAAGATTACAATACATTCATCCACAGACGCATTTTACATATGAATCTATATCCACATCCATAACTGCACCTTAAACAGCATAATTCATACCTACATTCACCCTATACACACACCTACACACAAACGCACAAACACATCTACACACACACACACACACACACACACACGCACGCACGCACGCACACAAACGCACAAACACACCTACACACACACACACACACACACACACACACACACACACAGGGATGACCTCCTCCTCCTATGGTATTACCCATTCACCACCTTAACCCTTTGACCCCGACGTCCTTCCTCGGCCATTTGTTGTCATTTTATTCCACTCTTCTCCAACTCTTTTGTTCTTTTACTCTCCTTTTACCTCTCTCTCTCTCTCTCTCTCTCTGTATCAGACAAGAGTTTCTTTGTTTCCCCAACGCCCTAAACCACCCCAACTCCCTCACCCTCTTTTTAACCCAAAAGGTCCCTAAAATATCGAGGCAATGTACCCATTCATTCACGTAACCTTTTGTAGCATATGAAGTCTCGTTTATGTCACACATTCCTATTCCTTTTTGAATCTCCACTACGTCTCTCCCCATTTTCCTTTTCTTCAAACTCCTCCACCACCTCTTCCTCCACCTCTTCCTTCTCCATGTCTATCTCTTCCTCCACCTTCTCTACCTCATCCTCCACTTTGTCCAACTCCTCCTTCATTCTTTTTCCTCCATCTCCTCCTTCATCTTGTCCACCTTCTTCACTCCTCCTCCTCTTCCTCCACCTTTTTCTTCTCCTTACCTACCTCTTCCTCTGCCTCCTCCTTTCCTTCTTCCCCCTCTATTTCATTCTCCTCCTCCTCCTCCTCCTCTATTTCATTCTCCTCTTCCTCCTCCTCCTCAACCATTTTATATCACAAGCCGCGACTCTTGACTTCTCCCTCAAAATCTGTCATTGAGGAAATAATTTCTTCGTCGTTTGTCATCATTTTCGAATATCATCTTTGTAATCACTTTTCTCTTGCAGGTCGCAGTGATGAACTTCTTGCCACTGGAGCCTGCATAGATTATGATTATGATTATTGTGAATATCATCATCATCACCACAATCATCATCACCATCATCATCATTATCAGTAAAGGATTACAAAGGCAGAGCATGCCGACAGGAGACCTTTTAGTCCATGTCTAGGTCAAATGCGAAAAAATCATAATGATAGATAAATAAATAAAAACTGTAATAATGTAGATAACAAAATACATAAATAAATGCATAGGTATAGTTAAGTAATAAACAAATAGGTAAATAGTAAATAATAATAAATTGACATATAACTAATAAATAAATTGACATGCAACTAATAATATCATTTCAATACTTTTTCTTTTTTGAGGAAAGTTTCCATTTACTAATACAGTACTTACTAAAATAGATTCATATTCTATTAGCTCTTGCGTCTTTTTTTGTGTGTTCAAGATTATCTTCTTCTGTTTATGATTCTAGCCTCATCTTAGTTAAGTTGTCTAGTCAAAACGGTTAAAAAGTTTAAGGTAGTTAAACAAACCCTTTATCAAAGTCTTAGCCTTGGCAATGCATACGGTTAATCTTCGTCCAATTCTTTAAGAATTCAAAAAAAGATGCACGAAGACGACGAATAAAAAAAACAAAAAATGGCTCTAGGTTTCATGTACAAAACCTAAGCCGGATTTACCTTTCACGTTTCTCCTCATTCCCTCTACTACAGTTTAATATTAAAAAGGAAGATGGAGGAAAATGGAGGAAGATGGAGAAGGATGAAGGGGTGGAGGTCACCTTTTACAATTTTTTTCTTCTTTTCTTTTAGTCTTCCTTCTCAGCGACGCTAAAGTGTTTATGTTCATCCTAAGGCGGATCATTAAAACCTTTCGAGGAGTCTCCAGAGACCAGTCCTCCCCTGTGAAGTGTTCATTGCTTGACTGACTAACAAGGGATATGATATACAGAACCACTTATAAGGCATCAAATGCATGAGAAGAATCTATAAAACAGAGAATGACTAACTCCTCCCTGTACTTTATCAGGATGAGAATCTTTATCTCTAAAAGGAAAATAGAATAATGAAATAGAAATTAAATTAAATAAATGATGAAATAATAAAAAGTAATAATGATCATGATAATAATGAAAATTATAATAATAATAATGATAATAATGATGATAATAGTAATAATGGTAATAACTGTGATGATAATAATAATGGTAACAATAATGAAAAATAAAAACAATAAAAATGGTGCCGACAAAATTATGGCGAGAATTTTATGACAAAAATATATATATAACAACAAAAATGAGCGACAAAAATAAAAAGCGACCAAAATAAGACAAAAAAATGTGACGACAAAAAATGTGACTACAAAAACGAGATCAACAAATAATGAGCAACAAAAAATGAGCATAAAAAAAAATGATAGCAACAAAGATTATAGCAACAAAAAGATAACAAAAACTATTAGAATATAAAAGTAACAATAAAAAAAAATAAAACCAATAGAAAAAACAAACAAAAACAAAAATAAAGAAACAAAAAATAGTAAAAAGAAATAGTAAAAAAAAACAATAAAAAGAAGCAATAGAGGAAACAGTAGAAAAACAAAAAACAAAATATTAAAAAACAATAGAAAACCAATAGCAAAGCAATAGAAAAATACAAAATAGAAAAATGCAAAATTAGAAAAATGCAAAAACAGAAAAATGCAAAAGAAACAGAAAAAATAGAATACAAAAAAATTGAAAAATACAAAAAATTGTAAAAATAAAACTAATAAAAATATAAAACATAGGAAATACAAAAAATAGTAATAATAAAACAATATAAAATATAAAATATAAAATGAAAAATAGAAAATACAAAAAATAGCAAATAGAAAAAATAGAAAAATACAAAAAATAGAAAAATGAAAAATAGAAAAAATAAAAAGCTGAAAAATAGAATAGTATTTAAAATATAGCAATAAAATTATAGTAATAAAACAGTAGAAATAAAAACAATAGTAATGAAAATAAGTTATTTAGATAATAATGATAATAACAACAAACAACAACAACAATAACAAAAATATATACAAATAAATAGACAAATAAAATAAATAAGAATAATTTCATTCTGTTGTGACAGAATCTAGCACTTCGTTTCAGTTCACAACCTCATCAGGGTTGAGTAAAAACTGGTGATGGGATGGTACGTTATAGTATCGTACAATTGTCTTGTGTATTATATATATGTATTACTCAATTGGGACTAGTATATTTTCCCCATTGTATTATTAATTAGTATAGGTATTTTGGGACATTAATCTAATTATTGATTATATTGTCTAATTTTATAAAAAAAAAATTAACTTTATATACGAGTATGTAGGGAGAACCAAGCGTTTTTTCTGCCAACCCAGGGTTTGGCTTCAGTCTTGCTTGTAGGCTGCAAGTTGGGAACACTCCTCCTTTATTTCTCGTGTGAATTGATTAAATTGTGAATTAATACACATTATTATCAAAGTAGATGCTTTTTAATTGCCACCCTACAACAAAATAAATTAATAAAGATGAATAGATGAAATAATCCAATTCCCTTGGGAATAGGGCTGAATACAAAAATAAATGAATAAATGAACAAATAAATAAATAATTAGATAAATAAATAAATAAATAATAATAATAATAATAACAATAACAATAATAATAACAATAATAATAATAACAATAACTAATAAAAATGAATACACAAAAAAATAGAAAAAATAAAACTGATACTTTATATGAGCCCGATAATAATAAGTAATAATATATACATATATGTAAATATATACATATATATATAATATAATATTCATATATGTATATATATAAATATATAAATATATATATATATATATAAATATATATATATATATATATATATATATATGTATGTATGTATATATACATTCAAGATAGGTACACAGCTATTTGTCAAATAGCTAGATACATAGATAGTTGGATAGCTAAATGAGAAGCTGGACAACTGAACAACTTAGTGATTAACAAAGCTAGACTGATAAACAACCAAGAGGTTTAAATGCCTAAACTTATAAATAAATACATTTTTAAACAGCTAAACTGTTAAGTTGGTCAACAGTTGAACAGCAAATATTGAACAGGAAGATAAATAAATATATAAAAAAAAAATGGTTAGATGAATAGACAGATAATGTTTATCAATTAATTTCGCATGCATACATGTGTCCCAGTCATGTTTTTGACAACTAAATTATACTTACGTATGATATGATTGATGTCGACTATAACCAACTATATTTCACTGTAATCTGTTTCATTACTTTTCTCGTAAACTCGCGTACGCTAACTCGGGTTTAACTCAATGTTAACTAAGCAATCCGATTAATCATTTCGTTGGATTTTATTAATCTATTCTGGCTGCCATCAGATGATTTTATTACTCTGAAAGGTATTCCTTCTTGTAGCAAAAGGGTTGAACTTGTTTTAAACAAAATTGTTGTAAGTCATAAAACAATTCTACTAATTCTTGTTCACATATCGTTTCGGTCACCTTCCTTACACATCATCAGCCTTCTTTATTAATTTGCTTTATCACTCTCATCTCAAGCAGAATATCAAATATTTCACATTCCTTTAACCCCCCCATTCATTTATTCTAAGCAAAAATAAACAACATATTATTATTTAATTCCAAAGAGTTTTAACTATTCTTCCACCACTCCTCGTCCTCTTCCTCCTCCTCCTCCTCTTCCTCCTCCTCGTCCTCCTCTTTCGCGTCCTCTTCCTCCTCCTCGTCCTCGTCCTCCTCCTCTTTTTCCTCGTCCTCCTCCTCCTTGGATCCGCGAAGGCTTTGTATTATGCAGGAGCGGACTCTTCCAAATGCACAACACAGAAGTCCCGCTCTCCTATTGCGGTCGCCGCGAAACCGCCTCACCATCAATCAAAGACCGACCTCTGCATCATTAGACTCATATCATTCCCACAGTATCCAGCCCGTGATCATTTGTAAGACAACTTAGTAGGTTCCAACCAGGAGCTGCTGGCATCATAATGCAACGTCTCTTTCTTTCTTTGTTGTCTCTTTCCTTCTTGCTTTCTCGTTCTTTTCTGCTGTGATTTTTTTTTTTTGGTTTCCTCTACCTCAGCCTTTCGTTTTTTCTGTCATAGTTTCTTTCATGATTCCTCCCTTTTCTCCTTCATATTTTGCCTACTTCTTAGACTTGTTTACCTTTCCTATCTCCTTTCCCTGGCTGCCTTCTTCCTCCTTCCCTTCCCTTCCCCTCCCTTCGCTCTCATCAACTCTCATCCTCTTCCTTGTTTCTATTCTTTCGTCACTTGTTGTGCGCCCCTCCCTCCCTCCCTCCCTCTCTCTCTCCATTTATCCACACTTCTCTAAAGCTCACCCTCCTTTCCGTTATCCTCATCCTCTTTCCATCCTTTTCTCTTATTCTTGTTCCTCTTTTGTACCTCTTCCCCACCTCCCTCTCTTCTTCCTCCTCTTCTTCCTTCACCCCATCATCATCTTTTATCTTTTCCACGTCTATCTCTTCTCTCTCTCAACATTTTCACCTATCCTTTATTTTCTTCCTACACAGCCTCCCATTCCCTCCCTCCCTCCCTTATCTTTCTCTTATTTTCTCCTTCGTTCATCACTCCCCTTCTCTCTCACTCCCCCTTCCCTCTCTCCCTTCTCTCTCTCCTGCCCTCTACTTCTTTCATTACTTTCCCTCTTCCTTTCCCCCTTCCTTTTCCATTTCCTTTTCATACTTTTAATCTATTTTAACCCTTTTAGCCTACCTTCCCCTCTCCCTGTCTCCTGGCCCAGCAACCTACCTCTCCTTTTCCACCTCCGAATCATCAACCATTTTTTTTTCTTCATTTCCTTCTCGTTCTTTTACTCTCTCCTTCCCCTAGCACCTCCCCCCCGTCTCCTCTTCCTTTCTCCTAATCCAGCTACCTAACCCCTTCTTCCCTCCAACCCCTCTTCCCCCTAACCCCTCTTCCCCCTCCTCTTTCTCTCTTTCCATTCATCATAATAAAAAAGCATTACTCCCATATTCTGACTCTCGCTCTCCTTCACTTTGATAGAAAACGTAAGTCAAATTGGCTCACGCTACCGCTTCCTTCTCCTCCTCCTCCTCCTCTTCCTCCTACTCCTCTTCCTCCTCTTCTTCCTACTCCTACTCCCTCTCTTCCTCCTCTTCCTCTTCCTCCTCCTCCTCCTCTTCCTCCTCCTCCTCATCCTCATCCCCTTCCTTTCCTGTTCCTCTCCTTCTATCTCTTCCTCCTCTTCCTCCCTCTCCCCTCGTTCTTCACCTTTTTCTCCCTCTTTCTCCTTGTCGTCACACTGAACTCCCTCCTCTTACTCTTCCTTCTCCTCCTCCTCCTCCTCACCTTCTACTCCTCTTCCTAATCACCTTCTCCTTCTTCTCCTCTTCCTCATCTCCCTCTTCCTTTTCCTTTTTCTCCTTCCTCCCCTCCTTCACTCCCTCATCTTTTTCTACCTCCCACTCCTCCTTCGCCTACCTTTCTACTCTTCCTCCTGTTCTCCTCTTCCTCCTCATCCCCGTCTCCTGTTACTCATTCCTGATACTAATCATCTTCATCCTCACATCTACCTAATTTCCTCCTCCCCCACCTCTCCTTTACTTCCCTCATCTATCTTTTCCTCCTCCTCCTCCTCCTCCTTCTCCTACTCTCTTTTTCTTCCTCTTACTCACCTTTTCCTCCACTTTTCCTGTTTCTCATCTACCTCGTCTCCATCCTCGTCATCACTGTTGATCCAATTTCCTTCTCATCTTCTCCTTCCCACTCTCCTCCTCCTCCTCCTCTCACTCTTCCTCCCCACCTCATCTTTCTTATCCTCATCCTTATCTTTCTCATACTCCTCTTGTTCCTTCAATCCCTTTCTCCTTCTCCTCCTTTCACTCTCCTGTTATTCCCCCTCCTCCTCCTTCCTTCTCTTCCACTTCTCTTTCTTCTTATCTTCTCCTCCTCCTCCGTTTGCCTGCTGCTCCTCACTGCCTTCCATCCCTTTATTCTCTTCCTCCTCTCCTTCCTATTCCTTGCCGTTCCTCGTCCCTTTCTCCTTCTCCTCCATGTCTTTTTCATCCTCCTCTGCGTATGCCTGCTGATCCTCAGTGTTTTCCTCCTTCCCTTTCTCCTCTTTTCCTCCTTTCCTTCCTGTTCCTTGTTGCTCCTCGTCCCCTTCTCCTTCTCCTCCTCCTCCTCCTCTCTTTCTTCCTCCTCCTCTTTGTTTGTCTTCTGTTCCTCCCACTGCTCTCATTCCCGGAGATGCAGTGTCAATTTGTCACGTCGTTATCCCTTCACACAATTATCCCTTCATTTCCATCTCATTTAGTCTTTCTGGCCTCCGCCCTCTCCGTGGGATGCACAGTTCATATGTTTCATTAAGGCTAAAACCTTAAGGCTGAATTAACAAGGGAGTTCTGTGAGTACCGAACTTTGTGCCTACACTTGTAAGGGTTGTTAATATCATATGTTAAAGCTACTATGTACTGATGACTACGAAAAAAGGAAAAAAGAAATATATATACATATATATATATATATATATATATATATATATATATATATATATATATATATATTATATATATATATATATATATAATATATACATATATATATACATATATATATATATATATATATATATATATATATATATATTATATACACATATATACTAACTTGTTTTAACTATTTAAGTTGGTGTCATAAGGCTGTAGTTTTCCCAGCGCTTCTATCCTTATAGACAATCTCGAGTTCTTTTGAATAGTAATAGTGAATTCATCAGTTGAGGAAAATTGATTAGCGGTGGTCAAACTATTTATGTGAAATTATTGAGAAGACAAATGACAGATCTCTGACTTTATACTTTGGGCTTTTGAAAGAAAGCTTTGGAATACTTACATCAAGCCAATGGTGAATTCCATATGTCTCACTGTAACTGTTTTAATTTATTTTTTCATTTAATTGAGATATTTTTTTGGGGGAAGAATGAAGCATCAAATGATCGAAATCCAGCATCGTTTCGTGTCTGTCTCTTAGATGAATTAAATCGTCTAAAACAAAAACAAAACCACAAAGGTTAAAAGGGGGTTAATAAGTGGGAAGATTCAGAATGTAGATATTTTCGATTTAAGTTAAAGGTTAAAGTATAACGTGGAAATAAATCACATGGGTCTTTTGCTTCTTTGATGATGATAGTGTCTGGGGCTAGAAACAAGTCAGTCCAATACCTACAAAGCCCTCATACCAAGTGGCGTAATCAAGAATATGCTGGTCTCGCATTCACTTAGTTGTGGATTCGAATCCCGCACTCCTCTCCCATTCCTAGCAGATAAGGCACCTCACGACCTGGCGTAGCCTCGTTACCCCCCTCGAACCATCTGAAGATTCTCTTCAATCAAGAGGATTTTCTTTTTCATCAATAAAGCCTTTATATCCATTAACACTCTCAATACCTTATGAGGCTTATATGTCCTCTCAGGAAAGCCCTGAAGGAATTTTTATTTCGCGAAAGGAAATCCTTGTAGTCAAAGGATCTTATCCGAGCTACTCCGTCCTCTTTGATCTCTCTTCTATGCTCTCCTTTCTGTCCTTCCTTTGCTGTTTTCCTTAGAAAAAAAAAAAACTTTTTCGTTTACTTCATAATGGAGACCTTTTTCTCATTCATTTTTCGTTCATTTAACATAATTACTTGGCTCATTTCCTTAGAAAAACTTCTTAATTTCCTTTTTCATCGTGTAGATCTATTTCTTATTCATTCGTTACTATTTCAACTTGATTCATTTCATCATCATATTAGTAGAAACCTATCCTTTAATCTTTCTCAGTCCATATGTCATCTATTTAGTATATATTCAAGAGCATACAAACTTATTTGTATCATTTCTAGATAAACTTTGCTACAATTCACGTAGCAGTCATAGAAGTACTGGGGAAGTACATACATACATACATATACCAAGGCTTTTTCCCCCTTACAAGGGGGGTAGCCAAAAAGAAAAAGGCATAAAATCATTCCCACCCATTCCATCCCTGAATACACTCCACACCCCTCCACCCTCCCTCTTATCTTAGCACCTCCTGAATGACGGGTCATCCCAGCACCTTGTCCACTGCCCTGGGTCAGAAGCAGTGTCGCAAGACACAGCACATCCACAGCAAGGCCGCTTCATTAAATCGTCGACCCCCCTCTCCGTCCCCCCATTGCATAAAATGAGAGGAAGTAGTTGTTAAAATGTACAATCATTCACACTATGAAACCATGTTGTTCTATATTAGGTTTCATCATTTTCCATTGCTTGATTGTCATTCAATCCCTAATTCGCCTTGTTCATATATCTGTCTCAATTCTACTCAATTCTACTCATTAATTTATTTACTTTGATCAGTTACCAAAACTGCAACAGTATATGTTTAACTGAGTAAAATGTTTTTATACGTGTCAGTTACGTAACCATATTATATATATATATATATATATATATATAAATATATATATATATATATATATATATATAATATGTATTTGTCGCGATTAATACAAAACAAAACATTAGAACTGATGTTGATTTAACATTATTCTCTAAATATACAGATTGACATTTTAGTAAAGCATGATAAACTCTGAGAGAAATCCGAGAATTATTGGATGAATATATAATCTCCTCGAAAGCCACAGAAAAAGACGAAAAAAGAAAACAGAAAAATTCTATATCAGTAAAGTTTGGGGACTACAGACCATATGTTCAGAAATGTAAATTTAATTAAGATTTTTTCTGAACGAGGTAAAGGCATCACGCTTAGTATATAGCCTAAGCTTCCAGGCTTTAAATTGTGCATATCATAACAAAATTCTTCATTTATCTATTTACTTGTTCATTTATTTCTTTTTTTGTTTATCAATTTGTTCATAATTCCTGTTTATCTACCTATTTATCTACTTATCTACCTCTCTATTTATTCACTTTTTTATTTCTTCGTTTGTTCATTCTTTTATTCTTGTACCTCACAGCTATTTCCTTCCCATTCCAAGTTCCTAAGCCAATGTTCTCCCTAACATCCCTTCCCGTCTCTTAATATCCCGAATACTTACGCTCCCTTTTTATGTTTTTCATTACGGTGCTCCCCCCCCCCCCACCACCACCACCACTATACCCTTATTTTCTCTTGCTTGTACTCGGACTAGCTTACGACTTTTCCCTCATTTTCCCTCTCCATTTTTAGGAATTCCTCCCCTCCCTTACACTCGTTCATTCTCTCAAAACATGAGCAATCTTCACAGGATGGTCCCTTTATCTTTTCTACGGGTTTGGCTAGAATGGCCGCCTATGACAGGGACACTCAGCCTGGGTTTCGTCACGTATGAACCATACTTATTAATTGCTGTTCGTTAGCGTACTGGAGAAGACCACTTACACTCTGAATTTAATAATACAGTCTTTTTATTTGTGACCCAATTTGTAGCCCTTAGTGGTCCACAATGTGGCCCATGGTTCATAGGCTGTGAACCATTGATCTATGAGGTTACGACAGGAGTCACTTATCTGTGACTAAAACAGTCACCTTTGGTTTACAGGTCATAGGATAAAATTGGTTTCAAAGACGGGCTGATCTTATACGAAGTAATATCAAAATCAGTGAGCAGCTTCAGCCCACTTATGATAATTCATAATGCATGCAGTATTCATGAAAGTCTTCTTTCTTCGTTAGAATTACTGGCTCCATAATTTACCCAAACTTTTTCGATATTATGACGTTTTTCTTCACCAATTCTGAGTTAGGGTCTTAATGCTGGTTCTTGATTACTATTATGTTTCCATATTTTGATTACTACACATATCCAAGAGTTTACCTTTCCGTTCTTGAGATATAGAGAGATAGAAAGATAGATAGATAGATAGATAGATAGAGAGAGAGAGAAAGAGAGAGAGAGAGAGAGAGAGAGAGAGAGAGAGAGAGAGAGAGAATACATTACAGTATAAGTACAACTCGCCGTACAATATAACTATGATTTTTCATATTCTTTCGTCTCGATTCAAATATTCCATGCACATTTTTATAATATTTCCATGTTTGTAGTTTCAGAATTTCCGCTGTATTACTCTCCTATACTAACCCACCCTTACCGACTTCTTCCTCCCTTGTACTTTTTACCTATAAACCGGTTCATTTTCCTTTATGTCTTCCATTCCCTCACATTCTAAATATTTTTTGTAATTTGGGTCTTCGCTCATCCCCTGCCCAGCCACTATGTATATAACTTTTACTTCATTTCATGTCCCTATCCCCTCCAAGCTCATGCAAATTGCTATTCATTCAAGACCCTAATATGTTTCTACTTCCGTACTGTGCGGACCATTCAAACCTACACCCCAGTTTCATCCGCACATCTTGTTTCATATACTTTCCGTCCGCAGTTTTATTCAATGTCTTTTTAGTATCTTCATCATCTCTACCCTACTAGTGGCGTAATTGGAAGCGTGCTGGTCATGTATTCGTTTAGTCGTGGTTTCGAGTTCTATACTCCTCTCCGATTCCCGGCAGTGACTGTTACCTAACCCAACAGTACCCAAAGCGCTTATGCTAGCTGGCGTAGGCCCCAATTTTTTTTTTTTTTTTTTTTTTAAGATCGTACCTCTACTCCATTTTCTCATTTTGTTCCTCCTCTTTCTCCCCCTCTTCATCCTATTCTCTTAATCTTTATTTTCTCCCTCCTTTTCCTACTTCTCTTCATCTTCTCCATCCTCTTGCTCTCATAATTTTTTTCTCCGCCTCTTCCTCCTCCTCCTTCTTTTGTTCCTCATATTTCTCTTCCATTTCCTCGTCCTGTACATTGTCCTACTCTTCCTCCTCTTCCTACCTCTTCTCTTCCTCTTACGTCTTCCCATCTTCCTCTTCCTCTTTCACCTTCTCTGCCTATTTCTCTTTCACCTCTTCCTAATGATTCTTCTCTTCCTTTTCCTGCCCTTCTTCTCTTGCTTCTTATCCTCCTCCTCTTCCTTCTCCACCCCTTCTCCTCCTCTTGCTTCTCCTCCTCCTCTTCCTCTTCCTGTTCCTGATTCAAAATACATTTCTTAAGTCTTGGTGTCTCTAACTAGTTTCTTAGTTATACATTAACTTCATGTCTAGAACTAAACTTCCCCAATAGATTTACACATCTCCTTAGTCTATCTCCGCCATCTCCATACATCTCCCACATCACCCCATATGTCCCCCATCTCTCCCAATCTCCCCAACACTTCACCTACTCCATCACTCCATCTCCCCATCTCGCCTATCTATCTCCACCATTTCTCTACACTTTCCCGTCTCCTCCATCACCACCATCTCACATATCTCATCCATCTACTCTATCTCCTTCGTATTTTTTTTTTATATCCCCGACTACCACCAGGATACGGAATGTGACCTCATCTTAACACTACTGAAGACCTTCATTCATGTTCTTTCTCTCGCCTCTGCAAACCACAAGAAGCTTCTGCCTTTCCCGGTCCCCTACTTATCACCCTAAGCCTTTTCTTTTTGGCACCATAAGCTCCCTCTACCCTCCACCTCCTTTTTTTCGTCTCTATTTCTATCACGATAAACCCAATTACCTTCACTGGTGACGCTACCGGAAGTATGTTGATGTCTCTTTCGCTTAGTTGTGGGTCCGAATCCCGCACTCCTACCCGATTCCCAGTAGCGACTGTCGTTACCTGCCCCAGGAGTCCCTAAAGCGCATAAGAGGACAAAGGTGACGGCTTCGGCCGCAGCCACGCGCTTCCTAGCGTAGGTTTTTCATCTTCTGCTTTCTCTTCACCCTTATCTCTGTCTGAAAGTCTACATACCTTCTATATTCTAGATCAATATTCTAAGTCCATCTACTAAGAATGTCATACATGTCTTAATCCTTCGGAGTAAAGGTGTCGGCACAGTAGGCTAGCATGCTACTTGCTTTTGCTAAAACGTTTGAGTAGGAACGATTTCGGTTATAATATTCCAGACTTTCGTAAGCTTTAACCTCTCTCATTCAGCTTCGCACTATATGACGCAAGAATCATCTGATATTTTGGACATTTGAAAAAAAGAAAAGAGTGTAACCGAAATCGTTTCTACTCAGACGAAATAGCAAAGACAAATAGCATGTTAGCGGGAACTGCCTAGTGTCCCACCACCCACCTTATATGTATTAATATATCTTACTCTCGCATACCATGTCCTCGTTTTCCAAATTTCTTTTTTTTTTTTTTTTCCTCACCCCAAACATCCCTTCCAGTGTCTTCGTCCACATTCCCCCCCACCTCCTAAAAAATACAACCAGCCCTCCCCCTCCCCCTCCCAATGTTCTTTGTCATCATTTCCTCCTCATTGCCCTTCTCCCTGCCCTCTCCCTCCCCCTCCCCCTCCTCCCCATCGCTTCCCCCCTCACCTCACCTCCCCTCCCCCTCCCCATCACTTTCCCCTCTTGCTACGGCTCCCAGCCTCCATTTAATAATCCGAAATTATTCAAAACCACAAACTTTCAACATGAATACCGTTGCCTCTCCCTGATACTCTCCCCCCCCACCTCCCTCGTGCCACGCGTGCCATGACGTGGCACGCAGTGTAAAATCGTGCCATGCCGTGCCAAGCCGTGCCACGCGTGTCGGAACGTATGCCGCATGGCGTCACGCTCTTACGTGTCCCATTATGACACATTACGACATATTACGTTTTATAGTGCCATGTAGTTCTTTTCGTATCAGATTACGTGTGTCATTGAAGTTATATCTGCGTCACGCTCTTTCATACCGCATTATGACACATTACGACATATTACGTCATATGACATCACGTCATGTTTTCCGTATCATGTTACGTCGTGTCAATTATTGAAGTTATTCGCTTCGTCACGCTGTCACTTGATATCACGTCACTTAATAAAGTTATTCATTTCGTTACACGTGACACTTGAGTACGTGACGTGGGTGTATCACCCAAATATGGTGCCTTCGAAGTGGCTAAGTCATCCTCCCCATCCTCGTAATATTTCTTATGCAACTTTTCTTACAAGACGTGTACCTTACTAAAATTCTGAACCTAACTTTACAGAGATTTAATTGTAAAGAAGTTTGTAGCTCTGCGAACACTTTTTATACTCCTTTTCTCAAATGCCAGCTGGACGGTTCCACCACCTGCCCTTCTCTCCACCTCCACTACCTTCCCCCCTCCCCCCCTCCCCCTCCCCTGTGACTCGGTCTTCCTGGTGTGATTGTGTCTACGTTTGGAATCTACCTTTAGAACACCTTAGATGCATTGCATTCATGTACTACTTCTTACCCATTTCTGTGCATCTGTCTGTCGGTCTTTCTCCCTAAGCCCTATGGGGTATTGACTACAAGTTTTACGTTGTTGATATCTTAAGGACTTTTGTCACATCCATTCGGACCCGAGCCGCCGATTAATTTTTATAATTGGAGACTAATCTTTACTATAAAAAGATAAATAAATAAAATAAATAAACGTTGACCGCTTTTAAATTCTACTGCCCCTCCGCCCTGGTACTCTCTAATGTGTCTTTACTATTCCTGTCCACAGGGATAGAAGCACTAGTTATTGCTGATAAAATACTTTAACCCACACCCAAACTCCCTCTTTCCTCCACATAGAACTCCTCTTTCTTCCTTTCCTTCCAAAAAGAATCACTCCTTATTCCCAAGGAGTACACCCCTTTCATGATACTCCTTTCCCCTTTGCAAGGGAACTACTTTAGCCTCGCAGGGGTACTCCTTTAGCCTCGCAGGGGTACTCCTTTAGCTTCGCAGGGGTACTCCTTTAGCCTCGCAGGGGTACTCCTTTAGCCTCGCAGGGGTACTCCTTTAGCCTCGCAGGGGTACTCCTTTAGCCTCGCAGGGGTACTCCTTTAGCCTCGCAGGGGCACTCCTTTAGCCTCGCAGGAGCACACCACTGCAGCACAAGGTTCCTCCCTCCTTCTCCTCAGGTTTCAGCCCCATTCCCTTGGGAGAAGTGATTAATTACTCCCACATACGCCACCAGTGCACTGCCCCCTGCTCCCTCCCTCCCTCCTCACATCCCTTCCCTATCTCAGCTACTTTTCATCGGAACCTCTTCAGACTCCTAATTATAGATCATTTCGTTTTTATCCTACTAATTGCACATCCCTTCCCTTCATACAACCAAACGTTACCCTGTACTCTCCTTCACGTTCATCTGCACATATATATACATACATACATGCATGCATACTCTCCTTCACGTTCATCTGCACATATATATACATACATACATTCTTGCATGCACACACACACACACACACACACACACACACACACACACACATATAATATATATATATATATATATATATATATATATATATATATATATATATATATATATATATTGAACATTTTCAGAAGCTCTGCCGTGGGATTCGAACTTCTAAAAATGTTCAATCTATCTTTAACACACACATATATACATATATATATATATAAATATACATATACACATATATATATATATTATATATATATATATATATATATATATATATACATATATATATATATATATATATATGTATATACATATTCCAACCATGAACGCATGAAATATATATTTTACGTGGGTCATTTTGTAGATAAGTTTAACATATAGTCGTTTATTTGTTGATCTTTTTTTTGTTAGTCTAAGTATTGTACATGTATCCTTGTTGTCATACATAATACACTATTGCCATATATCCCCACAACATTTACGTGTATCATTTATACAGCATTTCAGTGTCTAACTTATAAGTGTTTATCTGTTGAATAGATACGAGGTCATATATCTGCTAAACGTCTGTTGTATATAATCACCGCTGCCGTATATTCACTCTGCATTTACTTACATCATTTATACACTATCTCATTGTGGCACATTTATTATATGTCCTGCGGAGCTAAAAGCATCTGTTATATAGCTAAACATAAATGAATAGATTTATTTCCATCTCTGATACGACAGCAACTTGTGTTTATCAAGCTTAATAACATAGTACTGTTGTGTACGTGTAACATGAAGTCATACATAGATATACACGTGGTCTTCTAACACACGTTTTGGGGACGTTTCAGGTATAATAAATACATATAACACGTATACCCTACACCCTAACGTGCACTGTTGGTGTAACCAAATGCGTGCTGGTTTCGCATTCGCTCTGTTATGGGTTCGAAACCCACGCTCCTCCCTGTTTCCCAGCAGACTGCGCATAGGGCAAAGGTGATGGCTTCGGCCACAGCTACGCAGACTCTTCACCTTGCCTCTAGTACGTGCAAGACTTTTCCTTAACATCTATATTAGCTGCAAAATAGTACTTAAAACTTGAAGCCTGAACTTCCTCACTCGCTTCCAGACGAATCCTTCGCTTTACACATCTCCATAACTTTCTTCCCCTTCAACCTCACTTTGAACTGTTCCTTAACAAATCACTAACCTACGTAAACATGGGGAATAGATTGTGCCTTTTGCATTACTAATCAGCAACCCCGTCCCTCTAGCGTGATGTTTATTTATTATATATTGCTTTGCCTTCTCCACGTGTCTGCTCATATTTCCTTTTCAAAGTGTTATCTTGTAAGGAGATTTCTCTTTTGGTATACCTTACTTATTACCTTAGCCTAACTACCAGACTTACGCAAACATAACTATCATTTTCAGGTATCCAAATACAGACTTTGGGATTTCAGGTTCCTAATTTAATTTTCATTTCCACATATATCTACATCTTACGGTATTTTATTGTGTGCTTTATGACTCAAAGACTTTCTTATTAAGAGATTTTTCTTATGGTGTGATGAAGAAAAACGATCGTAAATTAAATATTTTTTTACAATGTTTAATTACACCAATCCCGTGTTTAGCATCCAGCTTTACATATTGATTTAAATCATCTGGTGACAACAATGAACGGCTGTATATATTATATATATATATATATATATACATATATATATATATATATATATATATATATATATATATATGTATATATATATATATATATATACTGTATATATATATGCACAACACTGCATGGGTCCCAGTGAACTTATATACATTTTTATCAACCACAATACACTTTAATTCTAAGCCATCAACATCGAGAGACTTGAGGAGGTCCATGCAGAAATAGAAACGTGGTACAGGCAAGGACTCGAGCTCTCGATGTTGATGGCTTAGAATTAAAGTGTATTGTGGTTGATATATATATGTATGTATATATATATATATATATATATATGCATATATATATACATACATATATGTATATATATATGTATATATAGTCAATCGAAACAGTTCATACGCCTGAAACAACGGGACTGGGAGGTGGAAGCTGTTCACTAAGCTAATTTGAATCACGGAACGTGAACCAAAAAACAAATACATAAGAACGACCTCCATTGCACACTGGCTAAATAAAATAACTTATACTTTCATACATCTATTTCATTAACAATTTATATTATTTCTACATCTCACATCTTCCAGTTTTATGCAGGAATTCACGACCCAAAGCATAGAAGATAAAAATACCTCTTGACTGATATCTCCTGGTAATTGTTTAGTCAGATGGTACCGTACAGTCAAGGAACAAATGCGCGGTTGTGTATGAACGCCTCTAGTGACCTACATTGCAATTGAACCGCTTGTGTAAACAGGGGCTTATACTCATCCATACATCTTCTCAAGACTCCTTAAACCTCACTCCTACTCTTCACTACTTTCTCCTCCTACTTATCCTTCCTTCTCTAGCAAATGTCCTCCTCCTCCTCCTCCTCCTCCTCTTCCTCCTCCTCCCCCCCTCCCACCACCGCCCAACATCCGCGTCACCCTTGCCACCACGTCAGCACCCTGACGGGTATCCTGACATCCAGCTGTCTGGGCGGAAGAATGCAGCCGCGTATATTAAGAACATCTGGTCATTTCAGTGTCTGATTAGACATGCGTGTGGACGTAGACACACACACAAGCAAACTACGCTGGCGTGATCGTAACAAATTGGGAGTAAATAGAGATCCTAATAGGATGAGCCGATGTATTCTCGAGTTCATTCGGATATACGTGAGTACGATTTTCTTCGTCTCGCCATGTATATTCAGGTGCACACATTCATATGTGGTGCCGTCGATTGATTTAGTGTTTAACCAAGAGCACCTCCAATGGGAGTGATCAGAGATACCCACATAAGAACGATTTGGGAAATAAAAAAAATCAAGGTATACGCTGCCACCACCCAATCGTCTATATGGATATATCTGACCATAAATGGAAACTGCTCCTTGTTATTCACGTCTGACTCCGTCCCCTTTCCTCAGGTCGTTCGGGGTTGGTTCTGGGTAGCGAAAAGGCCTATGCCCAAGTGGGGGTAGTAAAAGAATATAAGCCACCAATAATGTGGGGCCACCAATAATGTGGGGGTAGTAAAAGAAAATAAGCGAAGGTCTGCTATGTGTTAATTATTACACTGAAGCAAAAATATAGTAAGGAAATACAAAAGTATATTGTGGTTTTCTCCAACTAGACAATCTATTGATCCTTACAATATGAAAAATATATGGGTATGCGAGACATTTAATAACAGTTTTTTCTTTCTTATGGGCATCATAAGTAAGGTCACAGGCACGTGGAAAAACGTAGTTATTTACGCTCCAACCTTCCGGTCACTGTATAAGTCTACTTATAATATTGTGTCTACCTTCAAGCACTGTGTCTACCTTCAACCCCGTATTCTTATTAGAGAACGATCACAGACGGAATTGTACTCTAAGGATTACACTCTCATAGCTAATGTTAAATGTATATACGCAAAGTGTTTGTGAAGTACACTCCCTTAAACCCCTTTTTCCATATCTGTTATCGGAATCATTTTTGGCATCAGATTCAAAACTTAATAATAATAATAACTATCTACCTACTATATCTGCACTATATCATTTAACTCACATATTGACATTTGTTTTCATTAATCTTACAGAACGTGTTCATACCTGTTATCGGAATCATTTTTGGCATCAGATTAAAATTTTAGCTGCGCACAAAGAGAACGAGACGGCTATGTGTTCGTATCTATGGGTAAACTACTAACCTCCCTGTTGTATTATTTCGTAAAACTTCATTTCGCTTCTCAACAGAGCCCCTAGCTGCTACAATCTCTCCCTACACTATTTCTCTGTGGGCGGAGCTACGGCGCCCGCGCTATGTTCGAGAACATTCTAATGTCGCGTCGAAACTCAGTTTAACCAAAATCAGCTGAAATATATTTGTAGCTATCTCCTATTGTATGTTCTTCTTCAATGATTATAGTAAGGCTCTTTGCCAACACATCTTGATAGGCAGACATAGAATAGAATAAATTCATGGTCTATTAAGGCTCTATTTTCTACTTTGCTTCTTGGTTGAGTAAAACCGTTACGACGTCCATAATACCCAGTCTCTCAAATCAACACTCAAATAAATAAATAGATAAATAAAACGAAATTCCAAAAATAATATCCCTTCAAAATTCCTGTCCTTACATGGCTCTACGCCCCCCGTAAGAAAAATTCCGCAACATCACGTGAAGGATTCTATTTGGTGTGGTCCAAATCCCTCTGCAAAAGAAAAAAAAATCCATCCTGCATCAGAGAGCGATTATCCTTTTGATAGCTTGACGAGGCACTCTCTCCTCAGCACACTCGTAGGTGTACGAATCTCAGGTGACCCGGGTACACCAATTTACTGTGGATGTCTCCGTGGACTTTTCCATCAGTCTTCGTATTGGCTGGATTCCCCAATTGACCTCTTACATACTACTTGACTGGACATGCATAGCCGCTACGACCGAGCTAAGCCACGACTCTCTTTTGTGGATTCGCCCCATGGGTGGCACACTACTTCCCCTTCTGTGGGCTCACCTCTGGGCAATCGGCGATTGTCCACCAGGTCCTGAAGTCCTACACCCCTGTCAAGCGGGCAATTGTGAATTGAGTTGGGTTCATGATCCCAACTCGAGCTAAAGAATTTCCCCATTTTCCAATACTACTCCGAATGAAAGTGCTCGCTAACCATCGTTTGTAGTCCCTCTCCTAGGCTAATATTGACTTCTTTATCCCCCCTAAGTTGACATTTAGTTCCTTCACCTGGCTGTTGCTGAAATTTCCTTTTACAACATATGAAATATATGCATCCTTAATCCTAGGACATCTCAACCTTACACATGTATAAAAGTATAGGTGGGTTACATTTAAGCTTTATGGTCCAATATATAGGAACATTGAGGGCATCTTTGCATTAATTTGCACGAGCATTCGTTTTTCTTTGGACATATACTGGCACGATATGATGATTTCTTCAGCATTCCTCGATGAGCCGTCTTGGTGCACGACGCATCCTTGGTGGTAGTATTTCCACTTCCGGGTCTGGGTGGAACTCTTTTGCAACAGGCTCCACCAAACTCTTCGGAACCAAAGTAAGGTTTCACTTGAGCAGCAGCTCTCCTTGTCTCCTTTCCTGTGAAGGGATTTCTTAGTCCATATACACTATGTCCTGCTACCACCTCTACCACTGGGATTCAGCTTGCGGCAGGTACCCGGCATCGTAGTTTCTTTCCGGATCCATAAACCTACTGTAGTGATCGATTATGGTCAAAATATACCTATATCCCTGCGACCCGGATACCATATCCGTTAGGTCTATGCCTATTCTCTCCATTGCCTTTGTAGCAGGGGGAACCTCTTTGTATTGCTGTGACAACCCTTGTGTACCCTTGAACCTCTGACAAGTAATGCATTTCTTTACAAAATTACATACATCTACCTTTAAATTTGGCCAATAGAACAGCTCCTCGGCTTGTCTAATTGTTTTCTTTTGCCCTAAATGACCTGTTAACTCATGTGCATGTTTTATTGCTTCCTGAATCAAATTGTGAGGGATTATGAGTGCGTAGTGAACGCTTCCATCTGATTTCTCTCTAGCATAATATAAGATGTCGTCTATCAATGCAAACTGATCTAGGGTCGTCTTCCTTAAGCGTCTACTTGGTAATGTGCCTCCTTCTAAGTAGCTGGCTAACTCTAACCATGTGGAACTCTCTCTCTGTTTATCCTTGAAAGTGGGACTATCGTATCCCAGCCAAGTGGCTTCTGGTACTCTCGTGATCATTCTAACTGGCCTTGACAGTTGGTCGGCTACAACGTTTTCTTTCCCTTTTACATACTGGATCTCATACTGGTATTCTCTCATCTCTAGGATCCACCTATTCATGCGTGGAGACTTGGTCTTTCTTTTGAATACACTGGTTAGGGGCTGGTGATCTGTTATAATGGTGAACTTCGTCCCCCATAAGTGATGGTGAAAGTTTCTGCAAGCTAGCACTATTGCAAGTGCCTCCTTATCTGTAATTGCGTACCGCGTTTCGCATGGGTTTAACTTCTTTGAGAAATATCCTATGGGTTTAATGCCTCCTTCTGGCTGCACTTGGCTCAGTACTGCCCCCACGTGTGTGTTGCTGGCATCAGTAGTTAGTAGGAATGATTGGTCATTCCGTACTTTCGCTAGTATGGGTGCACTGGTTAGCTTCTCCTTCAGGTGCTCAAATGCCTCCTGGCGATTGCTGTTCCATACATATTCAGAATCTGACTTTGTAAGATTAGTGAGTAACCGCGATTTTTGCGAAATCTGGTATGTACTTCCTATAAAATCCACACATCCCTAGGAATCTCCTTTCCTTTACATTCTTTGGTGCTTTCATCATTAGTATGGCATCCACGTTTTTCGGTAATGGCTTACTACCTTTTGCTGATACTACATGTCCTAGAAATGTAACCTGTTTTAATCCGAAGAGACATTTGCTTAAATTTAATTTGACTCCATTTTGTTCCAGTACTGAGAATAATTCACCTAGTCGTTTCACTAGTTCTGTGAAGGTGGGTGCCCATAGAATAAGGTCATCCAGATAATTCCTGACCCAACCTTTCCGTAACAGGGGCTTCAATACCTCAGTCATGCGCCTCGAAAATATAGCAGGAGCACAATTCAGTCCGAAAGGCAATCTTCTAAATCTATATAATGATACACCATCACTGAAGGTAGTGAGGTCTCTGCTTTCCTTGTCTAACATGACTTGGAAGTACGCATCCTTCATATCTAATGTTACATAATATTCATGACCACTGGCTTGTTCTACTAATTCATCTAGTCTTGGCAAAGGGTAGACATCTGCAGTCAGTTTTTCATTCACACGCCTATAGTCCAGGCACATCCTTTTGCTGCCATCGGGTTTGTTCACCAGGACTATTGGAGATAACCAGGCTGCCGTTGATTTCTCAATAATCCCCTTTTCCTCCATATCCGTTAGCATATCTGAGATAATTGTCTTTGCCTGTTCAGGATAACGGTATATAGGAGCTCTACTGGGCTGAGGGTTATTTACCTGTATATGAGCGGGTGGACCTTCAATTAACCCCAGATCATCGCTTCCCAGTATAAATAGCCGTTCGTGCTCTAGGATCAGTTCGTTCAGCTCTCTCTGCTCCCTGTTAGTAAGATGGTCCCAGTTTTGTTCCCTTATTTTCTCTTCCAACTTCTCTACCCTAGTACCTTCTAACTTTGCTGACTCATAATTAGGTAGTAGATCATTGTGTATTTCCCTGGTCACATTAATTCTAAGAGGGGGTATGTTCCTAGTCAGCTCATATGAACCTATTATAGTCCCTTTCTGGTACTTCAGCCTTTTCTTAGAATTGTTAACCAGTGGTACGTATATTGAACTCCCTTCGCTAACATCTACTAAATATGGGTGACCGTTATGGCTGTAACTTGCTTGGGGATACACTATAAGACATGTGCCCGGTTTTTCTCTCACTGGGACTGTTATAAATCTAGTCTGATATGGCTCTAAGAATACTGGAGCCTCCAAACCTACTTGTAAGTGATGCTTCGGATTTCCATTTAGCGTAATGGGGCTCTCTCGTACCTGTCGGACCTCCCCCCGTTGACTCTTGACGGTGTTAAATGGATACGATACCTTACCCCAGCATAGAGTTCTCTTCCTGGCGTTCCAATGATAATCTGCTTGATTCAAGATATCACATCCCAATAGTATGTCAGTAGCTAGGTATGAGTCTGGTACTATAGGAATCCATTGTGTAACTACCTTTGTATTACCCACATTAACCTTTGTTTTTATCATTCCAATTATCCTAAGCGGGTTCCCTGTGACCCCTTGTAATCTTGGAGGATTCCTCCGCAAGTTGAGTTCTCCTTCAATCATCTTAGATGCTTTCTCCGACACCAATGTGTGATCACTCCCTGTGTCTACTAATGCCCTTAGTTGCTGGCCCCCTACTTCTGTAGTGATCACCGGGGTTGATTTTCTGTTATCCAGTCATTTTGAACCTTTGGAGTTTGAGCGGTATTGGCTCTTCATCGAGGCTGGGCAATTCGGGTCTCCCCTCCTGCAACTTAGCTTTCCACAATCAAAACAATGGCCAGGGGGTGGTTTCCTCCAACAGTCTTTTAACCAATGGGAGGCTGTTTGACAGTACTGACAGTATCTGAGACGGTCGCTACCTTCTTGTGCATTCCTCCCCTTCTCCTGCTCTAACTGAACCTCTAGTTTGCGGATCCTATACATGAGTTCATCGACATCGACATCACCTCGGGTACAGCTGTTTTTCCTCTCCTTGGCATGTAACACGTTCACCGGCGAGTCCCTTTGAATCATCAAGAACTGCCTCTCGTTCTCTAATCTATTTAGGAAGTGATTAAGTGGGTACCCATCATTTAAGAATCCCTCAATCCTTTCCTTTGATCCTGTGGGTAACCCATTCCACAGCTTCCTTTTGATGGTCTGGTCCCGGTTTGGTAAGCTTTCACTTGGGATTCTCGTCTCGAGTACTGCATGATGGTACTTAAACTTATGTATGAATGTTTCTGGTGACTCTATCCAGTCATATCTCATGTTCTCTAAGTCCTGCCATGCTCGATCTAGGTTAACTTCGATGCCGAATTCCTTCTGTAGCCCCGTCTTAAAAGACTCCCATGAGTGGATGGTTCCCCTCTTTTGATTGTTGTATATGACTACGGCTAATTCCGGGCTGGCCCTACTCTTTGCAATCAGGATTCTTTCCTGGTCATCGTCGCTACATCGCTCCACCAACTCAATGAACAATTGGAACTTGGCTATGGCATCAAGTCCCCGTAACTCTTCCAACTTTAGTATGGGAATGCCGTTTGGGTCTGCGAGTATCCTTGGTTTTTCCTCCTTTATTGGGGTTTTGGGTGTGCATTGGGCATTCTGTGCCTGTATGTCTATTACGTTCCTCAACGTACCTATTATCTCTAATAGCTCTCCACTGACTCTCTGTTCATTTGTAGCACCTGTTTCTTTGCCTCCTCCTGGGTTAGATTCCCATTCAGGTCTATCTTCCATCCTCGTTCTCGTCTCTTCTTCCTCTCCCGAATTGGATTCCCATTCCGTTTTATTGTTCATTTTTACCTGACTGCCTTTAATTATGTGTAGTTCCATCAAAGCTATACACCTTAACACGTCACTTCCCCACACAATCACATCCGCTATTTCTATACTCTTAGTGACTGCCGAGGATCTATTCTGTCTCTGATTACTGTACTGCCAATAAAAAAAATCAAGGTATACGCTGCCACCACCCAATCGTCTATATGGATATATCTGACCATAAATGGCACCAATAATGTGGGGGTAGTAAAAGAAAATAAGCGAAGGTCTGCTATGTGTTAATTATTACACATTGTGGTTTTCTCCAACTAGACAATCTATTGATCCTTACAATATGAAAAAGCATCATAAGTAAGGTCACAGGCACGTGGAAAAACGTAGTTATTTACGCTCCAACCTTCCGGTCACTGTATAAGTCTACTTATAATATTGTGTCTACCTTCAAGCACTGTGTCTACCTTCAACCCCGTATTCTTATTAGAGAACGATCACAGACGGAATTGTACTCTAAGGATTACACTCTCATAGCTAATGTTAAATGTATATACGCAAAGTGTTTGTGAAGTACACTCCCTTAAACCCCTTTTTCCATATCTGTTATCGGAATCATTTTTGGCATCAGATTCAAAACTTAATAATAATAATAACTATCTACCTACTATATCTGCACTATATCATTTAACTCACATATTGACATTTGTTTTCATTAATCTTACAGAACGTGTTCATACCTGTTATCGGAATCATTTTTGGCATCAGATTAAAATTTTAGCTGCGCACAAAGAGAACGAGACGGCTATGTGTTCGTATCTATGGGTAAACTACTAACCTCCCTGTTGTATTATTTCGTAAAACTTCATTTCGCTTCTCAACAGAGCCCCTAGCTGCTACAATCTCTCCCTACACTATTTCTCTAGTGGAATCCTGAACTGAAAGTTGGGAATTTTTCCTATTACTCTTAAAATTAATGGCCTTAGCTTACGCCTCTGTCCGAACGTTTAGTGACGTCACGGGTGGGCGGAGCTACGGCGCCCGCGCTATGTTCGAGAACATTCTAATGTCGCGTCGAAACTCAGTTTAACCAAAATCAGCTGAAATATATTTGTAGCTATCTCCTATTGTATGTTCTTCTTCAATGATTATAGTAAGGCTCTTTGCCAACACATCTTGATAGGCAGACATAGAATAGAATAAATTCATGGTCTATTAAGGCTCTATTTTCTACTTTGCTTCTTGGTTGAGTAAAACCGTTACGACGTCCATAATACCCAGTCTCTCAAATCAACACTCAAATAAATAAATAGATAAATAAAACGAAATTCCAAAAATAATATCCCTTCAAAATTCCTGTCCTTACACATACACACACACACACACACACACACACACACACACACACACACACACACGCACACGCACACACACACGGTTTTGATCAACTATCTCAGAATAAAGTTAACCTGCATTTAGTAATATGCAAGACATAAAAGCCGTTGTCTGCTAACATGGATGAAAAGAGCTGAGTAAGCGAAACTATATATTTTGATTGCAAATTGCAATCCTCTTCAGTAGTACCTATTTCTTTCGTCCGACTGTGGTATTAGTTGTGATCAATGGATGAGTCTTTGAGAGGATGTCAAACGAAAAGGGACTAAAGTAGTGGGGTCCCTCAGGGCTTTGTATTGGTACCAATGATGTTTATGTAATGTAGCGCCATAATCTGTCTATCTGTATACCTAGGGCTTTTCCCCCCATCCACCTCTCTCATCTCACCTACTCCTTGTCATAATAAATGACAGTAATATTTACACTAATTCATTTGCTCACGATGCCGAAATCATGAAAAAAGTAGAAAATGAAGACGATTTTAAGATATTACAGGAAGATCTGGAATAGATATTGGAATGGAACCTGCGGTGTAAAATAAATTTCATCGAAAAAGAATATATATATAAAAAGAAGATGTCATTATAAAAGAATAGAAGAGAAAATTATACAATTTAGTAAGCGAAGATGGAATAAGACTTTGGAGTGTGGGTTAAGGAAATTTTCACCTGAAAGAGGCATTCACAAGTCTACAATTGAAACAAACTACACATTTTGAATATAAGAGTAGAATTTGTTAATAGCTTTATGCAGTCAGTATCTTAGAGACTCACTCCTACAAACCAGAGCCTCATATAAAATAATGCTGATGATGTTTAACTTCTACCATCTCCTTTCTCTCCTGCCTTCCCTGAAACAAAATGGTTCCTTCTACCATCACGACCACCACGACTATCCCAACTATCCACTGATACAAGTCTTACTATCTCAACTAGTTAGCCACCCAGGCCAGAGCGCCTCTCATCACCATCATCATCCTTCGCAAGTCAAAGAAACGAAAGTAATGGCTGGCTCGGATGGGCGAGTAAACAGACGTTCAGAGGGGGCTGGGCCCTTCGCCGCGACCAACAAATGGTTATTCCCGGCGCGTGGTGCAATTAAGTCGCCAAATGATTAATCAAGTAAGGCACACCCTGAACTATAATGGCCTCTGGTCACAACCAGCCCTCTGCACGCCCTCCTCTCCGCAAGAAACTCGTAAGAACATAAAAACATAAGAATGGAGGAGACTGCGAAAGACCATAGGACCTACACTAGGTAGATCCATGTCCATTATCACCTGTCATCCCTGTCTATAAAATTATCTTATCTCTTAAGACAATCAATTGTTCCAGCGCTCGTTATATGGTTACTAAGTCTGTTTCATTCGCTAACCACTCTGTTGGTAAGCCAATTCTTGTCCATTTCCATTTTAACCTTAATTCGTCCAATTCAAATTCATTACTACGAGTCCTGCCCTGTTATCTTAATATGATGACCTTGCTTGCGTCACCCTTGTTAAAACTCTTCGCTGGCGGACGAAGTGGCACCACACTCACTCCTTTTGCACTACTCTTGCACTTCTTGACAGCAATCATGTCATTTGATTTGGGTCTTAAGGTAAACCAAGCATTAAATTGACATGGTAAACTTGATGTTTTAATGCAAAACAAGGTCCTCTACTTGTACCTAAATTAGCTTTTTTGGCGTACAAGAGATAACGTAAATGAAATAATTTAAGTCAGAAACCTGAAGACCATAATCCTTCTCTATATCCATTTTGGCACAATACATCATATAAGGTTAATATTATAACCCCAAGATTGCAGTGACGTGATGTAACAAGGATAGAAAAGACATGGCATATCTTCCTTATTATGAATCTATAATCTATATTTACCTTTCATTTCATCAACGAAATTAGCATGAATAAGTGAGATCTGGTGTTGTATATGAAGAGTCTACCTAAGATTTATAATATTAGAGCATTTGTTTGGTTTTATACGAATAGAAAGATAAACAAATGAATAAACGAAACAGAATCCATATAATAAATTTCATTATAGATAAATAGATATATGAATACATCCTCTGGCAAAATCAAGATTAATAAATCATACAATAAATAAAATAGATAAATGTGGTAAAATTAAACAAATGAATGAATAAATAAATGAATAGGTAAGGAGACAGGTAGGTAGACAAGTAATAAATATATAATTAAAGAAATAGATAAATAAATAAACAAATAAATGAATTAATAAATGAACAAATAAATGGTAACTAAAATAATGTTGATATAACCTGATAGAGATCCAATAGATGTTCATTATCAGATTCAGTTTTACTTTTCGCACTATTATTTTCGAGAGCAAGAACTAAGATTACCACAGACAATCGTTGACCAAAGAATCATAATTGGCAATATACAGGTGGATTGCGGAAACATTCTTGAATAAAAATATATTTTTCTTCGTCAGTTCGTCTTGGAGATCGCTTCCTTTGTGAGCGATGAGATAAAGAATGAAGCGAAGAAGAGGGTAGATTATCTGGCAGACGTTGCATTATGTTTCATTACTTTACCATTAGCTTTAGCCTCATTAATATTATCAAAAGATAGATTAATGAGGATGGCACCTTCATGCAGTTTGTATTTTTCTTCCCGTTGTCATTGGTTGGCTTTCAATCTCAGAGTTCCGATAAAATGATTGAAGACTTTTGGGCCGGTTGTGAATTAATTTCCCCTCTCTGCCGTTTGTTTATGTGCTTACTTCCCCCCCCACCTCCAAAGTTTTCCCTCACTCATTTCATCTGTAAACACTTAATCCACTCTTTGAAATCACCGCTCATCTGGGCCCCCAGCCCCTTACCTCACCCTCGCATCTCCCCTTTCACTCCCTTCCCCTCTTCCCATCCGCTCCCTCACTACCGCCGGGCGGACGCTAGATTTCCGCGGACAAGACTCCATTCTCCTCCACGCCTAGAACCCATACTTTACGTCTATAGAATATATCGTGTCATTCAAGTCCGGTCAACTGTGTCACCCCACGGTTCTTCAGCGCGACGGGGACATCGACAAAAGCCCTGAGGCACGTGAGGTCAATTGTCCGTCTCGCGAGGCCTCTGGGAACAACGGTCCGGCTGAGCTCCATGCTCATCTCATGCTTTCAGTCATCAGTCACGCCCACGGATTCCCTCTACGTCTTCCTAATGCTACGCAAATCATTCATCGGAATGGCTGTCACGGTATGATTGCATGGTCGGTAATATCGGTATCCGAAGACGGGATAATGTCCCTTCTACGTGTGAGGAGAGAGTGTACTGTTAAAGAAGGAGAGTATAAGGAAAGTAAATCCAGTATCAACCTTACAGACTTGGTAGATTTATAGGGTTTCCGATACTTTCCTCCTTCATTGACATTGATAGAAGTGGGATTCTATACCCTGAAGGGTCCTGGTCTATAGATACATCGAGACAATCTATCAATCGTCATCCTGCCATTCTAATTGATTATTGCGTGCTCATGAGCAATTTGAGGTGCCAGCAAGAATGTATATATTTTTTTGCTTAGGTACAGATGGGCATGATTTGTTAGTGATGATGAATGGCTGTTCCTGATGGACTTCCTGGAATATCATTCTGATGGCATGCGTGAAGAAGAACAGGAAGAAGGAGAAAAAGAAGAAGAAGAAGAAGAAGAAGATGGAGAAAAAGAAGAGAAAGAAGAAGAAGAAGATGGAGAAAAAGAAGAGAAAGAAGAAGAAGAAGATGGAGAAAAAGAAGAGAAAGAAGAAAAAGAAGAAGAAAAAGAAGAAGAAGAATAAGAAGAAGAAGATGGAGAAAAAGAAGAGAAAGAAGAAGAAAGAAGAAGATCTTGGGGTTATAATATTAAAGAAGAAGAAGATGGAGAAAAAGAAGAAGAAGAAGATGGAGAAAAAGAAGAAGAAAAAGAAGAAGAAAAAGAAGAAGAAAAAGAAGAAGAAAAAGAAGAAGAAAAAGAAGAAGAAAAAGAAGAAGAAAAAGAAGAAGAAGAAGAAGAAGAAGAAGAAGAAGAAGAAGAAGAAGAAGAAGAAGAAGAAGAAGAAGAAGAAGAAGAAGAAGAAGAAGAAGAAGAAGAAGAAGAAGAAGAAGAAGAAGAAGAAGAAGAAGAAGAAGAAGAAGAAATCAGCCTGCTCCAGGAGGCGCTTAGTTGCTCCCAAAGCTGTCACCTTTGCCCTATTATGCGTTCTATAGACTGTTGGGGAGGGTAACAGTCACTGCTGGGAATTGGAGGGAAGTGTGGGCTTCGAACCCACAAATGAGCGAATGCGAGACCAGTACGCTTCCACTTACGCACTCGTTATGGTAGTCAGAATACTTTTTTTTTGAGAATGCAAGATGAAGTCAAAGTCGATAATGTTCTTGATCGAATTTCACGGAATCCGTGAGGTTTCAATAAGTGGAACAAGATTTGATTCCTATATAAATGTTTGTTATATAGCCCTTTGTTTTCGTTTACTAAATTAAGGTATTTTTACTTATGGTTGCGTCGATGTACATAAACCATAAGATATATGATAAAGGGAGTAGCGGATGATTTAACACTACATCCAAAGGTGATAATTCAATTAGGTCTAACTCGAAAAATAAGAACAGACATTTCTATATCTGACATACCTGCCTTGAGAAAAACTGATGAAAATATACAAAAAATTAATTGGTGCCATGATTAAAAAAAAAAAAAAAAAAAAAAAGACGGGGATCAGATGTGGTAAACACTTCAAAGCACACCGAGATGATCAATACATTTCATTAAGAGAAGACATCAAAATCAATCTACAAAAAGAAGAGAAGCGTATTACTCTGACTCTAGAATAATTATAAATTTTACGCAATACTCCGCCCCATTTTGTCAACGACAGATGAGAATTTTTTCTTATAAATTTAAAGAAAATTTTACACACACACACACTTTATATTATGTTTCATTCAACGTGGAGCTATGTTCTTATATATATATACTTTGATTTTAACTGTACTAGGAAATCCAATCACCAAAGGGAATGAATTTGATAAAAGCTTAGCGCTTCTTAGCGTGAATATGTCTAATTTTATATTTCTATATATATATATTTTCTTCTTTTATTTGAAAATGGAAAATTGGATTCTCGAAAGCGTTCATTCTCTAAGGAATAGATTGAAATACACTTCAATGCAAAATGAAGTGCTTGGGTAGAAAACGTCTCTTGATATTACATTTCTGAAAAGGTCCTAGTCATAAACTCTTAACATAAATATACTTTATAGGGAAGGGAGTTATAATATAGCTTTCTTCTTTGTTGTGTGCGTGCGTGCGTGAGTGTGTGTGTGTGTGTGTGTGTGTGCGTGTGTGTGTGTCTGTGTGTATGAGTGTGTGTGTGTGTGTGTGTATCTGCGTGTGCGTGCTTGTATATCTACTTTTGTATATTTGTTATATGATGCATAGATGCAAGATCATAAGCTAAGACATGTCATCAAAATATCTTTTATTATATTTTTTCTTTTCGCAATGAAACCAAGTGACTTTTTTATATTTTCCTGAAATTACACACAAAGATATGCAAAACCAGAACTTATCCTTATTAACACCTAGGCATAGAACCATTCTTTCTATTTCATTCTATATTTGGCTTCGATTCTATTTCTTTCTATCGTTTATGTCCTGACAACAACGCCGTCTTCTGTAATCTATACTTTATTTATTTCCAATCCAGGAATCCAGGACAGAACTCGGGATCTATAAGGTTATCCCCTCCAATGTATAGGAATGGCCTCTGATTTGCATATACGCCATCCTAACCCTTATGATAGTATTCCCTGCGGGTCATATTACCAGACCAAAGGAAGAAATGCATTATCCGTATCGTGGGAGCCCTCTAATACTCCCTCGTGGTGTGAGGGACGGGGTGGGTGGGGGTGAGGGAGGATTTAACCCTCTAGGGGGGAAGTAGGGGGGGATTAAATCCTTCAATAGTCGCTTGCCACAGTCGACTGACAGGATCGAAGAAGTCGGAACGTAGACATTGAAGAAAACCGATGAAAAAGATCAAATCAACGCGGAGACTTCGTCAAAATCGAAGTTCCGCTTGATCCGGGACACCTCATGAAGGGTCATTGGAGGTTCTGTGGAAGGGTTTCGGCCTCAAGCGAGTTGGTCCTCGAAATAATAGTTCTTTTGTTCAGCTGTAGTCCATTGAGGGAAGTGGAGAATTGGAGGAAAGGAAGTATCAGATTATGGCTATGGTCTCGATTCATGGGTTTTTGTTTATGTTTTGTTCTCGTTGTGTTTACGAGGTATTAGTCAAGGGAGACTTCGTCGAGCTTTCCCTCCGGTCTGGGCAGATGGAGTGTTGTACTGTTTATTGATGATGGAAACTCACTCACTCACTCACTCACTCACTCACTCTCTCACTCACTCTCTCTCTCTCTCTCTCTCTCTCTCTCTCTCTCTCTCTCTCTCTCTCTCTCTCTCTCAAATGGGCGCAGACTTACACACATATATACACGCGCGCGTGAGAATTTCAAACTAGGTATGATAATTAGAGAGAAAGAGACAAGAACCTACGAGTGTGTCTTGTTTCCTGCATATATGTTACATTTTGGAAATACAGCTTGGTAAACACACACACACACACACACACACACACACACACACACACACACACACACATACATCATACACACATACACACACACACACACATACGCACACACATACATACACACATACATCATACACACATACACACACACACACACACACACACAC
>NC_134797.1:41399407-41414407 GCF_046742065.1 Oratosquilla oratoria | reverse complement strand
TGGGACCAGGCATCCTTCTCCTTGTAGCTCCACAGGGGACATTCCTAAAAGAAAACGTAAAGGCATAAGAGGGTCTAGAAGTTTTCCGACCAGCAACCTAAGGTTTGGGTCTTTTAATGTGCGTGGATGTGGTACAGATGAGAGTAAAAGGGAAGAGATAGGTAGTATGTTTGTGAGAAGAAAGATGGATGTGTTGGCTTTGAGTGAAACTAAGTTGAAAGGGAAGGGTGAGTGTAAGTTTGGGAGTGTAAGTGGGAGGTTATCAGGAGTGAAGAGAGGGCGAGGGAGGGAAGGGGTGGCTATTCTAGTAAGTGAAGAGATAGGTAAACGTGTAGTGGAGTGGAAGGAGGTTTCCTCAAGGATAATGTGGATGAAGGTGAAACTGGGAAAGGAGATGTGGGTCTTTGTAAGTGCATATGGGCCTGGCAGTGAGAAGAGTGTAGAAGAAAGGGAGGCCTTTTGGATAGATTTAAATGAGTGCATAGAGGATTTAGGGAGAAATGTCAATGTAATAGTATTGGGAGACCTTAATGCTAGGGTAGGAATTGGTCCAATTGATGGAGTGGTTGGGAAATGTGGAGTTCCAGGAAAGAATCGTAGTGGAGAGTTGATGGTGGAAATGTGTCTAGAAAGGGAGTTGATGATAGCAAATATAGTGTTTCGGAAGAAAGTCAAGCATAAGTACACATGGGAGAGGGTGGTGGATGGAAGGGTGGTAGATAGAGCGTTGATGGATTATGTAGTGATAAATAGGACTATGATAGGAAGAGTTAAGGATGTACATGTGCTAAGGGGAGAGGGTGGGGGAATATCAGATCATTTTTTGGTGGAAGGTAAGTTGAGAATGGAGGATAGATGGAGAAAGAGGAAAGGGACAAAAGGTAGGGAAGTGCTTAGAGTGAACTCTTTAAATGAAAAGGAAAAGGAGGAGTACAAGAAGAAACTGAAGGAGGAGCGGGAGGGAGTGAAGTATAGAGTAGAGCTAGGTGTGGAGGGGGAATGGGGATGGTTCAAGGGATGAGTCACAAATTGTGCAAGGATGGTGTGTGGAACAAGAAGGACAGGAAGAAATAGAAGGAAAGGTAGTGAATGGTGGGATGAGGAAACAAAGAAGGTTGTAGAAGAGAAGAAGCGAGCTTTCACAGATTGGTTACAAAATAGGACGAGGGAGTCATATGAGAGGTACAAAGAAAAGAAAAGAGAAGTAAAGCAAAAGGTAAAGGAGGCAAAGAGGAGAGCAGATGTGAAATGGGGTAAGAGTATGACAGAAAATGTTGAAAGTAATAAAAAGATGTTTTAGAAAGAAATTAAGAGAGGAAGAGGAGGCGAATCAAGTAGAGAAGAAAAGGTAAAAGATGCAGATGGAGAGATGATAATGGAAGAGAAGGCAGTAAGGGGAAGATGGGCAGAATATTTTAGGGAGTTGCTAAATGTGAAGGAGGATAGGGAGGGAAAGATAGTTGCAGCGGGAAATGCTAAGAAAATGACCGTGATGAGTGAGGAAAATGGAGGAGAAATAAGGAAGGATGAAGTGAAGGTAGTTGTTAAGATGATGAAAGCAGGTAAGGCACCTGGTCTGGATGGATGCCATGCAGAATGTCTAAGAAAAGGAGGTACAGTGATGGTGGACTGGCTGGTGAGGTTATTTAATGTTTGTTGGAGAGAGGGTACAGAGCCGGAGGACTGGAGGAGTGCCTGTATAGTTCCACTTTACAAGGGAAAAGGGGACAAGTGTGAATGTAGTAGTTTGAGAGGGATTAGCTTCTTAAGTGCAGTTGGGAAGGCTTATGGGAGGATCTTGATTGAGAGGATTAGGAGAGGAACAGAAGGAATAATTGGTGTGGAACAGTGTGGATTTAGGACGGGTAGAGGTTGCGTACATCAGATATTTGTGGTAAGACAGATATGTGAGAAAGCTATAGGAAAGGGGAAGGATGTTTTTTCGGCTTTTATGGATCTGGAAAAGGTTTACGATAGAGTAGACAGAAAGGCACTGTAGGTGGTTATGCAGATATACGGGATAGGAGGCAAGCTTCTGGGAGCTGTCAAGAGTTTTTATGAGAGTAGTAGAGCTTGTGTCAGGATTAGAAATGGAGAGAGTGAGTGGTTCGAGGTAAAGGTGGGACTTCGTCAAGGATGCGTTATGTCGCCCTGGCTGTTCAACTTATACATGGATGGGGTAGTGCGAGAGGCAAATGCAAGGGTAGTGGGTCAGGGATTAGAGATGGTTAAAGAAAATGGAGAAAAGTGAGAGGTGAGCCAGCTGTTGTTTGCTGACGACACTGCGCTTGTGGCAGGATCGGAGGAGGGATTGAGGAAGTTGGTGACAGTTTGGGAGAGTATGTGATAGAAGAAAGCTAAAGATAAATGTGGGTAAAAGTAAGGTGATGAGATGTACAGGGGCTGAAAGTGCCAGTAATCTGGACGTGACTGGAGAAAGTGGATAGTTTTAGATAGTTGGGTGCAAATGTGGCAGGAAAAGGTTGAGTGAAGGTGGAGGTAGAATGTAGATTGAGAGAAGCGAGTAAATGCCTTGTGGATTGAAGAGTGTAATGAGGAATAGACATTTGGGAATGGATGCTAAGAGGAGACTGTATGGAGTGATTGTGCCAACAGCACTGTATAGGGCAAAAACATGGAACATAAGAGAGGAAGAGAGAAGGAGTTTGCATGTGTTTGAGATGAGGTGTCTGAGAAGTATGATGGGGGTTACTAGGCTAGATAGGGTGAGAAATGAGGAGGTGTGGAGAAGAACATGGGTGGAAAGGGAGTTGGGAGATAGGGTTGATGAAAGAGTATTAGGATGGTTTGGACACATGGAAAGAATGAGTGAAGAAAGACTAGTAAAAGAGGTATGGAAGGCAGATGTGGAGGGAGTGAACATGAGGGGACGCCCTAGGTTGAGGTGGATGGATGGGGTGAAGGGGGCTTTGGGGAAGAGGGGAATGTCTGTTGAGGAAGGATGGGAGAGGACAGAAGATAGGGGTGAATGGAAAATGGTTATATATGGATGATGTGATGCATGAGGTGGAATGGGCGGGGGGATGGGGGATGAGGTAGTATGTGTGAGCAAAATTTGACGCAGCCCGAAGGGATTTCTCCCCGTCTTCTCCTTTTATGCATGGGGGGACGGAGAGGGGGGGTCGCCGATTTAATGAAGCGGCCTTGCTGTGGATGTGCTGTGTCTTGTGACACTGCTTCTGACCCAGGGCAGTGGACAAGGTGCAGGGATGACCCGTCATCCAGGAGGTGCTAAGATAAGAGGGAGGGTGGAGGGGTGTGGAGTGTATTCAGGGATGGAATGGGTGGGAATGATTTTATGCCTTTCCCTTTTTGGCTACCTCCCTTGTAAGGGGGAAGGAGCCTTGGTATATGTATGCATGTATGTATGTAGGTATGTAGGTATTAATAAATTTGTGGCTTTTGCTAAGCTTATAAAACCTTCTCTATGGTTAATGTTATTATTGGTGTTAATATAAGCTGATTTTATTGTCTTTCTCAATCTTTTTGTTGAACCTGTCTGGAAGGTGGTCATTCTTATCTGTATGCCTTACAATAGAATTAGAAAATCTGTAGGTTTTTATATATTTTTTTGTGTTCCTATAACCTTTTATCAAGTCCACTTGTTTCTCCAAAATATGATGATGGGCAGCTTTTATATCGTATCTTATGTACAATACTGTTTTCATTAGTTCGGTTATTATTACTACGTGTGACCAAATGTCCCACTTTGCTAGCTATCATAATGCCTTCTTTTAAGGGAAATGTGTGTAAGTGCGAATTGATATTGGAGTTTGGAACTGTGATATATCAGGCTTATTTGTTGCATTTATTATTATCTTTGCTTCTCTTACTTATTTCTTTAGCTTTTTTCTCAATTTACACAGGAGACCTTTTGGATATTTTAGTTTGTTGAAGGTTTCTGTGATATGATTTAGTTCATCTTCCAGAAACTCTTCACTACATATGCGAAATGCTCTGAGGAAGAAGCCTATTACTATACCTGTTTTGGTTCTATTATTGTGTCCCGAATAAAAATGTATGTAGTCTTCCTTATTGGTGGGTTTGCGGTATACTGACAATTTTATATCTTTGTTTGTTCTGTGTATAATAGTGTCTAAAAAGGGCAAATTTCTGTTGTTCTCTATTTCTGCCGTAAATTGTATTTTTTCATTAATACTGTTTAATTTTCTTTATTTGTTGTTAATATTAGTGTATTTAGGTACAATTACAAGAATGTCGTCAACATACCTTAACCATTTACTACTTCTACCCATTACTGATATATAATTTTCCATTTCGAGTATTTCCATATTTAACTTGGCTAACACAGCATAAAGGGGATTACCCATGACTAGGCCAGAATGTTGTCTGTATTCAATATCATTAAAAGTGAAAGCACCAAAACCTACACAGAGGAAAATTAGTTCAAGGTAATCTGTTTTGGGGATAGGTGAATCTTCACAATTTAAATTGTTTACTACTTGCTCTACAGCTTTTAGAGCACCACTTACTGAAACTCGGGTGAATAACTCGGGTGAATAGCTGGCTATTTTCTTGTTGCTGAAATCTAAATATTTTAATTTGTTAATTAGATCTGAAGAATTTCCTAGGTGAGCATGGCTAATGGATCCTAGTGTTTTGGACGAGGTTTTAGCTAAGCATTTGTCCTAATTTGTGGGGTGCACTATTGGTCCCTGAAGTAATATGGCGCATGGGAATTCCGGTCTTGTGAATTTTAGGTAAGCCATGCGTTTTGGGTGGTATAGGTGCTTCTTCTAGTATATTTAATATTTTTTTAAAATAATTGCTTCTCAGGCAAAGCCAGTTATTATAGTACATCAAACTCTAGTATTAAATTTGTCTGGAAAAAAAAATTAAGCTACCATATAATGACTCCATCCATGCCGCTTTAAAATTACTACCCAGCAATCAAATTAAAATCACATTCAGTTACCCAAATAATATTTTTAGATTAGTAAATGTCCATCACAGAACTCCTAAGAATGACAACCCCGGAGTTTATAAATTACCCTGTCTTAATTTTGACGAAGTGTACTGGGGACAAACGGGACGTGACCTACCCACAAGACCACGGGGTTGTCTAGAGTAATATTACCCACAAGAATAAAGGAGCATAAAAAATCTGTAAAATACAGACAATAAAGCTCAGCTGTATTCCTCCAATCAAATATCTTAGATCACAAAATAGATTGGAAGAATGCAGTTACAATATATCATTCAAATTTTAGTTTCAAAAGAAAAACTGTTGAATCTTTATTTATCAAACAATTTCCTAATTTTAACACATCAAAAGGTCAATGGTCACCAGATGCTATTACTAATTTGGCAGTAACCAAACTTGTTGTGTACATCCTGTTGTACTTACATGATTCACTGTTTGCAAAAGTTCTTATTGTGATTCTCATTTCATTTGTCTATTTATTCTTTCATTCGTTTACTTATTCCTTAATTACTTCATTGATTTATTCAGTCATTCATTAATGTTCTTATTTATTTGCTTATTATTTTGTTCATTTGTTTATTTACTTATATATTTGTTTACATATTTATTTTTGCATTTTTGGTAATATATGGTATTCTATATCCGACAAATATTGTGATCTTTTCTTTCAGAATTCGTTTCTAGTATTATTTCATAGTTTTTCTTCCTATGAATAGCTCAACTAAAACCTGCTGATAACAGATGTAGATAGAAAATCGTATGTTGCTTGCATAAGTTCACATACTCATAAATAAATATCAAATATCATTAGCGTTGGCTCTGACTATTTTTTCCTTCTTTCTACCTTGAAAACCCAATAAAATTATATAATAATATCTGAATGAGATCTCCGAATAATCATTGCTTAATTGAAAGTTATTACCCGCAATTCTCTTCCCTGTGTATTACATGTTAATTGGATGTTAATGTATTCTTGCTTTGTTGCATGTGATTACTGTTAATTGTTGCTTCTTTGCAATATCATTTTATGCTGTTTTCTTTTCAAATGTGTCCGGTGAATAGATTTTATTTTCATCGTGTGATATAAGCAGTGAAAAGAGACAAATATTATGTTGATCAAAATCGAGTTTGTAAATTAAGATGATATTTGTAAACGTGTAATGGACTTTATTGTGCACAATCTATATTAGCGTGAAATTTGTTGCCTAAAATATTGTTATATTGCATTCATCTTTTATCAGGCACAGAGTAAGTAGTTTTCCTTCAAAGATTCATGATTCTATTTTGGAAATATTTTTTTGAAGATTGTATATAAACGATATCCATCATAGGCATACATATACAATACATTTGTACATATCTAATTGCTCGAAATTTTCAATAACTACAAAATAGAAAATAAAAGATAAAATAAGATAAAGAAGAATAAATTAATAGATAAATTAAAAATACAAGTTTTTATCATCAATGCTTTGATAACACGAATACCAGTGAGAACAATAAAATTACCCGAATTAGAGCGTCGCTACTTGCGGCGGAGGTCGAGGTAACGGTTTTATGAATATTCCACCAGCGAGTTGGACCAAGGGCATAGTTAATCAAATTCCACGTTACAAGGTTCTCAATGAGGGGCATCGTCCTAGCCTCCTGGTAGGGGATTTCGCAACATTAAACCGAATCAATCAATAAAAACAAAAATAAATACGGCTACATTTGGAAACAGTTTCAACATGCATCTGTATACCACTAATACACTCCTTTACTCTGTAATTATTCATTTCATTGTATTATAATACAGGAATATAACAAAACCCTCTGTATTCCTTGCTGAAACTCCTAAACCACTCCTGTATTTTGTAAGGATTCATTTCATCGTTTTGTAACCTATGTATAAGATATACAAAAACCTCCTCTGTATTCTTTGTAGACACACCCACACCCAAACTCCTTAACCCATTTCCTTGTACAGCACCAACCACTTGGTACAGCAACGAGCAAAAGTTTTGATCCACGCTATATTTTTCACAACGGCAATATGATTTTTTTTTTAAAGAGTATGCGACATATAGTTTTTATTTTCCAGTTAGGTAATTTTCTTTATTTGATAGAAAAAAGGTTGTTAGACGAAGAATTTTGAAATTTGTTTCACGTAAAACTCCGAGTGGGTCAAAACTTGTGCTCATGACTGTATCGACGCCGTTGCTATAGGATGGTCGTTGCCCATATACGCACTCGCAATTTGTAAGCTAACATCACTTCTCGTTAAACGTACCAGGGTTTTCGTTGTTCTACATAAGTCCTATGCATCTAGAGATCGAGGAAAGGGCAAAGCGCCTCGGGAGTTCTTCCTTCATTACCACAGGGACTCGTTATAACGGAGAATCTCGTTGGTTCCCAGTGATTAGAGTATTATGGCCCCAATCACCACAAGTGTATTCATATATATATATATATATATATATATATATATATATATATATATATATATATATATATATATTTGTGTGTGTGTGTGTGTGTGTGTGTGTGTGTGTGTGTGTGTGTGTGTGTGTGTGTGTGTGTGTGTGTGTGCGTGTGTGTGTGTGTGTGTGTGTGTGTATGTGTGTGTGTGTGTGTGTGTGTGTGGAGATTAAACGTTATATATCTCATTTAATGAATCTATTTTGCAAATACTCAATATACATTTTCCTAACTGATGTTTTAATGAATGCCAAATAATAAAACTTTGTAGTCAACTTAATCTTTATTATAGTACATATAATAATTCTGTCACTTTTTCAACATTTCTTTTTTTTGACTATGCGAACGTATATTTAATATGTGCTACTAACTATCTCGTTATCTTAGGTGTTTTACGAATAATATGGCTTTTCAGTTTCATATTCTTTTTTCGCTCTAACTTATATCTTAGCTATTGTTATTTCTTTACTTCCCTTTCGTCTTATTTTATTCTATCCTTCCATCACCTCCTGTCCTTCCTTCTCCTCACCTTCCTAAGTGTCATTTCTCTAATTTCTCCTTTTATGGTTTCCTATTGTCTCTTGTTTCCCTGTTTTCCTCCCACCTCTACCTCATCTCCACTACCTCTCCTTCTCTTCTCCTGTATCTCTATTCTTCATTCCATACTTTCCTTCTTTGTCTCCTTTCAAATTTATACAGTCTGCAGCCTGTCTCATAGGAAGCGGAAATTCGTCTAGGGCGTCTCACTGTCCCCATCTCCGGATCCTACCCGGGTCCCATATCCAATGTCACACGAAGTCTGAGCATCGTCCGTCACTCCGGCTGTCTGCGGCGAAGCCCTTTTAGTTGTGTGTTCCGTGGCGCGACACCTGGGCACGGAGGGGTGGTGAGTTCCACGGCGGCAGTGGCAGAAGCGGACACGTGCGGGGGGGGGAACACAGCTGCGCTGTATCAATACTTCCGGGGGTTCACCACTTCATACCCCTTCCGGACTCTGAAAGTCTTCTTCCTTTCGTTTTCTCTCTCCGTCTCCAATTCCAACGAAGTAGGTCAACTTTCCCCCTCCCCGAACCCACTTACACTTACTCTTCACAAAATTTATTCCGAGCCAATTTTTCCCCATTTTTTATTCATTATCCTAATCCCATTTACGCTTCACTAAACTGCTCGAGTTCTGACTTTTTTTTTTTTTTTTACTATTATTATTATTCATTCTAATCCAATACATACCTAATTTTGACTCCACGTTACCCAAACCTCCATCTACCCAACCCCAACTCCCCAAACCAATCTCATTCCTCCCCCCTCCATTCGCTTCCCCCCATCGCCCACCCACCGTACCTACTCATTTCAATTTACTCATAATCCATACACTAATCCCGTCGGCCCAGTCGCCCTCCCACCCATTATCTTCAATCTGATCCTTCCCCCCGCCCTCTACCACTTCACTCCCACATCACAAATTCCGTCGAGCTATAAGCTCCCTGGATTCAATTTGGAACCTCATCTACTACATACCCTTTCCGACCTAATTATACTTCCTAGGAACCTCCCCCTCCCCCCTCCTACTCCTCCCACTTACCTGCCCTACCCTTCCTCCTCCCTATTCTATCTCGTGGTCTACCCTAAATTGGTCACTATGCATTCTTGGTCTTAAGTGGAATTAGAAGGCTTCATAAAGCATAGGTTAAGAAATAGTGGTCGTGTTTTTCCAGGAAACATGGACAATGTTCAATACAGTGTTTGTTTTTTTTGTTCCCCAACAGTTTGATTATATAAAAAATGTAGATAAATAAACTTATCTTACAATCCAGTTCCTGGCAGTCTGAAAAATATTAACTTATTTTACGACTATTTTGTTTTCTCAAATCGAATGACAATAGTTTCGGGAAATGTGTCCATTCTCTAGTGGGGTGTCCATGTTTGCGGTTGGCGATGTAATCTAGCTTAGGTGGTAACTCCCTCGTCATTCCTTCTCCCTTCACCATCCCCCTATCTCTACCCTTCACCTATTTCTTTCTCGTCCCCCCCTTCCCCCTTCTCCCCCTCCTTTCCCATCCTCTTATCACCCTCCCACCCTTCTCCCGCCTCTTCTCTTTCGTTCCCCTCCTCATCTCCCTCCCGTTCCACCCCTCCTTCACTTTTCCATCTTCCACATTTCCCTTTCCCATTTTCCCCCTAACCGTTTCATCCCCCTTTCCCTTCTCCTTTCTCCCTTTTCCCCTATCTATTCCTATTTCCTCTCTTCCTCTCCCCTCTCCCAAAATTACAAGTTAAAATCATCAATAGAAACCAGATCCAACCCTACATTAAATGTCTTCCGTCTTGATGCGGTTGCCACCTTGTACTATTATGGACAACATAAATCATCCATGATATTCCGTATTTAATGAACTACATCTTTTCGTAAGAAATGTGGAGGTGATCCAGAGAACTGAGGTTGGGGATGTTGCTCTTGGGTAGAATTGATCTAAGAATGGCGAGACGTTTGGGCATACGGATAGAATGAATGATGAAGAGAGAGTCTGGAATGCAGAGGTGGATGGTGTGAGCATAAAAGAAAGACCGAAATAAAATATAAAAAGAGCTGTTAGATAGGGTAGATCCGAAAATACTGATGTGGTTTGGGCACATGGAAAGAATGAATAAGGAAAGACTAGCAAAAAAGAATCTGGAATTATAGGTGGATGTACTGAAGTGGAAAATAAGATCGAAAAGATGATGGGAAAGGAGCTGCTGGAAAGGGTACATCACAGAATACTGGGGAGGTTTGAACATACGGAAAGAATGATTAAGGAAGGACCAGCAAAGAGAGTTTGGAAAGTAGAGGTAGATGGAGTGAGCTTGAATGGAAGACCGAGAATAAGATGGGCCTCGGAACATGTAAAATGTCTGACGAACAAGAATTAGCAAACACATCTGCTTAGGAGCAGGCACGGTTTCAATATCACAATATATGCTGCCGTGTTCCTGCAAGCCCCTGTTTAATATATGATTAAATCTATGTTTCCCAAAAGGTATTACACTTCACAGTTAATGACAAATATATGCAGATAAACTGGACAATCTTATGGGAAATACAGAAAAAATGGGTTAAGCGAAAAAAAAAATTAAACATTTGCTCAACAGTTTTAAAGTCTGGCTCGTCTAACCTTTAACTTGTGTCAAACAGCTTAAACATTCTAAAAACACACAATGAACTTATTTATAACAAGAACAGCTATTAGAAAAAAATAATATCTAACACCTAACTTTGATGTTTATTTTAACCCACCTTACAAATATAATTCTATCACCGTCTATTTCAAGAAGTATCGGGATACCTCTCCAATAAGAAACGAGATCAACTTCTCTCAATCAATTAGCTTGGGTTCGTTGTCCCCAAAAATTCCTTTGACTTGATGAGCATGATCCAATTTCCCCCATAACCCCCCAGTTTCTCAAGTGTCCTCCTGCAGTACTCCCACAACCCCCCCACTGACCCCCAACTCCCCATGCCTGTCTGCTTTGCTTCCTGTGACTATGTGGTCTTCATTGCCCTCTGGTGTTCTTTGATATCTTCTCCTCAGCTGTCATGCTTCTATCCTTCTTACTCCCCCTCCTCCACCCAATTCTCATCTTTCTTTTCTTGTCTAAGAGTAATATAGTTTATACCAAGATATCATAATTGTGGAGGCAACCGTCACCAGCTTCTTAGAGCCAGAAATGTTGGACAATATTAAATAAAATTTCTGTTGCACAGAATTGTTCATAAATAAACAGTATCAAACTGTTTTAGTGTGCACTCTCCTTACTAAACCCAAACACTTATCTATCTAAAAACTTACCAAGGCAAATATAGGAGTTTTTAAATCAATAAGGAAATAAGACACCCTTGTTCCCTCCCTCCCTCCCTCCCTCTTCCAGCCTTCCGCCATATCCACACATCATCGTGGTAACTAATAGGAAAACCATTGTGTCCCGTATGTCACCATGGCCGCGGGTGGGTGGGGGAGGCGGGTGAGGGGGACAGCCTCGTCGTCTTGGGTTATACAACTAACCCCGAATATCATTCAAGACGCGGAGAGTATTGGCAGACGCGGGGTAGCGCGTCATTTGTCACGCGTCGAGAGCTTCCGTCGGGGCGCACCGGGGCTGGCGTGTCGACATAAGGTCGCCGCCACGCGCGCAGGAATTCTTCAGCTGGCCAGTAAAAAATTATGGATTTAAATTGGACAAACTTAGATTTACGATGGAAATAGGCAAGTTATGGGTTACCAGAATCGAGCTTAATGAATGGAGTAGACTTAGTAACCATATAACGGTAGCTGAAACTAATGGTTGTTTTCAGTGGAGGTTAGATAACTTTATGTATGGGGATGATAGGTGGTAATGGACATGGAACTGCCTGGTGTAGACCTTAGGGTCTCTTGTAATCTCTATCATTCTCATGTTATTTTTATTCATTTATTTCAGTTTTCATTCTTATTTAGTTATCTACCTATAATTGATTCATTTATATTCTATTTATCAGTTTATCTATTCATATATTCATTTATTATGTTTATTTATTTACTTGATTATTCATTTTTTATTCATTTTTTATCCTTTTACTTACGTCTTGGAAGAAGTATTATTGCTTGTGGTTTCATGGTGGAAATAAGTCATTAATGATGAAAAAATATTTCGTTATTGAGGCGTGCAGTACATTTATACACATATATACAAACACACAGATACAGAAATACATGCACGCAGACACACACACACACACACACACACACACACACGCACGCACGCACACACACGCACACACACGCACACACACACACACGCACACACACACACACACACACACATAGAACGATATTTAATGACAGAAATAGAAAGACGAAATGAGAATCGGCATTAAGAGATTGAATGTGTCATATGCAAAAGTAAATGATTTGATATCGGCTAGATTGAAAATCAATGATTACATCAAGGTAAAAGAATCATATCTCAATTACCTCATAGAGACTAAATTTAATGAAAATAATTCTTTTCAAGTGGGAAATGGGAAATAATGGTTGTGGAGAAAGGACTAAAAAAATACTCCATATTACAGTTAGGTGTATATCAGATTTTTAATAAAAAAAAAATTATCATCTCCTAATCCATGTAATGCAATGGCACTCCTATATCTATGAGCAATTTCAGTAGCCAAAAACCAAAAGCAAAATCGAAATTCTGATTATATGATCTGCTGGCGACAGATCATTTGTGAACAAGAGTCTTAAATCCTTTCACTCATTTACTTCTGTGATTATTTCATCTCTCGTTTAGCACTGACGGTCTCCTTTTACGCTGGCCTATCGTTATGATTTCTTTGTTTTGAATCTAATCTTCTACTCCTGACTCTATTCACGAACTTGAAAGTGTGTATGTGTGTGTGTGTGTGTGTGTGTGTGTGTGTGTGTGTGTGTGTGTGTGTGTGTGTGTGTGTGTGTGTGTGTGTGTGTGTGTGTGTATTTGTGTGTGTGTTTGTGTGTATGTGTATTTGTGTGTATGTGTATTTGTGTGTGTGTGCGCGTGCGTGTGTATGTGTGTGCGTATGTGTGTGTGCGCGTATGTGTGTGTGTTTGTGTGTGTGTGTGTGTGTGTGTGTGTGTGTCTGTGTGTGTGTGTCTGTGTTTGCGTGTGTCTGTGTGTAGGCGAAGGAATTGCATAATCTCGCTCCTCGTCTAAAGTTTACAAACTAGGGACCCAATTTCATTGCTGTATTATGCTGATGTAACAGTATGTAAACTAAGCCAGTGATGTATTTATTTCGAGATTGCTTGAGTAAGCAGTATTGCTTCAGGCGTTTGTTAAATTCTTTCTGACTGGAGAAAGGGTAGAGAACATTCAATTGGTTCATGGGAGAAAAGTCACACCCTTAGGGGAGATAGATTACCTTCTTCAAAGGTATACTGAATCTAAAGTAATTAGTCCATATGTGATGACAGTGGTGGCAGCGGTGGGATGGAACAAGTGAAAAGAAAACGGTTCCGAATAGGCTGGTGAGTGCATCAAACTACAGGACTTAGTGCAAGATACGGCTACGAGTGTACGGGTACACCAACCACAACCACGCAGTGCACGTAATCACAAGCACGCAGTACACACAACCACACGCGCGCAGCCACGCGCAATGCTGACTACGAGGGACGACACAACAGTGAACGAGAGAAGTCTACAACCAGGTACTACGAGTACTACGAGGAACAAAGGGAAGAGTTACTACTATGAGTGAACGAAAGACTACGAGAGGGGCTAGGAAGACGTGGTTACTCGTAATGTACGTGTGAAGTACGAGCAATACCTGGAGGAAGCCTACTAGGAGGCAATCGATTCAAATCGACTTTTGAAATTTAAAGGTATGACTGTATATAATATTCATTAAATAACTGCAGAAAAGCTGCATAAAGATCTCAAGCAAACAATGGATTTCGGGGAGTCCTCTGGTGTACCTAGGATAATAACGTTGTAGAACAATTAGTGAAGAAATTAAAGAAAATATCTCAACCGTTTGAATTTCCCTATACTATACATATATTAAGTGGAACTTGACTAAGTAAGATGATCAGAAGCAAAGGGTCTTCCTACAGAAAAATATTGTGAGTGACTAAGCTACATAAATAGTGATGAAAAGAGAGTGAAATCGAAGGGTGACCATAGAAGGAACATTAGTTCGAGTACTAAACAGTAACAACAACGGAGGTACGAGGGGAAACAGTGGTGGCTTTCTGCCGTTATTTCGTCAAAGCTGTTTCATAACAATGCGAAGGCCATTAATTTAGTTACATGAGAAACTTTCATTTGGTCACTAGATCTTTCTATCCAATCTGAATCCTTCAACATGGAATTTATGTCCTTAGACCATCTGTCTAATTTTGCTAAATATTCTGTGTCAGATTCACTTATTTTTACTTTCTTTATCATTCTAACCAAAGACCTGATAGGATCCTGATCATATTTTGACTTAAAAAGGTTTAATGAATGCCTTCCTATAAACTTCATATTGGTTTATATCTGCTGGAAATTTATTATAAGCCTAGCCCTACCTTTCTCAGGATCTACATTTTCGTTTAAAGTTTCTATTTTCTTTTTTCATCTATTATGTGTTTAGTGACAATTAGTTTCAATCATACTGAGAAACCTATTAATTTCCAAGGTGTTGTCATCACCTGTAAATTTGGGAATATTGACATTCGAGGTATGAACCTCGTGCCTCAAAATGCCTGTATGTAATGACAATATATGTGTGTATGTATGTGTGTGTAGACGTGTGTGTGTGTGTGTGTGTGTGTGTGTGTGTGTGTGTGTGTGTGTGTGTGTGTGTGTGTGTGTGTGAGAGAGAGAGAGAGAGAGAGAGAGAGAGAGAGAGAGAGAGAGAGAGAGAGAGAGCGTGTTTGTGTGTGTATATGTGTGTATATGCACGTGCGTATATATGTGTGTGTATATGTGTGTATATGCACGTGCGTATATACAGTATGTGTGTGTATGCCTGAGGTCCTGTGTACATATCTGTACTTCAGTGTTCGAATTTAAGCATCCTTGTGTATACTTACGAG
>NC_134797.1:41381907-41391907 GCF_046742065.1 Oratosquilla oratoria | reverse complement strand
AAACAACAACCCTAACGTTATTACCCTGCACTGCAGCAACTGGAGATTGTCCACAAGTACAGAAGCGCAGATAAACTACATTCTAAAACTACAACAATGTCAGGTAGTAAAATAGGTACACACAAGTAAATGGAAAGACAAGGGAAGGAAACCACGGGACTCTCGAAGTACTCTCATTAGGTGAATAATATTACTCGACCGGTTTCGACTGTTGCCAGCACCAACTCTTGAGAAAGACACAAGTCGAAACTGAACGTGTTCCTCGCCCTTGTCTTCCCAACAATAATGTCATTACCACAGTCCAAGCGCACAGAGTAAGATGTCTTCGACCATAGCTACGCGCCTCCTGGTGTAGGCCCCTCACTTTATCAAAGTTGGCCTAATCGCGAGCGTGCTGGTCTCACATTCACTTAGTTGAGGGTTCGAATCCCGCACTCCTCTCCGATTCCCAGCAGTGACTGTTACCTACCCCAACAGTCCAAATAGCACATAGACTCGCAGAGTAAAGGTGACGGCTTCGGCCGCAGCTAAGTATCCGTTGGAGTGGGCTCTTTGTCTTCTTAAGGTGCGCTGGTGGCGTAATCGGAAGCATACTTGTCTCGCATTTGCTTATTTGTGGGTTCGAATCCCGCACTACTCTCTAATTCCCAACATTGAATATTTCCTACCTGCCCTAACAATCTATATAGCACCTAAAAGAGCAAAGATGAATGGTTCAGCCGTTGCTACTCAGCGTCTTCTGGCGTAGGCACTTCACCTTCTTAAAGTGCATTGGTGGCGTAATCAGTAGCATACTGTTCTCACAATTACATTAGCTGTGAGTTCGAATCCCGCAATTCTCCTATTCCCAGCAGTAACTGTTACCTGCCCCAGCAGTCCATATAGCGCTTATAAGGGCAGACTTGACGGCTTTGGCCGCAACTACTCAACCAACCCCGTTTTCTTTTCGCAATAACCATGGCCTTCCAGGAACAGGTGTTCGAAGTCCACGCCGACGGCGACTCGAAGTGACATCGTTCGTTCTTAAAGGATTTCGAAGTCTTCATAATTTGGAATTCTTCCTTGAGCGTAATCCAAAGGAAAGCCCCGAGTATTTTTGCAACCGGGCTTAAGTGTTAGGACATTCAACTTACGAGGCTTAAAGATGTTGAAGTAATTTTTGAGTTGGAAGAAAATGAAAATAGTTATGGGAGGGGCTTTTGTAATGACTACTTGTGTCGCGAAATGTTGCATGGAGACATACATTGTAAAACATATTGCCGAGTTGAAATATATTAATGACGCTTTCCTGAAGATTATATTTACATAAAGTGATAAAGTTTTGGTCATGAAATTATTATTTTTTCTTAACAAACCCAACGTCAAGGATACCCATCATCTAAAGAATTCTTTTTATCTATTTTATCTTATTTATTTATTTATCTATCTATTTATTATTATTTTTTTGTCTTATTTCATTTTCCTGCTGCATTGTTTCTGACCCGGCTAGGACACAAGGGTGACCTTTTCTTCCCGAGTAGTCAAGATGGAAGGGAAACAATGGATGGTGAATGGGAGTTTATGAGAATGGAATGGGTGGGAGTGGGGTCATGTCTCCCTTATAGGCAAGACGAGGTCCCTGGGACGGACGTTTTATTTTCAAGAAAGAAAATGAACTAGAGGCAATCCGGCATCATGTATACAAATCGAAGAAAAAGAAGGCTTATCATGATGATAATCAATAACAAGTTATGATGATGAAATAGCTTAATAAATGCAGTGGCATTTTGTCAATAAGAACCAGCGCTTCTGTCCTAGCGGACAATATCCCACCGAAGAGCTGGAGTCGTAGATGTAGTAGTAGCTCAGAAGAGAAAAGTGATCAGTAATTTCAATTGAGTACAGATTAGTCTCCAATCATAAAAGAGTACTGAGTAACTCTGGACCGTAGAGGTATTACCAAAGTCCCCAAGATACTGACTACACAAAACGATCAATATCCAACACAAAAAAAAGAAGAGAAAGGTGAGAAGCCTACGCCAGGAGGCGCTGAGTAGCTGCGGCCGAAACCGTCACATTTGCCATATACGTTTGGACTGCTGGAGCAGGTAACAGTCGCTTCTGAGGATCGGGGAGGAGTGCGGGATTCGAGCACAAAACAAAGCACATGCGAGACCAGCACGTTCCCGATGACACCACCAATGTTCCAAAAAACAGAGCTCCATAAATGCAAACGTTTAGTAAATATAAACGCTTGAGAAGTCTTGGTGACGCGAAGCTGCTGGGTCACACGCAGGTCTAGGGCCAAGAGAAGCTTTTATCTCAAGCAACAGTATACGAGAAGATAAATACGCCGACCGCTTGATCCCACAAAATCCGCACAAGCTCCCTGGGAGCAACACAACAAAATGGCATGGATTAATATAATTGGATGTTGGTAAGATGGCCGCGTTGAAACAGAATCTATCAGAAGTGAACGGAACGGAAAGGACTTTTTGAGTGGAAAAAAATAGAAAAGATAAATAAATAAATGAATAAATAAATAAATAAAATAATGATAAAAATGATAAATAATGATAATAATAATGATAATAATAATGATAATAATAATAATAATAATAAAATTAGTAATAATAGTAATAACGACAATGATGTTAAAATTGTGTGGTACAAAAGATCACTATGGTGTCCCTTTTCCGTCCCACAATTGTGAATGTTAAATCTAACTTCACAATGTTAAATTTAAGGAGTTAACGTTAGGAGATGCTTGGTATGACCGAAGATGTCACCTTTGCCATCGCTGCACTCCCAGACAATTTAACTCTCCCGCAATTGAACATCATTCTTCTTCACCTACCTCATATTTTCCATGAATCCTTCAACAAAGTCAAGTCTTTATATATTAGCACCTTAAGAAGAAGAAGGAGGAGAAGAAGAAGATTAGAAGAAGCAGAAGAAAAAGAAGAAAAAGCAGAAGAAAAAGAAGAAGAAAAAGCAGAAGAAAAAGAAAAGAAGAAAAAGAAGAAAAAAGAAAAAGAAGAAGAAGAACGCGAAGAAGAAGAACGCAAAGAAGAAGAAGAACGCAAAGAAGAAGAAGAACGCGAAGAAGAAGAACGCGAAGAAGAAGAAGAACGCGAAGAAGAAGAAGAACGCGAAGAAAAAGAAGAAGAAGAACGCGAAAAGAAGAAGAAGAACGCGAAGAAAAAGAAGAAGAACGCGAAGAAAAAGAAGAAGAAGAACGCGAAGAAAAAGAAGAAGAACGCGAAGAAGAAGAACGCGAAGAAGAAGAAGAAGAAGAAGAAGAAGAAGAACGCGAAGAAGAACGCGAAGAAGAACGAGAAGAAGAACGCGAAGAAGAACGCGAAGAACACGAAGAAGAACGCGAAGAGCGCGAAAAAGAAGAACGAGAAGAAGAATGCGAAGAAGAGGCGGCGATTACGTCAGGAGGCGCTGAGTAACTGCGGCCGAAGCCGTCACCTTTGCCCTGTTATGCACTTAGGTGACTGTTGCGGTAGATAACAGTCAGTGCTGGGAGTCGGAGAGACGTGCTGTATTCGAACCCAGAACTAAACGATTGCGAGACTTGCACGCTTCGCTTCGGGTTACGCCACCACCAGCGTTCAAGGAGCGCTGTAAGAATGATGTCCCATATCTTTAAGCTTGTATTTCATCAAGAAAGACCAAGAAGGAATGTAACTGGAAGACGTCTTGAGCCTCTCGACTGCCTTGTGACATTTATCAGATTGGGCTATTTTTTCTCCAACTTTTGGACCAAATTTGTAGCCCATAGCTTTCGGAAAGGAATCTGGTATGCTGGGTGACAACAATTTCCTACAGTATGTCAAATGACATTCTATGTCAATGGTTGAGAAAACAAAATAGTGATTTTATGGGAGGAAGCGTGTTGGAGATAAGCGGTACCGCCAATTAATTGGAGGTTTGAGGAAAAAATAGCTCAGTGTGATAAAACCTTTAGGAACGGATGGTCATCTTCATCCCACACTGTACCAGGGTGACAGAGAACATCCGAAGCAGCTGGTGTGATGAACAACAGTCGAACCAGCTGTCGTGTTTGTAACGGGTCCAGCGGTGGAGACGGACAGCGTGTGTGTGTGTGTGTGTGTGTGTGTGTGTGTGTGTGTGTGTGTGTGTGTGTGTGTGTGTGTGAGAGAGGGAGAGAGAGGGGGAGAGAGAGAGAGAGAGAGAGAGAGAGAGAGAGAGAGAGAGAGAGAGAGAGAGAGAGAGAGAGAGAGAGAGAGAGAGAGAGAGAGAATGAGTGATTGTGTGAGTGTGCGAGTGTTTGAAGTGGATGGGTGGAGAAGAGTGTTGGGGACCTGAGGCAGTGAAGATACAGATTAGGGTTGCGATAATAATGAAGCTGATGATAAAGTGGTGGGATGAGGTAAGGACCAGAGGGGAGGAGGAGGGAGAGTAGACGAAGGAAAGGAAAGAGGAGGAGCAGGGGGAGGAAGGGGAGGAGGAGGGAGAGTAGACGAAGGAAAGGAAAGAGGAGGAGCAGGGGGAGGAAGGGGAGGAGGAGGGAGAGTAGACGAAGGAAAGAGGAGGAGCAGAAAGAGTGAGAGGAAATTGAGGAAGAGGAGGAGGAGCAGGAGGAGGAAGGGGAGGAGGAGGGAGGGTAGACGAAGGAAAGGAAAGAGGAGGAGCAGAAAGAGTAAGAATAAATGGAGGAAGAGGAGGAAGAGGAGGAGGAGTAGGAGGAGAACGGGAAGGAGAGGAGAAGATGGAGGAAGAGAGAGAGGAAGAACAGAAAGAGGAGGAGGAAGAAGAGAAGCAAGGGAGGAGGAAATGCAGTTGATGGTACTGGCTTTACAATTGATGGTACTTCTGGCAAGAGAACGAAGTTAGTGAGTCTGGCACAGGAGATGGAGAATTATAGGACCAAGTGTTTGTGATGAGAGTGATAATTGTAAATTAAAACCCAGGAAAGTGTCTTCACGAGTGGGAAGTGCATTCAAGTCATTGAATACAAACGTATTCTTTGGTGGGATGGGATGGTCTTGGTAGCAGATTAAAAGTTGGTGAAAATTGTTTTGGTGAGAGATGACACAACAGGAGGGAGTAATCAGCGGAGATGATTGAGGTATTATTGCAAATAGTGGTGCAAGGAATATTAAAGTTATGGTGAAACTAGTTGACTGATGTGAATGTTGAGAATGAAAGTTGCCATAACGTAAATAAACATAGACGATAATGATGTTAATAATTAGTCGTTCATTTTGAGATTAAAACACTAGAAATGTTGACACTTTCAGCAACAGAAGTGGTATGTTTAATGTTCTGCATATAAAAAAGGTCTATAAGAAAATAAATGTCGAAAGAGGAACGATATAAAAAGAAATGCGTCTTGAAATCACTTTTCAGAAAGGCTTCGGTCATGAATAAAAAAGTCTCAGGAAGGATGGAAGATATTGGGGGAGAAAAGGGAAGAGAAGAAGAGTTACAGAGCCTCCCAGTGGAAGGATACTGCAAAGGATAATTGCATAGTCGACAAGTATTCCTGATGATATAGTCGACAGCGAGCGTAATCACTGCACACGCAGGAGACCCTTCCAGTATAAGGATAGAATCTTCCAGCAAACTTTTGCAAAAGACAATTGCATAGTTGACAAGTAATATTTCTGATGATATAGTCCGCAGTCAGCATAAGCATTTGATACGCAGGAGAACCTCTCAGTGGAAGGATTGAAAGACAAAACCTACGAGCAACCTCTATAGAAATAATTGCATAGTTGAGAACTAATATTCCTGATGACACAGTTGACAGCCAACCTAACTACTGGATACACAGATGCTCTTAGCGGATAGAAAGACAGAACCTATGAGCAACCGCTTTAAAAATAATTGCATAGTTGACAACTTATATTCATGATGACGTAGTCGACAACCAGCCTAACCATTGGATATGGAGAAGTGCAACCCAGTGGAAAGACAGAACCCAGTAGCTACTCTTACAAGAACAATTGCAAGGTTGACAACTAATGTTCCTGATGTCATAATCAACAGCCAGCCTAACTACTGGATATGCAGGAGGGCCTCCCAGTGGAAGGATTGGAAGACAGAACCTACTAGCTACCTTTTACAAAAGATAATTACAAAGTTGTCAACTAATGTTCCCGATTGAATGGTCGACAGCCAACGTAACCACTGGATACACAGGAGAGCCATCTAGTGGAAGGACAGAAAGACAGAACTTACTAGTAACCTCTAACAAAAGATAATTGCTTAGTTGACAACCAATATTCCTGATTGCATAATCAACAGCCAGCGTAACCATTGGATACGCATAGGAGCTTCGCGCAAACGAGCACCGGGAAGTCCTGTAAAGGTGAAACTCACCAGAGACATCAGCGCTGGAAGTAATGGTGGAGGATCTTCGTCCCAGGTGGTGGCTCCTTGCCAATTGCCATGTTGACAGACACGAAGGACCTGATGGTACTGGTGGCGATGATGACGGGGAGCGATAATAGACCCGCGCAAGAGGAGTGCGTTATTAGTTCACATGACTTGGACGTTTGGTCCTCTCTCTCCCTTCGTCTCTCTCTTTGTATCTTTTCGTCTCTCTCTGTCTACTCCTCTCTCTCTCTCTCCCTATCTCTTCGTCTCTCCCTATCTCCTCGTCTCTCTCTCTGTCTCTTCGTCTCTCCCTCTCTTCTCCCTCTCCCTCTCTTCCTCTCCCTCTCCCTCTCTCTCTCTCACACACACACACACACACACACACACACACACACACACACACACACACACACACACACACACACACACACACACACACATACACACTGGCTGTCTTTCCTTTTTCTTCTTCTTCACTCCCTCTTTCTTTTTTTTTCCTTTATCAATTTATTTCTATTTCTCCCCTTTTCTCTCTCTCTTATGGGTGTATCTGTGTTTTTGTATGTATGTGCGCGCGTAGGTGTGTGTGTGTGTGTGTGTGTGTGTGTGTGTGTGTGTGTGTGTGTGTGTGTGTGTGTGTGTGTGTGTGTGTGTGTGTGTACGTGCGTATGCCTGTGCATGTCTCTATGTCTCTCTCCTTGGGTCTGAAGGAGTTCATTACAAAACAAACCTTAATGACGGATGACTTGTCCGCTCATCTTTTTCATTTTGTCTTTTTGACTAATGTGCATCTTGCAGGAGAACTATTAGGCGTGATTTTTGTGTCTGTGCCTTTTTGCGGAACAATGTGTCCTTTGTATTGGTTTGCCTTTGTCCTCAGGAGGAAAACTACCTCTGGAGACAATGCAGTCACGGTCACCAGACTGCTTGTACTCACCCGTCACAATGTGCTTGCAATTACTTTGTACAATGAAGCAGCGAGTACAATGTACACCAATTCCTTTAGCAATTACTAATGCTTTTGACGATGCACTTAGTGTCTTACCTTGCCTGAGGCTGTCATTTATTTCGAAGATTGTTTTTCTTCTTTCTTCTGTGTAAGCATTTAATGTATTCATTATACCTGATACCCGTATATATCAACTTAATTACAAACTATTTGTTTTTGTAAATACACTTATTTGTCCGCATTGTCTTTGCTTCTTATACACTTTCTCTCACACGTATGTGTTATACGAAAAAAATGTGGAAATTGATGGACCTTCTAATCTACCTATGCCTATTTTAAGACATGAATGAAAAATATTAACAATATCATTAAAATTATATGTATATATATATATATATATGAATATATATATATAAATATATATATATATATACATAAGTATATATATGAATATATATATATATATATACATAAGTATATATATATATATATATATATACATAAGAAATATATATGAATATATGTATGTATATATATATATATATATATATATATTATATTATATATACATTATATATATACATATATATATATTTATATTACATATTATATTCATATATATATATTATATATATATAATATATATATATTATAATATATTATATATACCATATATGTATATATTATATATATATATATACGAATATATATATGTATATATATATATATAGTATATATTATATATATATATAATGTTATATATATATACCATATATTATATATATACACACATATATATATATGCAATAAAAACACTAGGGAGCGGGTGTTCACAAATGCGTAAATTATCCACTAGGAAAAGTAAACTAACGAAGCAGAGCGCTTTCGTGTAATTACATCTTCAGTGCAGATACAAAGAAGGAATTACTGGATTCTGGATTCCAAGAAAAGACCACCTCGCTTGCGCGGGATCGGGTTTTGTGGGAGGGGAAGAATGTCTGTTAGAAAATGAAAAGATAGTAGTGTATAAAAGAGGGCTATTGCCACCGGGCGAATTGCGAGCGATTAGGGGCTAGTTTGTTGTCGTGGCTTTAGGAGAACTGGGCTAGGAACTTGGACGGTGGCGCCAATGCCGGGAGGAAGAGCATATTATATCACCAACGAAAGTTTGGAAAATGGTAGGAGACGTAGTAGGAGAGAAAGGGGGGCCCCCCCCCCCCCCCCCCCCCCCCCCCCCCCCCCCCCCCCCCCCCCCCCCCCCCCCCCCCCCCCCCCCCCCGGGGGCGGGGCCGGGGGGGGGGCAAAAGGGGAAAAATCTTTAGTGGGAGGTAAAACTGAAATGAGAAAGATGTAGTATAAGAGAAAGTGAGAAAGGAAGCGAATTTTTTAGTCGAAGGAAAAAGGAAGTGTATATGTTTGTGCGTGGGATGCGGCTATGTTCGTGAAAGGTGTATGTGTGTAATTTACGGTTAGTGAGTAGATTTCACTTCCCGCGTGTAGAGGGCGTTCCTGATTAGCCCCAGGTAAGGCATGAGAATTCCTGTTTTTAACCCCAGGTCGGGTTTGAGTAGCGATATTATTATCATTATTATTACCATTACTATTATTATTATTACATTTATTGCGGTTATCACCAGTCATAAGCCGGTGAAGGGGTGTGCTACTTGTTGGTGCGGTTTTACACGTTTTATCGTGTACACCGCACGTGGGTCGGGCGCAGCTGACAGATAGTCTGTACGGTGTGGTCTAGGGTGTAATATGTTGTATCAGATGTTTGTGTTTGGCGTGCAGTTTTTCTAGGTGTCTTGAGTGAAGTTTGTGGTTTGTGTTGGTTGAGTGGACGGATGTTGGAAATTATAAGATGAAAGAAACAGGTACCAGATATATGACATAGTGAAGAGGGCATTCGGAGAGGTTAGGTGGAAGAATGTACACGTGACGGACGTATGGGCCGTCCTGGTAGCCAACAAGTATGGGGACGTTTGGGCCCCCCCCCCCCCCGTCCTGGTATAACCCAACAAGTATGGGACAACTGCTCATAATTTATTATTCACAAATTCAAAACAATTTTGAAATTTCATGAGAAATAAAAACTATCTAATTTGTACAAACCTTGATGTTTAAGATTAACATTTATCCCCTTACTAGATTTGATCAAACTGCATTCAATTAAAATTCTTTGTTATGTTGTTGTTGTATGTGATGACTTTAGCGTTGGTTATCCCAGTCAACTGGGTGATTAAAATGGGTTCATGTGGTTGAATATACCGCTAGATTGGTTTCCCTCTCTAACGTATTTCTTATGTTGATTGATTCGTGTTGTGAGTGTTTTAGCAGTCTGACCAACATAAAACTAATTACATGATTTGCAAGGTATTTTGTACACACACACTCAAAATTGTTTGAATTGTAATATAAATTATGAGCAGTTGTCCCATACTTGTTGGTTACCAGGACGGCCCAAACGTCCCATACTTGTTGGCTACCAGGACGGCCCATACGTCCGTCACGTGTACTTCTTCCACTACCTCTCCGAATGCCCTCTTGCCAACTATGTCATATTTCTTGTACCTTGTTTCTTCATCTTATAATTCCTTCTTTGTATCTGCACTGAAGATGTTAATCTTACACGAAAAGCGCTCTGCTTCGTTAGTTTACTGTTTCCTAGTGGTTATTTACGCATATATATAGTATGTATATGTTATAATTATATATATA
>NC_134797.1:41369407-41374407 GCF_046742065.1 Oratosquilla oratoria | reverse complement strand
CTGTCTTCTCTCCACATTACACACACTTGCATCCGTCATTTTCTATGGTCTGTTTTTGACAACACATCCGATATCATTATTTGGACGCAAAAACTTTCACAAAAGACTCCCCAACATTCCCTCATACTACCACCACCACCACCACACTTTATCGGTCACCAATACACACGGGGCTTGTCCATTCTATGACTCCATCTTCGAATTCATCTCTTCTGCATCCACAGAAAATGGGAAATAGAAATCGTAAGTTGTCGAGGCAGAGATAACGTCACCCGCGTTCTCTAACCACTTGTTTATCCACGAGGAAACGATTTAGTTCGGATCATTTGTTCTCTAACGTTTGGCAATGCAGGTAAGTAGAACGAAGGCGCCACTGCAATGAAGGAATATTAGATTGACTTAACATGATAAATAATTCAACAAATTTGATTATAATTAATATTGGGTTATTCCAATCGGTTGAAGGTAGAAAATTGTAGAGGGGCGCTGTCTCAAAGAACTGAGCGTATCACACATTTTGAACCTTCCATGTTGACCCGGTTCAAATTGAGGTTCATGAGTGTGTCTCGGTGAGTGATTACCCTATTCAAAGCACCTCCGTGAATAGCTGTAGGGATTCAAGAGTTCGTTCAAGGTGATGGTGAGTGAGTGGTTGAGGAGTGAGTGGTTGAGGAGTGAGTGGTTGAGGAGTGAGTGGTTGAGGAGTGAGTGGTTGAGGAGTGAGTGGTTGAGGAGTGAGTGGTTGAGGAGTGAGTGGTTGAGGAGTGAGTGGTTGAGGAGTGAGTGGTTGAGGAGTGAGTGGTTGAGGAGTGAGTGGTTGAGGAGTGAGTGGTTGAGGAGTGAGTGGTTGAGGAGTGAGTGGTTGAGGAGTGAGTGGTTGAGGAGTGAGTGGTTGAGGAGTGAGTGGTTGAGGAGTGAGTGGTTGAGGAGTGAGTGGTTGAGGAGTGAGTGGTTGAGGAGTGAGTGGTTGAGGAGTGAGTGGCTGAGGAGTGAGTGGCTGAGGAGTGAGTGGCTGAGGAGTGAGTGGTTGAGTAAGGGATCTAAAGGGGCAAGGTAACGGTTCGCTATATTCCCACTCCAGGTAGACTCCCGATCCATCCGAACCGTATTCAGGAATATATGGGTTATTTGGGGCAACACCAACCAAGTGGCTATTTTATATTCATTTTCATGACTAGAAGGAGGGGAAGATTCATTCAAATTGCGTTGTCTTCAATTGTTTTTTATATAAACAGAGGAACAGCACAAATCAGCCTGGTCGCTGGTGGTCGGAAACAGGTCGTAAGCTTAGTGTGACTGGGCACTTAAGTAAGTCACGTGACTACAAGGTTTCGACTGGCGCTCAGCGATAAGGCAATTTACTTGTCTAGGTTAGTAACTTGAAGACTGCTGGCAGCCCACGTCTCATATTCCGTAAGAAATACTATCAATTATATACTACTAAGGGTTTTTCCCCCTTATAAGTGAGGTAGCCAAGTCTAAGGGGGGGGTAGGGTAATAGATAATAATGAAGTAATAGCAACAATGTAATACAAAGTATTAAACTACTCTTTCCGGTATTGGGATTGAGTTAATGATCTAGTCTACACATGGTGGTTTGGTTAATGACAAACGATTGAATTCAGACAGGATCCATACCTAGACGAGCAAAGTGGTTATGAGGGTTGACCCCTGTCGAGACTCAACTCTTTTTGAATTCCGGTAGAGGTCGTCTTACCCAGAAATTCACATATGGCCAGGTGTGTGTGTGTGTTTGTGTGTGTGTGCGTGTGTATGTGTGCGTGTGTGTGTGCGTGCGTGTGTATGGGTGTGGGTGTGCGTGCGTGTGTGGGTGTGCGCGCTTGTGCTTGAGCGTGCGTGCGTGCGTATGTGCGTGTGTGCTTGTGTGCGTGCGTGCGTATGTGCTTGTGTGCGTGTATGTGTGTGTGTGTGTGTGTGTGTGTGTGCTTGCGTGCGTGTGTACGTGCGTGTGTGTGTGTGTGTGTGTGTGTGTGTGTGTGTGTGTGTGCATTAATACGTACGTAATTACACATTTTAAAACATAATGCATGGACAGAAACATATACATAGACAAAAAATAATTTCTATTATATGTACATGCACGCAAACATATGCATATATACATACACCGATCCATACTGTATATGTATATATTAATGCATACGGTTGCATATCTACATAGGCACATGCATTTCTATAAGACACGAACATGCATATATATGTCATCATGTTTAGGAAACACACTCAAATATATTCTCACATTCAGCCGGAGCGAGGTTCCAAACTTTTCCGTAATAAAGATCAGTTTACGTCAGAATGCGTCAGAACCGAATGGGGCGTATCAGGCTCAAGTTTTGTAAGAGTTCAGCTCTTGTATTGTTCTTTTTCAGGATTTCAGATCTTTAATCTTGGATAATGAAAGAAGTCTGTGATTGTTGTTCGACTCTGATCTTTCGGATGGTCGACTAATAAGGTCTCAGATTATTTTTCCGTAATTCTTGAAACGACATAGAAATGATCAATGGCTAATCCTTGGTGGTAAAAGAAGTAACTTTCTTTAATAAACAGTTCTCTTTTTTCCTTCATGCAGTTTCCCATTCTTGCCAATTACCATTATGTTTTTCGAATTTTCTTTCGACTAATTCTTTTTTTCTGCACGAAAGAGAAGAAGTTATATTTAATAGTTACAAATCATCAAACTAGTCAAACGGAAAATTGTAGTATCCGGCATCGTGTTTGTCATTTTTATTGTCTTTCAATACGCGACTTTCCTTCTGATCATGCCATTAATAATGTCATTATCTCAGCCTATCATCGCCTGTCCTGCAATCAGAAACAGACTTAACTACGTAAAAACACGCATGCGCACGAACACGACTCGACGGTACAGTGGTACCGTTGTAGACCACTAATTCAGTAATCTGAGTTCAAGTTCCGCCGAGGGATTAAAAAAGAAAGAAAAAAAAAAAGAAAAAAAAAAATGCGAGCCGACACTCCAATCATGGTGGTCAAGGAGTGTTTATGTGTGTGTGTGTGTGTGTGTGTGTGTGTGTGTGTGTGTGTGTGTGTGTGTGTGTGTGTGCGTGCGTGTGTGTGTGTGTGTGTGTGTGTGTGTGTGTACTCGTATGTGTGTGTGTGTGTGTGTGTGCATGTGTGTGTGTGTGTACTCGTATGTGTGTGTGTGTGTGTGTGTTTCTTTAGGTTTTGGAATACGTGTTGAACATGTGATCGACCGCTATTACCCTCCAAAGTGAGAGTTCAGAGCTCACACACACACATAAACACATTCACATAAACACAAACACACACACACACACACACACACACACACACACACACACACACACACACACACACACACACACACACACACACACACACACACACACACACACACACACACACACACACACACACACACACACACACACACACACACACACACACACACACACACACACACACACACACACACACACACACACACACACATATATATCACTAACAAGGTAGATAGAACCTTTCTGAAGGAGGGAGGGAAGAAGAAAGCAAGGGTGGTTTGGAGGGGAAATTACTCCCAGGTAAGATTATTTTGTTTTAGGGGGGGAGGGGGGGCAGTTCTTGTTCTTGGAATCATAGATTTCCATAATAAAGCTGTTAGAAAACGAATATTCTCTACAAACTACACCTACGCACCCACACCATTCTCCACCCCCTTGAACGAACTGTTGATTCCTACAGCCTTTCATGGAATTACTTTGAACAGGGTGATACCAGATCACGACGTATCCGTGGACCCTACTTTGAACAGGGTCAAATGGATGCTTGAAATCTCCCCTTACAGTTCTCCATCTTCAAACCGATTAGGATAATCCGATATTAATCATAATCAAACCTGTTAAATGATTCAACATTTTAAGCCAATCGAAATAGCTTAAATTCCTACATTGCGGTGATGCCGCCATTCAATTTAACTGTGTCGCCAACCGTTAGAGGAACGAATTATCGAAAATAGGTCGTTCCTTTGAGGAAGAACGAGTGGTTAGGAAGCGTCGACTCTTCCTTACGTCGACAACAACCGATTTCTTATTCCCATTTTCTGTGAAGTCAGGGGAGATTAACCCATGAACAGAGTCCGAGAATGGAAGGGTCCCGTGTGAATTGATAACCTAGAACAAGGGTTCTTAACATTTTTTCTCCAATTCCCCACTTTTTAGTGAGCCAACTCTCCATTTCCCACCACAGCATTGGTCTTTGACAAATTCGATTTTAACCCATGCAGTGTTTAGTACTTAAATATACAGTGTTGTCACTTTTACCCAAACATGACTTTCAATACCTCATATATTGGTTGTTTTATTATTAAAACAGTCTGTAAATGGTTGTGATTTGTAAAGTAAGTCAACATTTGGATGTAATGTATTAAATTTTGAAGCACTATCGATTATTTGTGGGTGGAAACAAATTCACGAAATGTGACAACAAGAAGACACCAGAAACAAACAAAAAGAAACAAAAACACATCGATTAAAAAAAAAAGACAGTGGTTCTTCTGTCCAACCGGCCATTCCCCACTTGGCAACTCCGCCATTCCCCACCAGTGGGGAATTCCCCACAGGTTAAGAACCACTGACCTAGAAAGTGTGTGGTGGTAGTGGTGGTATAAGGGGGTGGTGGTCGAAAGTGCCCTTATCAACAAAATAACTATAACTGATGTATTGTCAAAACCAGACCATGAAAATTACCTGATGCGAGTTGTGTAGTGTGGAGAGTAGATATGGTGTTTAGAAATTTGGCAATTGGAAATAATATTGTGATCAGTCGTCATTAAACCCACAGTGCAACAGAATCTTCAATCATCAGTGTCAAGTTTGGATTGTTACGGTAAGTGGAGAAATACAACACAAACACTAGAATATATTAATTCACTCGACTCAATGTCACGACAACGAATTGAAAGTGTCGTTTGAAAGTTTAGATATTCAAAGTAGGATATTATC
>NC_134797.1:41359407-41364407 GCF_046742065.1 Oratosquilla oratoria | reverse complement strand
AAATGCCGACTTTCAGGATATACATTGTTCAAATTTGACAATCTTATTACAGACAAATTTATTCAATGTCTTAGTAATTATCTTGGTAATAAGAGTACATTAAACTAAAGAGAAAATACAAATTTTTGAAAAATCCTTCGTGGAAAGAAGATAAAGAAAAATTAGATCAATTAATTAGCAATTGAGTAAGTCTTATTACTTCTACCATCGATTTATCACAGTCTTGTTGATCCTTGCTGCCAAGGAAAATTCTTTTTACATCTTTGATTATCATTACATTCAACTCGTCACGTACCTGTGAAATCCTTTTTATTGTTTTCATATTCAAGATTTACCTACAAATCAAGTGTATTACAAATAGAATTGTGTATGACTTAGATAATACCAAGATTTCTTACTACATTCACACATACTTCAATCTAAAATGCGTTTTATTTTTATAAATTTCCTAATTCGGTTATATGTTTTCTTTACTCTTTTCGAAAATCTTCAAACTATTCTTCAAGCTATCTTGCTACAAATCATCCGTTCCCAGCTCGCAATGCCAACTGGTAATTTGAGAATCGGTATCGAAATTATAATCTTGGCATCAGCTTAATTTCGACATAACAATGAGCCAAGCTTTTTCATGAACTTGAAGAATAACAAACGGGTTAAGGAAATGCCTGTCTGGTTAATTAACATGTTTACAGCTACGGCTATATCAACAAAGGGAAAGAAATCCTTTCATCTACATGAGCCCGTTATGTAGTTATGTCTTGCATTATTACTGTGTATTGCGTAATGAACTGCCTAAGGAAGTCATCAGAATTTGGTATATTCGTATAAGGGGAGATGGCTGAATATTGGTATATGATATCCATAACGTGGTTGTGGTAGTGGCGGTGGTCATGGTGGTGGTGGCGTTGATGAAGTTGATTTTGATGTTGATGTTGACATTGATGATGATGTATAATTCAAATCCAAATTTAAGCCATTGAATCATGATTAGAGCCTATATATCCATAGTTCTTTCCTCATAGCTTCTTGAAATATAACCATAAATAATTAATTGAAGATCCTTATGCAATACAGTTGACCTGAATTGTGACAAGATAATATAGATACGTTAAACGTTTATAAGAATTCCTACGTAGATTTGACCAACTCACCAAAACGTTTAAGTTTCAATTTTGTTTTGTCTTGAGAAGTAGTGCAATCCTTCCAGACCGGTATTAAATACAGGGTGTCCCAAAATTTCTATTAATTCTTTGACTTGTTTGGTAATGTCGAATCCATTGGTTTGTGCATCAGCTGTGTCTAGAAAATGGTAGCTATCAATTTGAAATTCAAGGAAAGTTTAATTTTTTTCTCGCTAGTTTTGGTATAACGCGGATCAATGAATTCGACAGCGTAACGAAACATTATGAAAAGTGAGTACTTATTTTTGGGACACCCTGTATATTTGAGTTTAGTTCACAATGATTAAAGCCTTGTAATCCCACGACATTTAGTCTCACGCGTGGCTATCAAGTTTTCAAATAGTAATTACATACCAGCCAACAATCATTTCACGTAATTACCTTATTATTATTTGTCATGTGTAGGATTATTGGCAATTTCTTTCGAGTTCATAGACACACGTGTTAGTTTTTTGTTATACGTTTCATTGAACGAATAGAATCGTTCAACCTTTCCTGCGTCCACAGAAATTAAAACCATCTTGTGCAAATATTTTGCAAGACAAGTGTTGTCCTTCTATGTAATTCAAAGGCAAGGTTTAAAGACGCATTGCAATTGGTTGTAACGGCAATGCATGCCAAGCGTGACCTTTAGGTTCATAAAGAGGTCGGATGCAGGAAAATAGTTAATAAACACACATACGCACACACGCACACACACACACACACACACACACACACACACACACACACACACACACACACACCACACACACACACACACACACACACACACACACACACACACATATATATATATATATATATATATATATATATATATATATATTGATAGACACTACAGCATATTTGACTAGGTGTTTATCAAAGCTAAGTACTTGAACTTTGAACAGTGTTACGTTCCATTTCTTTTGTAGTTAATCTATTTCATGAACTGTGGGTGAAATTGTTTCAACTGCTTAAATCTACGTCCCGATAACTTGAGGTCATTCTTTTTCATATGGATGGTATTTAGTGTGAAGCTATTCTCCATTCAGAGGTTATGAACTTTCTTCAAAATCTTGGAGACCTGTCTCAAATCTTCCCTGAATCTCAGCTTTTAAAGAAAATAGTACCAAATGCTTTAAGTGGTTTTCGTATGATTTGTTTCTCATATTCCATGTCAGTTTTATAGTTATCTACTGAGCCTTTTTCAACATCACAACTGTCAAAATTATTCATTATATTGTCATCTGAGATTCAAGTACCAAAATATCTAATATCGCTCCACGTATTGAATTAGTACTACCGGAAAACATGATTAGCTCATTACCCTAAGCTAGCGCCATTGTTTAGGTAATCAAAGGACGAGAGAAATTATTTTCTTTATAAAAAATCAATAACCAAATGAATTGAGCTTTTTCCTGTTGCATACATAAGTAATATTCCCATTTAATTCTTGTGGATACATTCATATTCGTTAAATATGATAAATTCCAATAGGTATGGTAAGAAATTGGTCAACTTCTGTTTTTATTGTGATCCTAAGAGGTGCGCCGGGTTGTCCTCCAGTAGATATACAAACCAAATAACAGAAAAACAATGTGAAGAAAATTCCCACTCCTAAGGGTGCGATTTTTTATTGGTTTGTAAACACTTTAGAAATAAAATTTACTCTTGAAATAGGTTTGTGATTCTTTATCTATTTTTTTAATTTATTTATTATTATTATTTTTATTTTATTAGTTATTATTATTACTATTATTATTATTATTTTTATTTTATTAGTTATTATTATTACTATTATTATTATCATTATTATCATTATTATTATTATTCATCTATTTATCTATTTATTTATTTTTTGCACAATTGCCCTGTTCAACATTTGACTCCATTGTATTATAAAGACGAGCAACCTCATGAAAAAGCCCCTGGCGAGGCCTCCCCCTGGGAGAGCGAGTGTGTCATCACTGGGACATTAATCAAATGTGGCGGTGAAATGGGGAAAGTTGATATCAGGGGCACAAGAGACTTCTAGCCACCACGAGAGCAAGATTAGGATGCCAAGTTTCCGAATCACGACTGCTGAGATGGTGGTGGTGGGCAGTGGTACGGAGGAAGGGGGGCGGGTAATTGCTGCTGGTGGTGGTGATGGGTCACTGGTGGTGATAATAGTGGTGGTGATGATAAACGGGTAACTGGTGGTGGTGGAGAGAAAGGGGATAATTGTTGGGGGTGGTAACGGGTAACTGGTGGTAGTGATAGCGGTAGTGGTGGTGGGGAGGGTGGGGATAATTGCTGGTGGTGGTAATGGGGAAGGTGGAGATAATTGTTGTTGGTAGTGATACTAACGGTATCGGTAATTTGGTATTGGAAGTAATAGTTGTGATAGTAATTGATAAGGAACTTGGTGCTGACTGTTCGTGCTGTCAGAAGTGATCATAAGTGAATATTGGCGATTGAAATTGAATATAAGGCTTGGAATAATAGCGTGGGTGAGCTATAATAGAGATGAATCGTTGTTATGAATGATAACACTTACAAGAAAGATCTCTCAAGTATTTGACAACTGGGAAAGGTACTGATAATAGTTTCTGACAATGTCGGAATGGCGTGACCATGAATTAAGTAGTTGTTGTGATGGAGAACCTGGCGGTAGTTATTTGATTTGGGTTTGATGTAACTAGTTCTTCGTGAATGAGGGCGTGGTGCAAGGGGATGGTGCAAATGGTGTTTTTAGTGAGACATGTGGTGATCAAAACCTTAGGAAGAGAGAAAGAAGGCAGTGATGGTGATTAAAAAGTTTATGAAAAGGTGTTACAGTGAGTCCTCCATATACAGTAATTCTTTATCCGGTAAATTCACATACATACATACATACATATGGCAAGGCTTTTTCCCCCTTACAAGGGAGGTAGCCTATTTCTTTTTGGCTACCTCCCTTGTAAGGGGGAAAAACCTTGGTATATATATATATATGTATGTATGTAAATTACAAATTACAAAGAATTACAAATTACAAATGAAAAGCATATCGACAGGAGACCTTTTGGTCCATATCTAGGACCGGATAAAGAATTCTGTATAAGGAGGACTCACTGTATTACATTGGACATCCACAGACTTCACCAGCTCCGACCCTTAGGAGTTCGTTTGAGCAAAAATGACTTCGGTTACAATATTCTATTTTTCGGATTTTCAAAAATCAAATTATCTTTCCGTCATGTATAGCAAACCTGAATGATGAACTAAGAGGTTGCAAACCTCCACGAATATTAGACATATTATTGAAATGTTCTTAAGGAAGTCTAGATTTCCATAAGCGAAGTCATATTCTAGTTATTCAAATGGAGGATGGAGGTAAGATGTGGGAGGAAAAATAGCCCAATATGAAACCCCATTAAATGTTACATACGTAGCGCAAGACTCAAAACGAATATTTATCCATTTTCAATATTACGATTATCTTTCGGCGTATTAGAATCCCCTGACAGTGTCATATTCTTTTAAGAATGACATGGAATAAATAGTAAAAAAAAAAAAAAAAAAAAAAAAAAAAAAAAAAAAAAAAAAAAGACCATAATGGCTATCTAAGAGTAAGGAATGCATAGGACATCGATCGGTTTATGCTTGATTATAAACATGTTGTTAGTTAGGGCAGTAGAAACGTGACGATGAAGAAGATATGTTGATGGATGTGACAGCGGTGGATATGATTAGAGCAAATGTGATGTCAGATGTGATGAGACCGGTTGTAATGATAAAAAGTACACCTATGGATATGAATCTGACATGGAGAGAATAGTGTAGTAGATTGTGTATGGAATACACATATAC
>NC_134797.1:41334407-41339407 GCF_046742065.1 Oratosquilla oratoria | reverse complement strand
TGGTGAAGAATCTACGCCAGGAGGAGCTGAGTAGCTGCGGCCGAAGTCGGCACCTTGACCTTTGATGCACTCTGGGGACTGTTGAGGGAATTGGAGAGGAGTTCGGGATTCGAACCCACATCTAAACGATTGGGAGACCGGCACTTATTCGATTACGTCACCAGTTTTCTGCATGGTAAAAGAAATACAGACTTTTCTGTATTTTCTAATACAGGAAGTATTTTATTTTAGGTTACAGCATTTTTATTTGTAAAATTATATACATCATTTTCTGTCATCTATAGGTTATGTACAAAAAAAACAAGTTAATGTACTACATATTTTTGTAGTATCAAACAGTAATTCGTAAACTTTTAAGTATTTAAACATATTCACAGAAGCACCGCAAAAAAAAAAAAAACATTTTACCTTTTTCTTTATTTATTTATTTATTTATTTATTTTCGGTAAGTGTTTTGGATTATTTTTGACAATGTATTTTAAGTGATCTGGGACCATGATGCACTACAACGGGCTATGTAGGGAGATCGTAACCCATTTGCAGATCAGTTAGAGTTGAGGTCGAGGATGCTTTCACTGATGAGTCCGTGAAAATATGAAATTTATAAATAAATAAACGAGATTGAAAATAATGAATAAATAAATAGACAGATTAAAAAGATAGATTAAAAATTAAATCAATAAATATATACATACATATACCAAGGCTTCTTCCCCCTTACAAGGGGGGTAGCCAAAAAGAAAGAAGGCATAAAATCATTCCCACCCATTCCATCCCTGAATACACTCCACACCCCTCCACCCTCCCTCTTATCTGAGCACCTCCTGAATGACGGGTCATCCCTGCACCTTGTCCACTGCCCTGGATCAGAAGCAGTGTCGCAAGACACAGCACATCCACAGCAAGGCCGCTTCATTAAATCGGCGACCCCCCCTCCCCGTCCCCCCATTGCATAAAATGAGAGGACGGGGAGAAATCCCTTCGGGCTACGTCGAATTTTGCTCACACATACTACCTCACCCCCCATCCCCCCGCCCATTCCACCTCATGCAATCACAACATCATCCATACACAACCACTCTCCATTCACCCCTGTCTTCTGTCCTCTCCCGTCCTTCCTCAACTGACATTCCCCTCTTCCCCAAAGCCCCCTTCACCCCATCTATCCACCTCATCCTAGGACGTCCCCTCATGTTCACTCCCTCCACATCTGCCTTCCACACCTCTTTCACTAGTCTTTCTTCACTCATTCTTTCCATGTGTCAAAAAAAAAAAAAAAAAAATGCATAAATGAATTAAGTAAACAAATGAATTAATGAAGAAACAAATTAATACATTTCGTAATAAATGAACAAAGAGGCTAATAATAACAATTAGATAAATGGATGAATAAATGAATGTGTAGATTTTAGCAGTTAAGAGAATTAAATAATATCTAAGGCGCGCATTGATTACTTACTAATATATATTCATTGTTGATAATATGCTTGATTCTGTCTCAAATCCAATTAGGGTCATCTGAATCTGGTAGTCATTTTATTCTTTGATTAATTAGAATACTCGTACTTGAATAGGAGGGCAGATATATTAATCCGGATATATTTGAAGATCAACTAATTCAAAGGCGTACGAGTGATCAGACATTCGCGTGCGTACACACACACACACACACACACACACACACACACACACACACACACACACACACACACACACACACACACACACACACACACCCTGCGGGTTGTTATTCCAACTCTTGTGGGCGGGGAGTTGTGTGTGCGTGTGCGTGTAAGGTCACAATATTACCCATGGATCGGTAATATGAGCTCTGAGCTCTCTTCCGGGAGGGAAAAATTTGTCGATCCTGAGTCCAACACGTGGTCCAAGACCATGGTGAATCACACACACTTCAAACAACTTCATCAATTCTATATATTTTTTCTTTGTCGATATGACTCATCTATTTTCTGCATTCCTTTTACAATATTGTATTCGAGAACTATGTGGTATTTTCACACTTCACAGGTTTCCTGACATAAGTATGCTTTGTTGGCAGCAAATGTAATGTGGTTGGTGTTTTACCTCTTTCAACTCTTGCTTCTTTAGCCCACTTTATCAATATTTTGTTCATTGCTATATTTAACGCCGCATTTCCTCGTAATTTTTCGCTTCCTTTTGCTTCCCGTTCATTCCAGTTCACCTCCCCACAATTGAAGTTACGCATCAAGACCACGTTTTCGTTTTTTTCTTAATCGTTTATCTTGAGATGATTGGCCATGTCTAACCACATCTCCTGGTATTCGATCACGCTCCATGATCTTCTCTTGTATGTGTGTGTGCGTATGTGTCTGTACGTGTATGTGTCCGTGCGCATTTGTGTGTGTGTGTGTGTGTGTGTGTGTGTAAGTGTGCTTAAGTAATTCTAAGAATGATGAGGATAGACAAAAGAAAATCATGATACTAAAATCCCGAAGAAAATACGATGATAAATATTAAAAATTATCATATCAATAGAAACAGAGAAAATATGAAAATAAGAAAAAAAAATTATATAGAAAAAAGAGAATGATTATGGTAATGAACAGAAAATTATTGTAATAACGGAAAAAGGAAAAAAAAAATAGCAAAAGAAAACTAAGAAAAAAGTATGATAGTTAAGAAGAGGGAAATTACTACGAAATTATGATAACTAGGATAAAGAATAGTTACATCAATAAATGCAACATCAATGAAACGATATGAATGATGATAAGGTCAGTGATCCCCTTAAGTGATGATAGATATGATGGACGCTACGATATATACCATAATTATTGAGTTATTTCCAAATCAACATTATATGATAACGACAACTGTAATGTTGATGGTAGCTTTACTAAAACATAGATGAAGCTGTAGTAAATGTAGTGTATTATTAATAGTTAACTTATCCGTATTAATTCTTGAATAAAAAGCAATATATATTTGATAAGTATTGATAATAACATCATATGCAATATCAGTGATGGCCATTAGCAATATAGTCCTTGGTAAAGGAGGAAAAACGGGAGAAGAAAGTTATGAAAAACATTGGATAAAAATAAAAAACAAATAAGGTAAGTCAAAATAATAACAACAACAACAACAACAACAACAAGAGAAAAAATAAAGAGGAAATAAGAAGAATAATATTTTTTTTCAGAAGAGTAGGAAGAGGAAAAGAAAGAAATGGATGTTAAAAAAGGGGGGTGAATGAATGAATATGTAAAACAATTATAAACAGAAATAAGATAAAAGAAAAAAGGTAAAAAAAAAAGGGGGACCAAACCATGAAGAAGAGGAGGAGGAATAGGATGAGGGTGGAGAGGATGAGGAGAAAGAGGAGAAGGAAAAGGATGAGGAGGAAGAGGACGAGGGGAAAGAGGAGGAAGAGGATGGTGGGGAAGAGGATCAGAAGGAGGAGGAGAAAGAGGAGGAGGAGAAGGAGAAGAAAGAGGAGGAGGAGAAGGAGAAGAAAGAGGAGGAGGAGGAGAAGAAAGAGGAGGAGGAGGAGAAGAAAGAGGAGGAGGAGGAGAAGAAAGAGGAGGAGGAGACGAATGAGGAGGAGGAGACGAATGAGGAGGAGGAGCAGAAGGAAGAGGAGAAGAAGGAGAAGGAAATGAAAAAGAGGAGAAAAAAGAGGAGAAGGAGAAAAAAGAGGAGGAGAAGAAAGTGAAGGAGAAGGAGAAAGTGAAGGAGGAAGAATAGATAGGAGGAGAAGAAAGAAAAGGAGGAGAAAAAGAAAGAGGAGGAGAAGAAAAAAGAGAATGAGGATGAGCAGGAGGAGGAGAAGAAAGAGAAGGAGAAGAAAGGCTTGAAATAAAAAGGGAAGAGAAAGGAATAGAAAGTTAGAAGAAATAATAGAAGATTAAAATAAAAAACAAAGACGAACAGGAGGGAAAATAAGAAAGAAAAGAACAATAGCTGAGGAATGAGAAGAGCTTAAGAGCATTTGTAAGACCTGGACAGTATGTTGCATCTACCGCATATGCTCCCCGTTTCTAGTATTGGGACGATTCCGATACCTGTCCGATTCCGATGCCGGTCCGGTTCCGATACCTGTCCGGTTCCGATACCTGTCCGGTTCCGATACCTGTCCGGTTCCGATACCTGTCCGGTTCCGATACCTGTCCGGTTCCGATACCTGTCCGGTTCCGATACCTGTCCGGTTCCGATACCTGTCCGGTTCCGATACCTGTCCGGTTCCGATGCCTGTCCGGTTCCGATGCCTGTCCGGTTCCGATGCCTGTCCGGTTCCGATGCCTGTCCGGTTCCGATGCCTGTCCGATTCCGATACCTGTCCGATTCCGATACCTGTCCGATTCCGATACCTGTCCGATTCCGGTACCTGTCCGATTCCGGTACCTGTCCGATTCCGGTACCTGTCCGATTCCGGTACCTGTCCGATTCCGATACCTGTCCGATTCCGATACCTGTCCGATTCCGATACCTGTCCGATTCCGATACCTGCCCGATTCCGATACCTGCAATGATTATATAATTCATAGTTATTTTTAGGCCCTGTAGTTGCTTTGGGAAACATACTTGATAAGTAAATTACATTTATTGATCATTTATCGGAATCAGAAGTTTAGAGCAATATCGAGACTCGTATCGGAATCGTTAAATGGATCAAGAGCTTTAACAAGAGTGATACAGGCAAGGTCATCATATTAAGACAGCATGGCAGGACTCACAGTAATGGATTAAGGTCAGACAAACTTAGATTTAAGAAGGAAATAGGCAAGAACTGGTTTACCAATAGATTGGTTAACGAATGAAATAGATTTAGTAACCACATAGTGATCGCTGAAACTATTTGTTGTTTTAAGAGGTTAGCTAGCTTTATAGGTGGGGATAATAGGTGGTAAAGGACATGGAACTGCCTAATGTGTGGATTTATGATCTCTTGCAGTCTTCCTGAGTCTTATGTTTTTCTGTTTTTAAGTTTGGAGTCGTCCTATGAGGGGGTTTACACG
>NC_134797.1:41309407-41314407 GCF_046742065.1 Oratosquilla oratoria | reverse complement strand
TGCGATACTCTATCTTGCCTCACATTCTCCCCACAAGATAAGAGTTATCTTCCAGTACCCGAATAATGCACGAGGTAGTGGAGAAGAAATACCATGAGATGCTCTCCAGGGACCTGACCATCAGGCTTTCGTGTGTGATTGTTTCCAGAGAAGACGAACGGGCGAAGGAACGGAAATGGTGTTTAGTACGCTCGAGGCGTTTCGCGAAAACTGTAGCCTACGTAAATCCTCGTTGATACGGAGCTAGCTTAGCAGCCGCTAGGGCTAGATGCAAGTTAACTTACCCGCCAAGTAAGTGTTGACAGTGCGATAGATTGGAGGCAAGTTTACTAGCTTTCCATAGTCATTGGGCTAGTAAAGTGGTAGTTTACAAATAGCTAACACTAGCGACTACTGAGACTCGCTCGTGTCAACAAGGGTTACCGAACGGAACGAGGACAACAACTCTGTATCATCTTCAGGGAAGAGTTTTGTCTGTCATGTGTGTTGGTGGCATAATCGGAAGCGTGCTGGTCTTTCATTCGCTTAGTTGTTGGGGGTTCGAATCCCGTACTCCTCTCAGGCTCGCAGCAGTGGCTGCTGATACCTACCCACTAGTCCCCAAAGCGCATGATAGGACAAAGATGATGGCTTCGGCCGCAACTACTCGCCTCCAGGTGTAGGATCCTCACGTTTTTAGTCTATAATGGGTAAACATTAGGTTTGTCTATTAGTAATTACCTAGAGAAAGAACACCTTTTCCTTCTTTAGGCTGTAATGGATAAAAATAAAGTTTGATTATTAGTAATTACTTGAGAGAAAGTACACCTCTTCCTTCTTGTGTGTGAAAATAAGGAAGAGCCGAGCCTATAGAAAAAAAAAAATCGATTATTTTTATTAATTGCTTGCATGAATGCACACCTGTCTATCTTGAATGCAGAAATGAAAAAGAGCTCAGTCTATAACAGATAAACATTGTTATCATTTGCTTGAATGAAAACACATCCATCTCCCACCTTGAAGGTGGAAATGTAGAAGAGATTACTCTGTAAGAAATCAACATCACTTCTTTTAGTTATTAAATCAGTTGAGAGAAAAACTACGGAAAATTTATCATAAGCTAAGGAGCTGTTCTTAAGCGTTGTTATTCAACTTATTGCTGTAAATAAGTCTTTTTTACTTATATTTCAAACTGTTTAAATCAAATAATTAAAGGAGGTAAACACAGTTGGTTTGTTAAGAAAATACCTGTAACAACTAAATTCGTTATAAAATTTACACGGGGTTGAGATAAAGAAAAAAAGTCCAAACCTTTCGAAAATATCACGAATAATCTGAATATTATTTTGGATACATAATATGATATTCGTAACACTAAAATGGAGAGTAATGTATGAGTAATTACCAGCGACTTTATCCTTGGGAACGGTATCTCACCGAAGACGTGTAATCAAAGAAATTGTATAAGAACATAAGAATGAAGCGAGACTGCAAGAGACCATAAGGCCTACACTAGGTAGATCCGTATCCATCACCACCTGTCATCATCCATAAAGTTGTCTAATAGTTTCTTAAAACAACTGATAGTTTCAGAATAGAACATCAAACGGGAGAACTTAAACAGAAATGGTCAAATAGTCAGAAATTCACATTTTAAAAGGGCAGCTTAGTGTATAAGTAGAGTAATTAATATTTGAATTAGCCAAAATATATTTTTCTAAGAAAAAAAAATCAATATCTTAAACTCGAAACTTCGTGACTGCAGCTCGTATATAAGCTGAGCTCCCATCCGGGAGTGTAATAGCTATCGATCACAAGTTCAACACGTGATCCAAGACCATGGGAACTCGTATGAAAAATATTTGCTTACGATCAGTAGGAAAAAGGGAAAGAATATTATGTAAAGCTTCTTATGCATATTGAGGAAAAGTCATGCAATCATGCATATAGTGATAATGCATGCTAATCAGGTTTTGCACATTCCGATAAAAAACGCAAAAAAAATATTGTACCTAACACTGTCCATATTAATGTATGATACTTGGTGTCATAATATACACTCTGGAGTGCTTATTATGATGTGTGATTCGTTAACCATACTGGATTTTAGATCACAATTATTTATATATTATTTATTAATTTTTATTTCTTCTTAAATCTTTACCTTTATTTGTGTAATTCCTTGAAGATTTTCCTTCATCGAGTTGTGTCATTCTTCCTTGCCAACAAATCTCTGCCGAGTTAAAATGAAGAAGGTTAGAGTAAGAACCGCACATGTAAAGATTACTTCAGAATTGTCGATATGTAGATAAAACGGGAGGAGAACTAAAAAATGATATTTATCTAACACATTAACTTAAGGTCTGCATTACAATATTTATCGATATACGATAGTTCGCTATACGATCTTTCCTGTAAATATCCATATTTCGTTATACGTTTGGCTAATTTCGTAATCGCACCCAGTCAGGCTAACAAGACGGTTTTCATAATTCTTTATTGTGATTGCTGCCCCTGTTTCTCCCGAAAGTTTATAGACTCGCTATACGATTCATCACTGTATGATTGGACTTTCAGGAATATAACACAACAGTGATTCACAAGTTATCCTAATATAACGCACCCTTTTTTTTCTTTATATCTTAGCACTGTTTAGGTCGAAAACAGACGGTTTGGGGTGACTTGCAGAATACGTTTTACACGTATATATTGCCAAATATTAGTTATTTCAGCGATGTAATTATGCTTATTATTATGTTAATTTGTTGTTATTATAATTATTAGTATTATTACTATTGTTATTGTTAATGTTATTATTATTATTGTTATTATTCTTATTCTTATTATTATTTATTTATTTTTTTAGAAGACGTCGCCTATCTTCCTCACCCATCTTTTAAGGAGGGGGAGGGGAGCGCTCCTAGTTTCGGAACCATTGGTATAACGAGAGAGACCTGCATAATTGTGTTTTATAATCAGATTTACATCAGGTGACCTTCAGAGGGTCAAGAACAATCTTCAGTCTAAATGTGTCGAGACTCCAAAGTTCCATTGTTGACCTGAACGGTAAAAATCGAGTGTAAAATCAAAACGCCTAAAATTCTAGTGTTAACTTAAAACAGGATACTAGAAGTGGAACACCATACTGAAGAAATAAGTACTAGATAGGTTGTTTTAACTCTATATATGTTAGCAGTTAGTGCAATATTCCTTAATTGTTTTTTGAAAATACATTGAAGTAATGGAAATGTCATCCGTTCATTTGTGATGTCTTCAAGTTCTTTGTATGGCGATTAACATAATCGTGTACATACATCTCGATGTACTTCAATAAATTAGATATATTGATAAATCTCATTACTATACTATCACGGGCCGCGCGGTAGCCTAGTGGATAGCGTGACGAACTCATGAGCAGGTGGTCGCGAGTTCGATTCCCGGGATCCGCTGCGGCTATGTCGCGTTGGTTCCCGGCAGCCATGGCTAAGTGGGGAGGCGACTCACCATCGGTCTAAATAACCCAGAGTCTTGCCGCAACTGACAGGGAAGGCTTTGTTCTACCAGAGGTTTCTCACTTCCCAATGCGTGGGAGCGCGATGGTGAGGTACTACTAAAACAAATAAACTAATAGACTAATCGAAAAACATAGTTCATTGTAGGTATTTTATTTGTGTCCGAGTCGCAATAAGCTGAACGCTTGGAGTGCTATACACTGTGAGTACAAGCATCCATAATGCACAAAAATAACATTTCGCTGACCAGAATTTCTTTCATCTGAAGTGCTCAGGGTGCATTCAGAACCATAGTTTTACATAATTATCTTGACAGTCTGATCAAACACACAATGATAAGCAAATGTGCGAAATTTTCCGCTCATTTCCTTAATTACGTCACAGATAACATCAACCAATGAAAAGCCTTCTATCGTGACGTCATATACTTTTTCCACCAATGACAAGCGTTCCATCGATACATCAGGTATTGTAACCACCAATGAAAAACTTTGCATAGATTCAGGACAAACTAGTTCGAGAAAATATTTATACTTGTTCTTGCAATGACTCGAAACACTAAACTCAATGTTTACACCCACGAAGGAAACATCAACATAAAATCCACTCAACAAAGACCATAACGCTTTCGCTGTTCAAGACGGTTTCCCTCGGCTTGTTTAACGATAGAGATGCTTAATTAGAATTCATTTTTTCATAAATACCCAGCGCTTCTATCCTTGGTGACAAAGAGGTGGTAAAAGTTAGTGCAAGAAAGATTGGGAGTGGGGATAGAACTCGGACTCAATCTTAGGAAATGATAATAAGAGATACTATTGAACTTCAGTTAGATTGTAACTGTCTAACATATGATATCCAACATAATTCAGAACGTAAACGGTATTGCACGATTAAACTTCTATATTTTTATAACACCGTTCTTTCGAACAGCGACAAAAGAAACATCAGAGCTTTGACATATCTGGACTGAAGAAGCTTTTGATATGGTCCCAAATTTGAAAAAAAAAAAAATAATAATAATAATAATAAAGTCCCACTTGAGAGACCACTGACTAAACATTCAGATATATCTGCCCATGTCCCCATTCTCGATCTGTGTTCAATTGTGCTCAATTGGATATCTACAGAAGACAACTACGAAACCCACAGATCGAACAGCAAAGAACGCTCGAACAGTGTTCTTGTTTCCTGAGTACACAACTCTGTCTCTGGTCTTCAGATAACCCAGTCACCGACGTGTATGCAGTAGTTAAACCAGTTTAAGAAGGAAATAAGGAAGATCTAGTTTACCAATAGAATAGTTAACAAATGGAATAGACTTAGTAGCTATGAAGTAAACTCTGAAACAATTGCTTATCTTTAGAGAAGGTTATGTAACTTTGTGGATAGGGATGACAGGTGGCAAGGGACATGGAACTGCCTGGTATAGGCCTTATGGTCTCTTGCAGTCCCTTCCATTCTAATGTTCTTCTGTTCCCGACAGCAACACGGACGGGTATAATGGAATAA
>NC_134797.1:41289407-41299407 GCF_046742065.1 Oratosquilla oratoria | reverse complement strand
TTTTTTTTTTTTTTTTTTTTTTTTTTTTTTTTTTTTTTTGAAGAATAGGTTAGAATGAAATATGTGTAAGCATTGTCTGTTTACTTTTGTTTGATAGTAAATTTCCTTTTCCAGTTGTTTACGAAATTCACGTGAGGAAGGTTCTCCCGTCGTTGCGTGTCCTGTTCATCTTTGCATAGTCTCGTACCCAGTGCCTCTTCGAGTGAAGTTTCTTTCTCTTTCTCTGGTGAAAACTGGTCTTACTTGAAGAATTAAGATGATATCAGGCCTCTTGATAACATGGGAATATCTTAAGGTGAATAAAATAATCTGACATCAGCTAGAACTAGACCTGTAGATGTGAAAATCTCATTGAGTTTGTAGAGTCTTTCTGAAACTGAGTCGTAATCATGTATGGGTCATCGAATTCTTTACACAAAAGAGAAAAAAGTTCAGGCGAACTGTAGCATTGGAAATGGGGGTAGAGACTTACCATGGAGCGTTATCAGAAGATTGTATTTTTTAACTCTGCCTACGGGATTCGAACCCTAGGTCTTGTGGTACTAAATCACTTCAAGCCTAGTGTGCTACCAACTGTACTACAGTATGGATACCAAAAGAGATCACTTGGTCTCCCGACACCAGCTTCTTATGGTGCAGGTATTCTAGTCTATTCTATCAAGTCATCATTTCATTCAGAGTACAATACTTGCATCACGAGAAGATGGCGTACGAAGACCTAAGTCTCTCTCTCTCTCTCTCTCTCTCTCTCTCTCTCTCTCTCTCTCTCTCTCTCTCTCTCTCTCTCTCTCTCTCTCTCTCTCTCTCTCTCTCTCTCTCTCTCTCTCTCTCTCTCTCTCTCTCTCTCTCTCTCTCTCTCTCTCTCTCTCTCTCTCTCTCTCTCTCTCTCTCTCTCTCTCTCTCTCTCTCTTTTTTTTTCCATTCAACACGTAGTTTAGTTGTTAGCGCGACATGGTCTAGCATTCGAGTGCAGTAGGTAGAGCTAGTTATTCAATCTGTCGGTACGAAGATGGTCTATTTGTTTTAAAATAAATTACTCAAGGTCCCTTCGATGTGTAAAATCATCTCACGTTAGCCAGAATGAAATTCTTAGAGAACAAATCCCTTCCCCTCAGCAGTGATAGGTGAAGTTGAGGGTAAACATCCTTTACTCGGCAGAAGGTTGATATAAAGAACGAGAATGACTTTGGGCGAATGAAGAACCATGAGAGAGGAGGAGGAAGAGGAGGAGAAGGAGGAGAAGGAGGAGGAGGAGGAGGATTGTTAGGAATTATTTGGGATGGGGAAGTTTTAATACCTTCAAAGCGAAGACGTACTTTAATTAATTTATTTTGGTTGGTGCCAGATAAGTAAACACGACCTACAGGTTGTCCTACTAGAGATCAAAGGGGACAGTAGTCTTAAGAAAAGAGAGGGAGAGATAGATGGGCACTGGGTACAGGAATTCAAGTGTGGACCAAGAAAAGTTTCTCTTCAAAAGAAAACCAATGCAAATTAATTTAACTTGTATCAATCTTTTTAGATTATATATATATATATATATATATATATATATAATATATATATATATACACAGTCTTCAAGAATTCAAACTGAAATGCACGAAAAAGATTGTGTCTGCTTAGGTTGGAATCAAATTGGTCGGAATAAGGAATAAGCCCTGGTAGAAGTGAACTTGAGGCGATGATTTTGTTGGTGATGATTTTGGTAATGATGGTGGTGATAATGATGATGATGTTGGTAATGAAAGTGATAATTATAATGAAAGTGATGATGATGATGAAGGTGATGATGGTGATTACAATGATAATGATAATGGTGATGTTGACAATGACGATGATGAAAATGGCGATAAAGATAGTGATATTGACAATGATGACGAAAATAATGATGAAGATTTTTTTTTATAGAAAATGTAAGGAATGAAGATGATGAAAAGGATGAAGATGACAGAATGAAAAAAGATGAAAAGAATGAAGTTGAAGAAGTAGATGACTATGGAATGGAGTGCCTTGTGGATGTAAGGAAAAGCAAATTAAACCTGGATGATATTGGAGATTTCAAAGTGGAGAACAATGGTTGTAGTGATGTTGGCTGTGGTGGTTGTGGTAATGATGATGGTGATAGTGATGATGAGTATGGTGGTGATGATTGTGATTGTTGGTCGTAATAGTGATGATGGTGATAGTGGTGGTGTAGAGATGATTGTGATAGTGGTTGTGGTTATGGTGATGATTGTGATTGTTGGTCGTAATAGTGATGATGGTGATGGTGGTGGTGATAGTGATGATTGTGATAGTGGTGGTGGTAGTTGTGGTAGTGATGATGGTGATAGTGGTTGTGGTTATGATGGTGATAATTGTGATTGTTGGTCGTAATAGTGATGATAGTGATAGTGGTAGTAGTGATGATTGTGATAGTGGTGGTGATGATAGTGATTGTGATGGTCGTTATAGTGGTGGTGGTGGTTATGGTAGTAGTAGTAGTGATGATGGGGATAGTGGTGAAAATAATGAGAGCAGTTGCAGAAGTGATGAGAACGATAATGTTTATAAGTGATGATGAGAGTAGAAGAAAACTCAGGAACATACCAATGTGGGGCGGGTTAGAGCTTCGAAATAATTCGAGTCTGGGAAACAAAAAAAATCCCGCGGTTTTGAAACTTACCATTTTCCATTTCCCAATTTACCATTTACTATTTTTAAATTTACCGTTTCCCGGTATTATGCCGAGCCAAAGTGGGTCTCACTGGTATGGTGAGGACGGCAAGAGGGGACATGTTAGTACCGAGGAAAGTGTGGACGTAGAGAGGGCTGAGAAGGGAGAGAATCATGGTGGGGGGAGGGGGCGGGAGTGGATGAGAGTGAGGGAGGACGAGGGAGAGGAAGGACGATAATGGAAGAATGATTGGCAACTGGAAATAGAAGGTTTTGATGATGGAAAGTTGATGAGAAATGAGAGAGAAAGAATGACGCAATGATGGAGATTTAATGAGAAATTGACAGGATGGATATGAGTTATTCTAGAGCAAGGTAAGATAAATGGATTTATGGGAAATAGGACGGGAAGGGAGACATAACGCTGAGGAACGATGGGAAAATGAACAATATCTTACAATAAAACCAGGGAGACACACAAACTACAAATAATATATGGAAAGGAAATTTGTCGTTTGGCAATGTGCCAGCCATGGAGGTCTTAATGTTGGAATAGGTGAGGAAGACTTGCATGGACAAGATTTTTCCTCTGGGGGAGGGCGAAGGGGAGAATTGGCTTGCGTTGAAGAGAAGATAGAAGACCAAAAATAATCATCAAATTAACATTTAATGGTACGTTGCATATCTGTAGGGCTCGGGATAGTGTTAGTTACCAATGGACATGTTAAGTCAGTCCATAAACTCCCACTGTTTTCCTCGCTTGAATAAAGTTACCTGGCTTCATGAGTGATCACCGAAGCTTAGAGCAAAAGAATGGAAGAGATTGTAAGAGACCATAAGGCCTACACTATGTAATTCCATGTCCCTTACCTCCTGTCATTCCTGTCCATAAATCTATCTCATCTTCTTTTAAAACGACCAGTTGTTTCAGCGTCCTTTGCATTGTTACTAAGTCGCATTCGTTACCCACTTTGTTCGTAAACCAGTTCTTGCCTATTTTCTTCTTAAACCTAAATTTGTTTACTAAATACGTATGAACTCAGAAACTAATTGAATGATATCACTTGGTGACAGCCAGAAAAGTATATACTAATGATGCTATGAGTGAACATACTTAATTTCTGAAAGGCTGTATACACCTTCAACTAATCTGTTCATCACGGTAAGGTATTTAAGATATTGTTTGTTCTTTTTATTAATATATTTCTTACTTATACCAGACGACTTTATTCAGGGGTCTTGGTTAACAGATCCACCTTTCTCCTGAATAAAAGCTTTTGACGTTAGGTAGGACAGAAATACTACTACTCGTCATTCCACTCTCACGCAGTGGGAAGTGAGAAACCCCTGGCATGGCAAAATCCTATCATTTCTTGCAAGCCGCTAAGTATTGTAGGCTGAGGTTGGGTCGTCTCCCACTTTGTCAGGGTTGTCGAGGAAGGACAGAATATATACACACACACACACACACACACACACACACATATATATATATATATATATATATAATGTGTGTGTGTTTGTGTTTGTGTTTGTGTGTGTGTGTGTGTGTGTGTGTGTGTGTGTGTGTGTGTGTGTGTGTGTGTGTGTGTGTAAAAAGATGTTCATGAAATGAAATGTTCACTGAAACACGACTTGTAAGGGGCAGAACCTGAACGCAAAGTCATTTCATATTCCTTCAACATCTTCGAAGTTTCATATAAAGTATTATGATGGAAATAACTCAAAGTAATATATACACCATCTTGGTTTTCATTTTAGTCACCTCACACACGCACACACACACACGCGCGCGCACACACACACACACACACACACACACACACACACACACACACACACACACACACTTGCTATCCGTGCTTTATGGGCAAAGGTGGTTGATTTTTATTGTTTCAGAAAACCTTAGAATTAAAGTTTGTTTTCTTCATAGCTTGAATGTTTCAGAAAACCTAAGAATTAAAGATTATGCTTTCTTCATACCTTGCAAAACTTTTATATCTAAATATCAAATGTCATGTAATGGGGGTATATTTCTTAATGTTTGGCGAGAGAATGGGTGCTTTTGGATATTTCTGTAAAAATAATCTTGGGAACCATAGTCATAGATGCAAGGTGAGAAGTTTAAGGAAGGTAGCAGAACTTAGGGATGATAGAAACTAAAACTGATTCTCATTATTTATTTATCTATTTTCATTTATTTATTTATTTTCTGAGTGAGGAATAGTCCTCAGTCACAAAAGAATAAGGAGAAACTCTGGTCCGTAGGGATGTCAGTAAAATTTCTAAATTAACAACTAAATAAAACATGCAGTCAATGCCCCACACGAAGTCGGAACTCGTGATTAATAGGAAGAGGAAGATGGTCAGAAAAAGTCAAATAGAATGATAATGTGCATCGAGGAATGAGAAAAACGAAGGAGGAACAAGGACGGAAGGAAATTATGGGTAATTATCTAATACTGTGCGAGAGGAACTTGGCACAGAAAGACAAGACAGAACGAAGATATGATTTATGTGTCAAAGTATCTTCGTAACCCTTTTCATCGTACAGTCGCATGATGTGCTATTCTGGATAATGTCTATTAATCTGACTAGGTTAGTGTCATTAACTATTAACGGAGATTAAGTCTTAAATTTATCAAATAATTTGAATTAATGACTTTGATTTGAGGGCATCGGATTGAGGTTGGTACGAGTTCTAGACCTCAACGCTGACCTCTAAGCTAAGCCCATGCGCGAACTGGGACGCAGGCGACACAGACGACACAGGCGACACAGGCAGACTTGCTTTTGCTGAACTGAAATACATCTTGAACTTTTCTCTCACTAGATGTGCTACCTTCGCATTTCAATTGAGAGAAGTTCAAACTGTATTTCAGTTTAGCAACCGGGAGTTTGTCTCTACTTTGTACTGCGTCTCCTGTGTCTCCTGTGTCACCTGCGTTTCCTGCGTCTCAGATTGCCCTTACCTTAAGACGATTCTTAAGAATCTAGATAGAACTTACACCGTAGACTCCTAAGCAGTTTCACACATCAAAGGATAGCTATTTCAGAATAACCACAGGTTTTAACAAACTGAATAAATGGCTATTTGTGTGTGTGTGTGTGCGTGTGGGTGGGTGTGTACGTGTTTGTATGCGTGTGTTTCAGTGTATAACTATTTCTATCATTTTTATTTATATCTAAATGTCAGAATTTCTAATTTAATTTGTTTTACTTATATTTTCCTGTATACATTCAATTATTTATAATCTTATAACTTCCGTAGCAATTATTCCTCCTAATATTTCAGCAATAAACCACTTATGCTTAACATTGTTCTCTATGGCGTACTTCCCTTTCGCATTTTTTTGTGATTATATTCCATAATTACCCTTTTATTACCAATGTTAACATTCCACTTTTTTGTCGCTTCACCTAAAATTATCAAAAAGAAATATCAAAACAATTTTCTTCATGTTCGTCTGGTGCACGAATGTGAATTCCCAAGAAAGATCGTGATTGTTTGAAGTTTTTGCAACTCGCAGTGTGATTGGCTGACCTGAGGGTGCCACCTCATTGGTCCTAATGAGGTCGTGACGAGAGAGGAAGTGTAGAATCCTCTGAGTACATCAGGACGTCGACTTGGTCGGTTTTGCGGACGCCTTGTGTGTGTGTGTGTGTGTGTGTGTGTGTGTGTGTGTGTGTGTGCGTGCGTGTGCGTGCGTGTGCGTACTTACCTAATAGTATTTACCTAACTATATTTACCTAGTTGTTGTATAAAGAAAAGAAGAAAGGCTCGTGAGATCCTGTCCCCTACTCTCCAAATTCATATCGTATATGGATCTAACATGGGCTGTATCTCTTTGTGTGTGTGTGTGTGTGTGTGTGTGTGTGTGTGTGTGTGTGTGTGTGTGTGTGTGTGTGTGTGCGTGTGTGTGTATTTACCTAATAGCATTTACCTAGCGATATTTACCTAGTTGTAGTATACATAAACGAAGTAACGCTTATGATTGTATCTCACTCTCCAAATTCATATACGAATCCAACTTGGGCTATATCTCGTTGTGTGTGTGTGTGTGTGTGTGTGTGTGTGTGTGTGTGTGTGTGTGTGTGTGTGTGTGTGTGTGTGTGTGTGCGTGTGTGTCTCCGTGTGTAAGTATTTGCATGCGTGTGTGTGTTTCAAACACGTGTTCTGAGTATTGGGGTGTATTACGTCTTTTTGGAAATCCCAATCAAGAACAACTTCTGGTGCCTGGGAGGGTCGAAGACGGTCTAAGTTGGATGTTGAAGAACGGTTCTCCTTATGAAAGCTTCCCTATTAACCGGAGAAGGGTCGCTTCCCTGAAGAGAATTTAAATACAAATCCAGTACTTCGTTCTAATTTTGATAACGTGAGGACCTAGAAAGAAGGAAAATCTCTAGAGACGAAGTATTGGCAGAGAGAAAAAAAAGAAAGTTGCAATTCGGAAATTCAAAAATATTTTGTATAAGTTGACATTATATTCAGAGCACGAAATCTAATATATTTCAGTATTTTGTTATATCTAACGCCAGATGATTTTATTCAGTTTGGAGAGACGCACACGCACGCACACACACACACACGTCGGTCGAAGTGAGAACGAAGTTTGGACTCCGGAAATATATACAATTTTCGTGGATCTCGACGACGAGGGAGTACCTGTGTTGTATTAATAGGGAAGGGGAAAGCTCGTGGTGTAGTGGGAAGGTGAAGAAAAAGGAGAAGGGGAGGAATTACTGAGGAAAATGGAAGGAAATGAGGAAGGGGAAGATAGGACCCAGGAAGTCAAATGGCATGTCAGCAAAAGACGGCCTGACGATAGTGGTGAAGTCGATGTGATTAGTAAAAATGTAGAAATTAGAAATATAGATAAGAGCAGCACAATGGAAGGTGAAGATAACTATTTCCATGGATTTAATGAGGGAGGAAATGACAACCTCCCCCGAGTAGTAAATCTAGAGGAGAAACTAAAAGAAATGAATGAAAATTGGGAAGCTAAGTTTAACCAAATAAAGTTGATTACTCAAAAAGTTGTTTAACTGGAAGAACTAAAGAAGGAGAATAAAAACCTAACTAAAGAAATAGTAGAATTAAAAAGACAGTCAAGAGAAGTAAAGGATGAGAATGAGGAATTGAAGAGGAGTAATAAAGAGAATAAAAAGTCCATAGCAAAAGAGGTAAGTGGTTGGAAAAAGTACAAGAGAACAATAAAATGGAATTTAGAGGTATAATGGAACAGCAGATGAAAGAACAAACTAAGGACACAGTTATTAAAGTGATGAGGGAGAAGGAGAATATAGTAAGAGACTTAGGAGATAAAAAGAAATTTATAATTATATTAGGGATGGAAGAGAAGTATAATCTAAATAGGACTACAAGAATAAAGGAAGAAAAGGAAAAAGTAAATAAGATATTAGAAGTAGTTCAAGAAGATGAACCAGAAACAGGGAAAGAAATAGAAGAAATATATAGGCTAGGGAAATACAATACAGATAAGACCAGACCAATTAAGGTTAAATTCAGGTCACAAACAACAGCAGAGAATATCTTAGCAAAAACAAGGAAACTAGCAGACAGTGATCAATATAAACAGCTGGGAGTCATTATGAATAATATGTCCCCTGAGAAACATATAAACAAAATTTTTGGAGACACTTATAATTCAATAAGAACAATCAAAGCGATATTTACATACCTGGACGAAGAAATGGTAAAGAAAATACTAGTCACTTTGATAAGACCAAGATTGGAATATGCAGCGATGAGGTGGTCAAGTACAAAAAAAAATGTATGACAAAACTTGAAAAAAATACAAAGAACAATTAAAAAATTAGCACCAACACTCTCAGAACTATCATGAAGAGAGACTAGCAAAACTTGAGCTACAGACATTAGAGCAGAGAAGAGAGAGAGGAGACTTGATAACTATTTATAGAATCATGAAAGGCATAGAAACTATTGATAGAGAGGATCTAATAAAATGGAATAGTAAAAATACAAGAGGATACGGAAAAAAAATCAAGAAAGACGGTTATAGAAGAGACCTGAAAAATAACAGATTTCCCAACAGAGTAATAGACATTTGGAACAAGTTAGATGAGAAAGTAATGTGTGCAAAAACAATACATAAATCTAAAAACAGTCTAGATAAGATGAGATATGAAGACGGGACACAACGAGCATAGCTCCCCTTCCTTTAAAATACGAGGTAAATACATACATACATATATATATATATATATATATATATATATATATATATATATATATATATATAATAGTAGTACACTCAGCCTTTTAGTACCTGAAGTAATTGAATTTCACATCTAATAAGTATAACATTTGTTCGTCTATCTACTTCTCTTATTGGTTTCAAATAATGGAACGCACGAAGAAGTAGAATTAAGTGGCAGGGTGACCGATGTAGAAAAAAAAATTGTCTTTAGTCACATTGAATTAATATCAAATTAGTTTTAGATATCGCACTAATAACATCAGTTCCAAGTTTGCCAAAATTGATTGCGTTTTGCCAAATCTGTGATGTAGTGAGTCCCCCACATGAACCATATAATTATTAAAGTTTATTATCTATTTGTACGTGAAATAAAATCGCCTCCCGTGCAATTTGCTCTTCAATTTAACGCTCTTCTCCTCTATATATCACGTTGGTTGCTACCTGGACGTTAAGTAGCAATTGATATGGCCCATAAATGGATAAGCTTTGATCATAGTTGTTCGTCTATATCTTCGAATGATAATAAAAAATATCAGATATGCACCATGTTATTAAACGTATTTGTACTATTACTTGCTATGATATTCACTATACTTGTCTTAGTTTTTTCTAATTTTATTTTTTATGTGAATTTCACTAAGCAAGGTTGCGTCATTGGGATGTGGGTTCGAATCCCACACTAATGATTCTCAGCAGTGACTGTTAGTTGCCTGCCCCAAAAGCCTCCTAAGTGCGTAATACGGCAAATGTGACGGCTCCGGTCGCAGCTACTCAGCGTCCCCTGGCGTAGGCTCCTCGCCTTCTATGTTGACAATATCTATATTTTAGAAACACACGACCCTACAAGGGTTGTTGTTTTCTTGTATGATACAGTTAGGTAAATACGATGAGAAAAAAAAACTCATAATCATATGTGTCATTATATAGTAAACATACAGTGAGCGCTGAAACATCTGGTTGTTTTAAGAAAAGATTAGATAACTTTATGGGTAGGGATGACAGGTGGGGACATGGAACTGCCTAGTGTAGTCCTTATTGTCTCTTGCAGTCTCTTCCATTCATTTGTTCTTCTGTTCCTATATGTCAGGAGTCAGTTGTGTC
>NC_134797.1:41279407-41284407 GCF_046742065.1 Oratosquilla oratoria | reverse complement strand
ACGAGGACGACGAAGAGGACGCTGAGGAGGACGAGATGGAGGAGAAGGAGGAGGAAGAGGATGAGGAGGATGAGAACGAGAACTGACCAAAGACGAAGACGAAGTCAAAGTCGACTTCGAACACGAACACCAAGAACCAATTCTAATACCAAACATGCACTGGATGTAAGGAAACTCGATTAAGAACATATACACAAAAATTATTTGTAATATATGTATGTAAAACCAGGGGTCACAGCAATTAGACTCGATTGTGAACATCTACTGTGGGGTAAGAGCTGCAGGAAGCTTTGGAAAAGCTTTTAGCGTTTTGCCCCAATGGCTGTGAACATTTTCCCCGGTAGAAGCAACGCAATTAAGCGTTGGCACCACGATAACACGGGATCAATTACGGAAACGAAGTCAAAAAGCCCCAAAACAGTTGTGAATCCGACCTTGAAATCGGCGTAACGACAATGGAACCGGCTGCAAAACTCCATTAAGAACACAAGGGAAAGTGTTCACTAAAGCACCCCATTGCCAAGCGTGGTTCAACAGTCATTTATAAACATGACTAAAACCTCTCATCAATACTGTCGTAAATTTGCAAATTTGTTTCACAGTATTGTGTAACTGGAAGATATATATATAAAACTACTAGCGTGTGCTGACGACGTTGACATTATGATAGAGATTGAAACAGAAATGGAAAACTTGGTATTATTCTTTAAAGAATCAGCAGAAAGTGTTGGACTCAAGATCAGTGAGAGCAAAGGTAATGAAGATATCAAGGAAGCCTGATGTGCCAGAAATGGTACATATTGCTGAGATGGACATTGAGAGTGCTGAAACTTTTAAATATTGAGAAATAATTTTGACCAATGACAGAAGAATAAAACGGGAAGTTGATGTCAGAATCGGAGCATAAAATTGATGTTACTTTGGCCTGATAGACCTGTTTAAGAATAACAAAAGTGAGATTATAATACTCGGTAGTGAGACCAGTCATAGTATACGGCTGTGAAACATGAACCCTTATGAAAGCTAAGGAGAATGGTTTTGAAGTTTTTGAAAATTAAATTTAACTGAGACTCTTAGGACCCGAATATGATAACCAAAGGCATGAATGAAGAATAACACGTAACTAGTAAATACGAGAACAAACAAAACATCCTCATATTAAAGATGTAACGAGATTAAAAGTGATTGACATGGGTGGGGCATGTTGTAAGAATGTAAGATGACAGATGGTACAAGAAAGTGTTCAATAGTGGAGTTCATGGACGACAGCCACTTAGACGACCTAGAAAAGACTGAAGATATCTTGATGAAGATGTGCACATATTCGTAATGGAACCAAGAGACTGGAAGGGCACAGTACCCGTAGACATGGCAAGACATATCAGAATCGGTTCTAGATCACCAAGTGGTCCGAAGACCAACGAAGTAAGAGTAACGTTGTATAACTAGTGTCTTGGCTTTCTCAGTGCGCTGATGGCGGAATCGGGATCGTGCTGGTTTCATATTCGCTTAGTTATGGGTTCGAGTCCTGCCCTAGTAGTCCAAGCACATAGGGCAGAAGTAACGGCTTCGGCCGCAGCTATTCAGCGCTTCATGGCGGAAGCTCCGGACTTTATTCTCTCTCTCTCTCTCTCTCTCTCTCTCTCTCTCTCTCTCTCTCTCTCTCTCTCTCTCTCTCTCTCTCTCTCTCTCTATATATATATATATATATATATATATTTTTTTTTTCTTTTTTTTTTTTTTTTTTGAGGACTACTTCGTCAGAAACTCTTAAGGAGTGTTTCAATGTTCACCAAGGTTCCAGTCAGCTTTAAACATTTCACATTTTACAACTGAATAAACCCCATTCCACCACTGAAAGTAATCCTTTGCGACAAAACATCAATATCTCAGTCATCTCCCCACAAGTTCTACTAGGGAACAGGACTGCTAACCAAACTATGAACACTCTGGACTAACTAAAATACTAGACCAGCATATGAATTATATGATAACGCAAGACAGCGGCGCGAGACTGTTCACAAAGAAAAGAAAACTACAAACCAAACTATAATCGAGGGTGTTTTTATAAACTCTCAATTAGGCGATATTATCCACAAGTATAGAAGCGCTGGTAGACTACATCCCACAACAACAATAACTCCAACCCCAGCTCCATTGGAAGAACCTCGTACCTTTCACAGAAACGACAAAAGTTTTAAGGTTTAGTGATGGAACCAACAACACAAGGAAACGATCATTAGTTCCCACGCCATTGAACTGATAGGTAACGTGTACATTCAAGAGAGATGTCGTTAGTGGTAATACAGATAATGTCACTGTTCAAATCAGTTATTTCCAAACTGGGAAGCGTGCCGCCCCCATAGGAAAACTTGAGCTAGATGCAGAGAGGGAGCCAGGGATGTGAATAATGTCTATATATATTTTTTTTTTGCCAAGTAGCATTGCACCATTTGTGTGTGTATATATGTATATATATATAATATATATATATATATATAATATAATATATAATATGTATATACATATATATATATACATATATAATATATATATACACATATATAATATACATATACATATATATATATAATATATACATATATATTATATATATATATATAATATATATATATATGCATATATATATATATATATAATATATATATATGCATATATATATATACATATATATACATATATATATATATAATATATATAATATATACAGTATATATATATATAATATATATATATATATATATATAGAGAGAGAGAGAGAGAGAGAGGGAGAGGATGGCGGAGGGCAGGCGTGAGGATATCCTTCAAAGAAAGTTAACAAGTCTGGGATTTACTAGTTTAAACCCTTTTCACCCCGGCACCATAGTTAGCTTATAAGTCAGATCTAGTTAACTTTCTAAGAAGTTATCTAGTTTAGTATTGTCCAATTGGTTAACCAAATTAAGTAACAACTTCTCCATTACCTAGGATGATACCTACTGCATTACTTCTTTATTCTTATTATTGTTCTCATACCTCCTAACGCCATGTCCGCCCTCTTTCTCACTCATCCTACTCTTCTCTTTGAAGATCATTCCCCTTTATTCAATTTGTCACCTTACAAATTCCTCCTATACCTTCTATTCCTTTCCTCTTCTCCCTTCATCTCTACTTCCCTCATCCCCATACCTTCTGTTTGCTCTTTCCTCTCTTGTTCTCCTCTCCCCTAACCTTATTTCAATCCTCCCTACTTTTACCTTCTCACCAGCTCCTGCCACTCCTCCCTCCCTCCTCTTCCGCTTCCCACCTCCCCCTACCTCCTCTTCACACCCTATCCCCTCCTGCCCTCCCTTCCCCTCGCACCTCGACCAAAGGGGCGGCTTGTGACCCTAAACAGCGGCCCTTCGAAAACTAATCACCGTAATTCGGTCCAGCCTCCCGCTGGGACTCACCGGAGCGACAGAGGCGTCGTCCGGGCAGGAGTGGTCACGTGATAGGTAATCCGGTAATTACGCCGCAGCGCACCCGGAATTGCGTTGAGCGTAATGCAGGAGGGCAAAACGGAACCGGGAGATCCGGAACCGGGGAGGATTTTTTTTTTTTTTTTTTTTTTTTTTTTTTTACCGGTGGTATAATGATATGTAGTCTACAATAGGGATATATGAAAGTGTGAGTGATTTGAGTTCCTCGTGTTATTTTTGATTTTGTTGTTTTTGTTGTTGCTGCTGTTTTAGTTTTTGCTGTTGTTGTTGTTGTCTACATCTTTTACTTTGTCTTTATACATTGTTTTTCTTTCTTCATATTCCTTTTCTAAAACAAATCAATAAAACATGTTATTTCTCTAATTATCTGGTTATTTAATCGGCTATCTAGCTATTTCATATGAGCAACGACAACACGTCTGCTGTTTATTATTTAGCCTATTATCTAATTATTCACTTAATCTATTATATATCTTGTTTCGTCCGTTACTCGGTCAATCATTTAGTTATTGAGTCTGTTATCTAGTTATTTAGTCTGTTATTTAGTCTGTTCTTTAGTTATTCGGTCTATTGTTTGGTATATCATTTAGTTATTCTGTCTGTTATTAGTTATTTAGTATATTACTTAGTCTGTTATTTAGTTATTTAGTCTGCATTTAGTTATTTATTCTGTTATTTTGTTATTCACTCGGTTATATATATATTTTGTTATTAAGCTATTTATTCTGTTATCTTGTGTTATTTAGTCGGCTAACTAGTTATTTAGTTTGGTATTCAGCCTATTATTGAGTTTAGTCAAATGAGACTGTCATGGAAAGGTCCTTAATTCCCCACAGCAGGATATCCGTAAACCTAACCTAACAGCGGGAAGGATGGTTTGTCATAAACATCAATTAAGTTTTCTGATAAACACAAATTGTGTAAGGATTACATGTTTCTCATTAAGGACGGAATTCATCCTCCTTTCTTTCCTCACCTTCCCAGCGTGTGAGTTTTCGAAGGACAAATGAACCTTGTCCTGACGCGTTGAGAGACTCCAGTTCTCATTCACAGCTTCTGTCCATGGTCTCTTCGTCTTCAATAGAGAAACCCTCGACCTTCCAGGACTTATCTGAGGCCTTCAGAGGCCTTCTTCAGCGTCCTTTCGTAGGTGTCATTCTTTACCTTGTTGGGCATTTGTCCCAGGTTCCCCCCGTCCGTCCTGTGAAGAAAATAAGGACATTGTCAGTGGGAAACCCAAAGTGCCTTTGTTTTCTTGTTTTGATGGATTTCTGCAGCTCGAAAACGTTTCTGAAGGTGTCTGGAAGTGTGAAGTAGCAATATAATGCTATTATAAGGTCAGATAAATGGGACAATCCTTTTTATTTAAAGTGAAAAAACATCAAACAATGTAGGTAATCTAGAATATTTATATATACTTAAATATATGTCTACATTTATGTATAAGAATGTGTATATACGGTATTATACACATACGTATGTATATATATACGTATGTATACATATATATATATTATG
>NC_134797.1:41244407-41266907 GCF_046742065.1 Oratosquilla oratoria | reverse complement strand
CTCTCATTTCCTTCCCCTTCTCCGCTCCCTCCCTACTTAGCCTTTTTCCTTTCTTTTCCCTTTCTTCCTTCCCTACCCAGCCTCTCTCCTTTCCTTCCCTTTCTCACTTCCCTTCCCTTCCTACACAGCCCCTCTCCCTTCCCTTTTCCCTTTCCTTCCCTTCTCATACCTTCCCTCTATACCCAGACTCTCTGCCTTCCTCCCCTTCTACCTTCCTTTCCTTCCTTCCTTTCATTTCCCTTCCTATCCAGCATCTCATCCTTCCTAACCCAACTCTCTTTCCTTTCTCCGTTTCCTTTCTTTCCCTTCCCTCCCCTTCCCTCCGTACCAAGCCTTTCTCTTTCCCTTCCATTCCCCTCTCTTACCTTCCTTTACTCTTTCCTTTCCTTTCCTCTTTCCTTTCCTTTCCTCTTTCCTTTCCTTTCCTTACCCTCCTACCCATCATCTATCTCTTCCTTCCCCTACCTCCCTCTCTTCCCTTTCCTCCATACCTAGAGTCTCCCCTTTCCTTTCCCTACTCCCTTTCCTTCCCTTTCCTTTCCCTCAATTCTCTTCCTTCCCTACTCAACCTCTCTCCTTTCCTTTCCCTTCTCCCTTCCATTCTCTTTCTAACCATCCCCTCTCCCTTTCTTTATTTTCTCCTTTTCCTTCCTTTCCTTTCCATTTCTACCCAGCCGTTCTCCCTTCTTTCCTTTTCTCTCTTTCCTTCTCTTCCGAACCATCCCATCTCCCTTTCCTACCTTTCTCCTTTCCCTTTCCTTCCATTCCTACTCAGCCTTTCTCCCTTTCCCTTTCTTCCTTCCCTTTCCTTCAATTCTCTTCCCTTCCCTTCCCTCCCCTCCCTACCCAGCCTTTCTCCCTCCCTTTCCCCTTCTCCTTTCCTTCTTTTCTCTTCCTAACCAGCCTCTCTCCCTTTCCTTTCCTTCCTTCACCTTCTCCCCTCCTTCCCTAGCCAGGCTTTCTCCCTCCTTTCCCTTCCCTTCCATTTTCTTCCTTTCCCTTCTTTTCCCTATTCACAAAGTTCAAGTATTGCTCATCCTATTTGCTTCTCTTTATACGCAATCATTCCCTCCCTTCCCCCACCAAGTCCATTCCTCTATATGCCCTTACTCGCCAATCCCTCCCCTGTCTTCTCTCCCTCTTCCGTGTTCTCCTCCTCTCAAAATATCCTCCCCAAAAAATATATCTGATGAATATCCCCCCAAAATATCCCCCTCAAAACATCCCTCCAAAATATCCCCCAAAATACCCCCCCCCCCTAGCATTGCACCCGTCACTAATCCGGGGAGGGGGGGGTTAAACCTCTCGACAGGAATCCTCGCTTAGTTCGCTGTGCTCACTGACCCCCCTCCCCTCTACGCCCAATCCCCCTCCCCTCCACTAGTCACCTCCTCCTCCTCCTCCTCCTCCTCGTAAGCAACGTGTTGTTCTGAATAGAAAATGGTCAGACTTACCCACTGTGTATCAAGTGGAGTGCCCCAGGAATCAGTGCTGGGTCCTGTACTCTTTCTGGTATACATTAATGACCTGGATGAAAATATAAATTGTTAAATTATTCGTATTTGCAGATGATACAAAAATTGCAAATAAGGTGATATCCATAACACAGAAACAAAAGTTACAAAATGATTGAAATGCTATGTGAATGGATGGGAAATTCCCAGATGCTTTTCAATATAGATAAATGTAAAGTACTTCATATTGGTAATAGTAAAGTCTAAGCAAACTACATCATGAACGATGTACAGTTGGCAAGTATAAAATACAAGAAAGACTTGGTGTTGTCATTTCGAATGATTTCAAACCAAACAAAGTGCTTGGAGGTCAATAAAACCGCATATGAATTAACTAGATTTACAGGTAGATTTTTTGAGTTTAGAACTGAAAAAATTATTGTGTACAATGCGCTAGCTAGACCTAACCTATGATACTGTGTACAGTACTGGTGTCCATATCATAAGAAGAGTATACAGAAGTTAGAGTGCAGCATAGAGAAACAAACCTCACTCCTAGGTTGCGGAACAGGCCGTACGAAGAGCGCTTAAGCACACTAAATTTGTTTAGTATCACGAAACGGAGAATGAGAGGAGATCTAATTGTCTTCAAGTTTATCAAAGGAATTGAAAACATGGATATGAAAAACTATTTTAAGATTAACTGCTCCAACGCAACTAGGAGTAGTGGATGCAAGTTTGTAGGAAAATTATTTCAAGCAGACATAGCAAGTACCCTTTCTTCATTCACATTGTTGATATATAGAATGGTCTAGCATCCAACGTTATCGACTGTTCCACTGTAGAGGTATTCAAAAAACGTCTCGACATTTACTTAGCAACAAATCCTCAACTAGAATTTTTTACTTGTAGATAGATTAAGAAAATATTGATAATAGTTATAATGATATAAATGGTAGATTAGGTACCAAAACAGCCGCGTAAGGACCAATAGGTCTGATACTATTTGTTTGTTCATGTAACTCTGTGCAACTCCTCTTCACTCCTCCTCCATCTCTGCATCCCATCTCAGTTTCTTTTGTTACTTTTCTAAAACCTTTATTTGTCTTTTATTTTTATTTTCGGTCTTTGTTTTCTTACAACTCAGAATTGGCTGGTTTCGCTCTGAAGGCTACAGGTGACCAGGTCTTCCTGTTTTTCTCTTTCTCTGTCTGTACCTCTCTGTCTCTTTGTCTCTGTCTCTCTCCCTCTATCTGTCAGTCTATCTATCTATCTATCTATATATATATACATATATATATGTATATATATATATATATATATATACATATATGTATTTATATGTATGTATGCATAAATATTCGTATGTGTTTATATGTATGAATAAAATTTTGGTCTTTATTCTCTCAATATTTGTGTCCTCAAATCTACTTTTTTTCCCTTAATAATCTCATTCATAGTTGTTAGCAAGTTTGCTTATATTGTTTTCAGTTTTATTTTACTTTATTTTTTATTCTTATCCCTTTGCACTCTTTCAATCCTGACCTCATTTTCACTTTCATTCTCAACTACTTTCCACCTTCTGTATTCTCTTCTCCTCCTTACTTCATTTCATGTATTCGTTATTCATGTGCTCTTCATTCTTGTCTCTTCTATGATTGATGATTAAAAAAAAGTATATATATACAGTATACATATATATATATACATAAATATATATATATAATATATATATATATATATATATATATAATGTATATGTATATATATATATATATAATATATATATATATATAATATATATATAATATAATATATATATATATAATATATATATATACACATATATATATACACATATATACATATATATATATACATATACATATGTATACATATATGTATATATATATGTAGTTAATGAATGGAATATATATATGTAGTTAATGAATGGAATAAACTTCCTGCACAGGTAGTGCAATGTAGTTCAGTTCGAAGCTTTAAGAATCATTTAGATAAATACCTAAGTAAGATGCTGTAATGATTATAATTTATGTTATATTATTTGTTTTTGTTTTGTTATAATTTGTCTGTCTGATTTTCATTTATTATTAGTTATATGTCAATTTATAATCATTTACTATTTACCTTTTTGTTTGTTATTCAACTATACCTATGCATTTATTTATGTATTTTATTTGTTATTTTTACATTATTATAGTTTTAATTTATTATTAATATGATATGATTTTTTTTTTGTGCATCCGACCTAGATATGGATCAAAAGGTCTCCTGTCGGCATGCTCCGCCTTTGTAATCCTTTGTAATATATATATATATATATATAATATATATAATATATATATATATATATATCTAGTTTTACTCTACCTCCGTTCTGCCACTCCATAAATCTCTGCTTCACCTCTTGTAGAACTCCACCTCTTCGGTACAGTATGATCCCGAGGACAGACAGACTCTCTATTGCCAACAAAATACTAAATAATCGCCTCTCTTCTCTCCTTGCTTCCTGTGTCACCCGTTACTCCACTCGTGACCTCAGCCCGGTCCACTCGTGACCTCAGCTCAGTCCACTCGTGACCTCAGCTCAGTCCACTCGTGATCTCAGCTCAGTCCGCTCGTGACCTCAGCTAGAGACCTCGTTTTTCTGCACAGACACCAGCTAGTGAATACCTGTGAATTTTATATCTCCGAATAGTGTTAAGTGATTGTGTTGTGTTTTTGTAATTGTATACGTATAGCGCTATACAGTTACAGATATAAGATAAAGTGCAGGGTTCTATTTAATTTCAAAACAGTTTTCTGTTACCGTATTCCAAAGGTAGGAGAAATAGTATAAGGTAAGCAGAGTAAGCTTCGCGTATTTAGTTTATTAGAGACCGCTTTGATTTTTTGTTGTTGTTGTTGATTTGTATTTTCTCTTTGCCGTTTTTATTGCTAAAGGGGGAGCGAAATGGCTTGTGAAGGTTGCGTGAACCTAGAGGTCCGTCTCAGGATGTGTGAGGAGGAAATTCGGCTTCTCAGGAGTGCGCTCCGTGAGAAGAGTGAACCCTCCCCACAACCCAAAGAGCGTTCCACTTCTTCACCTACTGTCACTGCCATGAGCGAGTGGCGCTCCGTGGGGTCCCGTTTGTCGAGCCCGCGTTCGGTAGACGTGTGCCCTGTGGAGCAACCGCTGGCTCTAGTCAATCGTTTTGCTCTACTGGAGGATGAAGTGGCTGAAAACCAGGAGTTCTTGGTGGTGGGGGACTCCATGGTTCGAGGCTATGACGACATCCTGCAGCGAAAGACTAAGCGACGTTGCAAGCTTGTATGTCAACCGGGCCGTGGGATCGTTGATTGTACCCGGTCCATCAGGGAGCAAGGACGGAAGAACACGGTTACGATTGTACATACGGGTAGTAACGATGTAGGTAGGGTGAGATCAGAGGAGCTTGTTCGGAATTACAAGGTCCTCCTTCAGGAGATGAAGGAACGTGGGAGCCGTCACGTAGTCTGTGGGATCCTCCCGAGGATCTACGCAGGTTCGTGTTGGAACAGTAGAGCCATAGGGATCAATGATAGGATATCGCAGTTGTGCACACAATTGGGATACCACTTTCTTGATCCTTGGTATCTCTTTTCTAGGCGCCATGACCTTTACGCTTCTGATGGGATCCACCTTACCCGCAGAGGCAAAGATGTTCTTACAAACCTCATTGTGGGAGTTTGTAATGAACCAGCTCCTTTTTTAGGGTAGAAGGCCAAAGGGAAGGGGAAATAGAATGTACTTGGGAAAACAGTGTAGAGTATAGCATTAATGTAGAACAATGTACCAGTATAGGACAAAATATAATTTTAGGATATAATGTCGCTAGAGGACGAAATGTCACATTAGGATATAATGTCATAGGACAAAATGTCGCAATGGGATATAATGACAGTGGAGGACAAAATATCACGATGGGAAGTAATGGTAAAGGAGAACAAAATATCACGATAGGATGTAATGATAATGGAGGAGAAAATATCACGGTAGGATATAATGTCATTGAAGGCCAAAATGTAATTTTAGGAAGGGATACCGGACAGAATGTCAATGAAGGCCAAAATATCATGATAGGATGTAATATCGCTAGAGGACGAAATGACACATTAGGATGTAATGTCTTAGGACAAAATGTCACAATGGGATGTAATGACAGTGGAGGACAAAAGATCACGATGGGAAATAATGATAGTGGAGAACAAAATATCACGATAGGATGTAATGATAATGGAGGAGAAAATATCACGGTAGGATATAATGTCAGTGAAGAACAAAATATAATTTTAGGAAGAGATACCGGACAGAATGTCAATGAAGGCCAAAATATCAAGATAGGATGTAATGACAGTGGAAGACAAAAGATCACGATGGATGTAATTATAGTGGAGGAAAAAATATCACGGTAGGATATAATGTCACTGGAGGACAAAATATAATTTTAGAAAGGGATGCCGGACATAATGTCACTGAACGACGGGAGGCCGGCGTGAATCACGGTGACGTAGGGGGACAAAATGTACAAAATAGATCGGATGACCGTAATCGACCAGATGTCCGTGATGGGGGAAATGTTAATTTTGATAGGAGAAATGTTAATGAGGCATTGAATGTCAATGAAGGACCAAATAATAATAATATAGAGCAAGGCATAAATAAAAAACAAAATGATAATATAAGACATGATATTGAAACTCAAAATGTGTCAAAAGAAATAATCAGGAGTTTCTTAAAACTATGTACTTTAATGCTCGTAGTATTAGGAACAAATTTCAAGAAATACAGGCGTATGTCAAAAGCGAAAATCTCGATATGATAGGAATAACTGAGACATGGTTAAATGGTACAGAGTTCGAAGCTGAATTTAATATTGCGGGATTTAAACACTTTCATCAGGATAGAAACCACAAGAAAGGTGGGGGTGTTCTATTGTACGTTAAAAACAATGTTCATGCTTGTGTTTTAGAGAAAGTGAAACAGGATGCATATGACAGTTTGTGGGTTGAGTTAACCCAAACAAATGGACAAAAAATGAATATAGGTGTAATATATAGGCCAAAGACATTATCATTAGCAGACGACAAAACTGTTATTTCAAGAACTGTCTAGTTTTATGCAACCGGGATTTATTGATAATGGGTGATTTCAATTTTACTGACATTGATTGGATGACCCTTGAACATGGCCATATAGGTAGTCGCTTGATTGATTTTCTTGGTGACAATTACTTAATTCAGCATGTAAAAGAGCCCACAAGATATGGAAACTTACTCGATTTATTGATCACTAGCCGCGAAAGCATGGCAACTGATGTAGAAGTCGGTGAATCTGTTGCAAATAGCGATCACAACTTAGTCAGATTCAAACTCCTAAACAATTTTAGAATAGATACTTGTGCTTCTAAAATACCCGATTTCAGTAAAGCTCAGTTCATAGAACTACGTCAGGAGCTTCAGCTTACAGATTGGGAGGAAAAATTAAACGAAAGGCCTGTAGATCAGATGTGGGAAATATTTCAAAATACGCTCACTAAGATGATTCAAACTTACATTCCTTTTAAGGACAGACGTCCCCCAAATCAGGCTCGCCCAAAGTGGCTCGACAAAGAAACTGAAAAAAGTATTGCTAAAAAGAGACAGGCTTATAAGAAATATAAGTGCTCGGGTGCATCTAATGACTATGAAAGTTATGTATCAATACAGAGAGATTTAAAAAAGACAATAAGAAAAAGAAAACGACAATACGAAATGAACATCGCTGAGAAATCCAAAGAGAATCCCAAAGAATTCTATAGTTACATTAGAGATAAAAAGGTTGTTAGGAATCACATTGGTCCACTATTATCTGCTGACGGTCAACTTGAATATTCAAATGAAGGAATGTGTAATATCTTAAACAATTATTTTTAGCTCGGTATTCGTAAACGAAACACCTCAAAGTGAATTCCAAACTGAAACCTGTGAAAAGTCTGGGGTAAACTTACTCACTACGGTAAATATAACAAAAGAAACAATTAAAAGGTGTATAGACAAACTCAAAGTTAATAAAACACCAGGGCCTGACGGTTGGCATCCAAGAATCTTAAAGGAAATGAAAAATGAGATTGTTGTTCCATTAGAAATTATTTTCAAGAAATCCATCATATCCGGAGATGTCCCAAGAGAATGGAAGCTAGCTAACGTTACTCCCATATTCAAAAAAGGTGACAAAAAGAAACCAAATAACTATAGGCCTATTAGTTTGACTTCGATCGTAGGAAAAATAATGGAAACTATCATCAGAGATGCTATCGAATATCATTTAGAAAGTAACCGTTTGATAAATGATAGCCAACATGGTTTCAGACGGAAACGTTCTTGCGTGACTAACTTACTCGAATTCTACAACACAGTTGTCTCGAATTATGACAAAAGAAACAATATAGATTTAATATATCTAGACTTTGCAAAAGCTTTTGATACCGTCCCACACGAAAGACTACTTACTAAATTAGCTTTGCATGGAATAAGTGGTAGCCTATTAGGTTGGACTAGTAATTGGTTGAAAGGTCGAAAACAGAGAGTTGTTTTAAATGGAAAAATTTCTGGATGGAAAAGTGTTGCAAGTGGAGTTCCTCAGGGTTCCGTTCTTGGGCCACTTCTATTCATAGTATATATAAATGATATAGACCATGGACTAAAATCTACTGTTTCCAAATTTGCTGATGATACAAAACTGTGCGGAGTGGCAAATGATCACTCAAACCAATTAGATATTCAAGAAGATTTAGATAATTACAGCAATGGTCTGAAAAGTGGCTAATGAAATTTAACACAAGTAAATGCAAGGTAATGCACATAGGTAAAAATAACAGCAAGTACGATTACAAGTTATTTGGAAATTCGTTAACAAAAGTGGATAGTGAAAAAGATCTCGGCGTAATTATCAGTAACGACCTCAAATCATCCAAGCAGTGTATTTCAGCCTCTGAGAAAGCAAATAAGATTCTGGGATTGATTGCGCGATCTTTTGATTTCAAAAGTCCATCACTCATTAACAAGCTATATAAATCGTTAGTTCGTCCACATTTGGAATATGCTGTTTCCGTATGGTCACCGAATCTCATTAAAGACATTGACAGACTGGAAAAAGTACAACGGCGAGCCACAAAACTGATTCCAAATATCAAAAATAAATCATACGAAAATCGACTTAAGCACATGAATCTGTTTTCCCTAAAAAAGCGTAGACTCAGAGGTGACTTGATACAGGTCTTTAAGATTTTAAAGGGAATTGACAACATCAAAAGTGACAAAATTTTCACATTGAATGAGAATCAGACAAGAAACAATGGTCTCAAACTGTCCGGAAATAGATTCAATTTGGAAGTAGGTAGAAACAACTTTGCCAACCGTGTAGTTAATGAATGGAATAAACTTCCTGCACAGGTAGTGCAATGTAGTTCAGTTCGAAGCTTTAAGAATCATTTAGATAAATACCTAAGTAAGATGCTGTAATTATTATAATTTATGTTATATTATTTGTTTTTGTTTTGTTATAATTTGTCCTGATTTTCATTTATTATTAGTTATACTGTATGTCAATTTATTATCATTTACTATTTACCTGTTTGTTTGTTATTCAACTATACCAATGCATTTATTTATGTATTTTAATTGTTATTTACATTGTTATAGTTGTAATTTATTATTAATATGATTTTTGCATCCGACCTAGATATGGATCAAAAGGTCTCCTGTCGGCATGCTTTGCCTTTGTAATCCTTTGTAATCTAATGATTCAAAATGGTATTTGCCGACAGAACGGTCAGAGTACCACGTGAAGATGGAATCTTTACTAAATCTATTTGAAAAAGCTTAAACAAGCGAAATGTTGTCTACTGTGTCCCTAACTCATGTTCTGATACTATAAAGGTGGCCTCACACTAAGCATTTCTCGAAAGCACTCTACTTGCTATTGCTACTTCGTTTGAGCAGAAACGACTCAGACTACGATCTATTGTTTTTCAAATATCTAAATGTCAAGTTTCACTTACGTCAAATAACGAGAAGCTGAACAACGAACTAAGAGAAGTCAAACCTAGAACACGAATGTTAGACTTATTTTTGATATTTTCTTGCGAAAGTCTAGAATATCGTAACCGAAGTCGTTTCTGCTCAAACGAAGTAGCAAAAGCAGATAGCATACTAGCTTAGTGTGCCACCACCGTAGTCATTCTTCTCCCACATCCCAATCACAGCCCACTTTTGGTTTCCTCTCCCTTCCAGAGTCAATTCTTTTCGCTCCCGAGTCCCTTTTCTATTGGTTTTCGTCCCCCCTTCCTTTCCTTTTTTATTCTTATCCAATTTTTTCCCTCTTCCCCTTTACGCCCACCCTCCCGTACCCTCCACCCCCTACCCACACAGTAACTTGTCTTTCCAATTCTCCTTGCAAATCAACGCCTCCCAATTACCCTTTAATTAAGTGCCCCCTACTCCTCCCTTCTCTTCTTCCCCCCTTCTCCTCCTCCCCTTCTCTTCTTTCCCCTCCTCGTCCTCCTCCTCGTCCTCCTTCTCGTCGTCCTCCTCGTCCTCCTCCTCCTTCCTTCTTCTTCTCTTTCTCCTTTTAACCCTCTCTCTCTTATTCCTCTTGCACTTCATTCTCATTCTTTTATTATATTGCCTCCTGCTCCTTTTCATCCTTTTTCTCCTCTTCCTCTTCCCATTCTCCTCTTACCCCTCATTTTCTTCCTTCACCTCCACCTTCTCCTCCTTCTTTCTCTTTCTCCTTTTAACCTTCTTTATCTTCTTCCTCTTCCCATTCTCTGCCTACTCCTCCTTCTAATTCTCCACTTCCTTCTCCTTTTCTTTTATTTCATCCTTTTTCTCTTCTTCCTCTTCCCCTTCTCCTCTTTCTCCTTCTAGTCCTGCGCTTGCTCCTTCTTCTTTTCTTTCTCCTTTTAATTCCCTTTCTCTTCTGATCACTCCTTCCCCTCTTCCCCTTTTCCTCTTCCCATTCCACTCAATCCCGTCTCCTCTCTCCTTTCTTCTCTTCCTCTTCTTCTTCCCTTTCTCTTTTCCCCCTCCTCTTCCTCCGGCTCTTCCTCCTCCTCCTTCTTCCTCCTCTTAGTTCTCTTTCTCTCCTTCATCTTCCTCTTCTCCCTCTCTTTTCCTCCTTCTCGTCCTCCTTCCATTTTCCTCCCTCTTCATTGCTTTCTCCTTTTCATCCTCTTCCTCTTCTTCCTCTTCCCCATTCCCCTCTTTCCTCTTCTCTTCTTTCCACTCCTCCCATTTCTTCTTATCTTTCTCTTCATCCTCTTTCGTTTCGTCTTTCTTCCCCTCGCCTTGCCCTTCTTCTCTTTCTCCCTTTCCTCTTTTATCTTCTTCCTCTTCCTCCTTCGCCTCATTCTCATTCTCTTCCTCCTGCTCTTTCGCCTTCCCCTCCTCCTCCTTCTCTTTTTTTCTCTTTCTCCTTCTCCTCTACTTCCTCTTCCTTCTCTTTCTTCTCCTCCCTATCCTCCTCTTTCTGCACCTGCTTCTCCTTCTTCTTCTTCTTCTCCTCCTTCTCTTTTCCTTTTTCCTTCAACTCCTTTTGTTTCAGTCGATGTTTCTTAGCCTCCTCCTCCTCCTCCTCCTCCTCCTCCTCCTCCTCCTCCTTCCTCCTCCTCCTTCCTCCTCCTCCTCCTCCTCTTCCTCCTCCTCCTCTTCCTCCTCCTCCTCCTCCTCCTCTTCCTCCTCCTCCTCCTCCTCCTCCTCCTCCTCCTTTCCCACGCTCCGTTACTCTCCCACTTTCTTTCCACATCGTTCTTCTCGTATTTCTCCTAGAATTTCCTTCGCCATAATTCTTCTTTCGTTTTTTCTCTTCTCTCTTCTTCATACCGTCCATTTCCTCTTTCTTTCCTTTTCCACCTCTTTCCACCTCTTTTCACTATTTTTGCGCACATTACTCCACTGTCTCTCTCTCTCTCTCTCTCTCTCTCTCTCTCTCTCTCTCTCTCTCTCTCTCTCTCTCTCTCTCTCTCTCTCTCTCTCTCCCTCTCTCTCTCTCTGTATGTGTGTGTGTGTGTGTGTGTGTGTGTGTGTCTCTTGTCTCTCCCTCCCTCCCTCCTTCTCTCTCTCTCTTCCCTCTCTCTCTCTCTCTCTCTCTCTCTCTCTCTCTCTCTCTCTCTCTCTCTCTCTCTCTCTCTCTCTCTCTCTCTTCCCTCTCTCTTTCTCTCTCTCTCTCTCTCACTCACTCACTCACTCTGCCTCTCTCTCTCTCTCTGCCTCTCCCTCCCTCCTTCTCTCTCTCTCTTTCTCTCTTTCTCACTTTTTGTCTTTGTTCTCTTCAGCAGAGCAGGACTCGTAGTAATGAAGAAGGAAATAGGCAAGAGGTGGATTGCCAGCTGAGTGGTTAATGAATGAAATAGACTCAGTAACCATGTAGTGACCTCTGAAACAATTGATTGTTTTAAGAGAAAATGAGATGACTTTATGAATAGAGATAACAGGTGGTAAGGGACATGGAACTGCCTAGTGTAGGCCTAATGGTCTCTTGCAGTCTCCTCCATTCTCATGATCTCATGTTCCTCCTCATTATCTCGATCTCTTTTTATTCTCCTTATGGTTCCCCGGCTTGGATCCTCCTGTCCTTCGTTTCTTTGTCTTCTTCTTTTTTTTCTTTTTCATTATTCCATCCTCTCCTACTTCCCCAATTATTGTTCCTCTTCCTCACATTTTTCCTTCTCCTCTAACTCGTCGTTCCACCTCTCTTCCTCTCCTCCTCTCTTTCTCCCCTCCTCTCTTCCTCCCCTCCACCCCTCTTCTCTTCCTCCTCTCTTCCTCTCCTCCTCCTATTCCTTCTCTCCAATTAATCACCTTCGCCAGCTCCTCCCCTTTCCAGCACCTTCCAATTTGCCCTCCTTTCCAGGCGACCCTTCCAGTTCCTCTATTCTATTCCCCCCCTGTCAAGTTCTTCCCCGTACTTTTCTCTCTCTTCCCTCTCTAATCTACCATGTATTCCCCCCTTCCCCCTTCCCCCCTCCCCGCCTCATCCTTATACTTGCCTTCCCCAACCCCCTCAGCGCGCCCTCACTCTCCAACCCAGCTCGTTTGTGTCCTGCAGGGTCACCCATGATAACAGTGAGGTTCTTCTTTTCTTGTTCTCATTCTCTCCACCACTCCCTCCGTTCTTTTTCATTTATCTATTTTATTTATTTATTTATTTATTTATTTATTTATCTATTAATTAATTAATTAATTAATTTTTTCTATTAATTCATTTATTTATCTATTTTTTCTTTCTATAAATTTTTTCTTTCTCTCCTCCACCACCCACATTTCTCCTAACAGTGTCAGTTAGTCCGTCCGCCCTTCAGTCTGTGTCTGTCATTCCTTCTGTTTTGCTTTCTAGTTTAAACCTGAGCGAGCATAATTGGTTAAATTGCATCCATATGTACATACACTCAAATCCCCAGAAAAAAGAGCATTAAATGATTAAGTCAAAAAGAGGTCGCGCCGCATCAGTCATGTACAAAGACGTGAAAAGTATCTCGAAGCTCCAGATATTACAAAGGATTACAAAGGCGGAGCATGCCGACAGGAGACCTTTTGGTCCATAACTAGGTCGGATGCAAATAAAGATTATAATAACGATAAATAAATGAATAAAGATTCATTGTTCTAAAGTTACAGAAAGGTTCAAGAAAGTGAACATTTCGAGAGAAAAGGAACGAGGAGCCTACGCCAGGAGATGCTTGGTAGCTGCTGCCAAAACCAACGCCTATGCCCTGTTATGCGTTTGGTCTGTTGGGGCAGGTAACAAACTGTTAGTGCTGGGAATTGGAGAAGAGTGCGGGATTCGATCCCCACAAATAAATGAGTGCGAGTCCAGCACGCTTCCAATTACGTCATCACCACATCTGCAAGTAGAAGTAGAAGTACAAGTAGTAGTAGTAGGAGGAGGAGGAAAAGGAGGATAAGGAAATGTTTCAAATGTTGCGTTCCCTCCTTTCTTTTAACTTCCATTCGAATTCCCTACCATCTTTACCCAACATGGTTTGTCATACAGTGTATTCGGCTGCAGCTATTCAGCGCCTCCTGGCGTAGGCTCCTTGCCCCCTATAAATGCGTCACTTGGTGTTAGATGAGTTTAAAATTTACAGATAATTCGAATTTTGTTTTTGTCCTTAAAGATTTTTTTTTTTTTTTTTTTTTATAAGTGTGGCCCCCTATTTCTATTAACCCTCCATCATTTTTTGACTTGATTCTATTCAAACACAGCATTTTCTTATTTTTCTTTACTATCACTTCCTCAGAATTTCTACTCTCTGTACCTGAATACTACTAAAGATTCATTGATCTTCCATTTTGTTTTCACTTGCACTGTGGAACTATTTACGGTTAGACACTGCATCAGATTGATATTCTAGAATAAAATATTCTAGAATACAATATTTTCTTACTTTTTTATGATCGTTTCCTTCAAATTTCTATTTTCTATAGTCACTAGTCAAAATTTCATCAAATTTCCATTATGTTTTCACTTGCACTCAAAAAACCCACTTACGGTCAGACACTACATCTAAGAAACAAGATTAGTCAATCCCACTGACCTCCCGTTTTCTCTACCATTGCATCGTCTCCTTCCGAGTTGCTTTTGCTCTTCTCCTTTTGTCAATTTCCAACCTTTTCTCAACCTTTTCCGCCCATTTGCCATATTCCCAATCTCCCCATCAATTTCTTTATTTTTTCCAGTAAGTTCCATCGATGGCCTATCTTCCGGTCAATTTGTTTTCTTTGTACAGTCCTCTTTGTTTATCTTTACGTTTTCTCTCTCTCGTTTCTCTCTTTTTACTTCCTCATCCCCTCTTTATTCTCTTTATTGCTCTTTTTATCTGACTCTTTCTATTCGTTGTCTACCTTGCCTCAATTAGTTATTTCTTATCAAATATTTACTCTTCACATATTCTTCTTCTTGAACTAGTTTCTCTTTTAATTTCCAGCTTCCTCTTCTAGACTTCACCTTTCTTTTAATCTTTCAAGTTTTATATTTCACCATTGCCTCAGTTATTTCTATAAATTTTTTACACTTCACATATTCCTCTTCTTGAACTTTTTACTTTCTTCATCTTTAACTTAGGTTACAATCTCTTGTTTTTCAAATTTCCATACGTCAAAATACCTTTGCTTCATATAACGAGAAACAGAATGTCAAATTAAAAGAAGTTAAACCTATAGGAATATTAGACATTTTATTGAAATCTTCTTAAGGAAATCTAGAACAATCTAAGCGAAATCTACTAGCTAATCAAAATCACTACATTTGAAAAAAATCGTCTCACTGTGAAGCGAGTTTTACAGTCCTTTGACCAACTCAAATGTAATTTCCAAAAGATATAGACCAATGGTTCTTAACCCATTAAACTCTGATGACAAGATGTCTTGTCATTTGGTCAAATAAAACAAAAAATCATAAAACACCAAAATGTTTGATCAAACACCAGAAAAATATGACGTCAGTCCTCGCTTCGCATGCGAGCGAAGCGAGGACTGACGTCATATTTTTCTGGTGTTTGATCAAACATTTTGGTGTTTTATGATTTTTTGTTTTATTTGACCAAATGACAAGACATCTTATCATCGGAGTTGAATGGGTTAATCTGGGGTTCCTGTACTCCTAATAGGTACGAAGCCTTAAACCTGGGGGGTGGGGGTTAGGAGACTTGATAGCCAGTGCATGGTACTGTATATTTACAATGAGAAAGCAAAGTAAGATTTGTATCATTATCCTTTTCATATGTTTGTATTGTATTTGTATTGGATGGGGGTACGAGAAAGTTTTCTGAAACATAAAGGGGTACTAAGGGCACTGAAAAAGGTCTAGACATTACACCCATTTTTTAAGTTTACTTAGAAAAAATGTTGCGCCGTTTTGTACATCTTTGCTAATCCTTGTGAAATGCTCTTCTGCTTTCTACGTTCAGAGATATTTTGATCTTTTATTTTTCTTATTCTATTTCATATTATCTTAATTGTGATTTCGTTGTTATATTATTAATTCATTTATTTATCTATTAATTTTTTCTATTTATCAATTTATCTATTTATTTATTAGCTAATCAACTAATTCATTCAAATATTTGATTATATTTTTTACTGGTTTATTGGTTTATTTTTTTATCTATCGACTCGTTCATTTATTTGATTATCATTTATTTATGTATATATCTATTAACTGATTATTATATTTAGTTATTCAACTAGTTATTTATTCCTGTATAAATAAATCTACTTATTTATTATGTATAAATGCATCTATTTATGATTTAATCCGTTTATTCGTCATCTATTCTTTTATTTATTTCATTATTTAATCATTGATTCATTTTTTTATTTCATTTTTTATTTTCATTTATTTATTTATTTATTTATCTAATTTATCTCCTAAATATCCAGTACTCCATTTGGTTTCTTTTTTGTAATTCATTTCTTCAGACATAAAACTCTGTTCTAAATCGTTTAATTTCTTAAGAGATACTTGTCAGAATGTGTGTCGTTCTGTGAATATTCTTTTTCCTTACATAACGAGGAGTGCATGTTTTTTCATTCATTTGTTTAGCAATTTCTTATTATTCATTTATTAATTTTTTGCTAACTCCAAGCAATTTTATTCAACTATGTACTAACTTATTTGGATACCAAAATATTATGTATATTTTGATGGCCTCCATCCTTGTCGAGGTTCGTTTGTTATGTTAGTCTGGCCAACCCTAGATAATTTCATTCACATTTGTGATTTAGAAGGGATACGGTTCGGAGGACAGTGGAAAGATGAAGGGAGGACGAGGCACGAGGACGAGAAGGGAGGACGAGAAGGGAGGACGAGAAGGAAGAACGAGAAGGGAGGACGGGAAGAGAAAACGGGGAAGGAGGACAAGAAAGGGAGGCCTAGTCATGGGGCAGGAGGGAGGACGAAGAGGAAGGACGAGGAAGGAGGACGAGAAAGGGAGGCCTAGTCATAGGGCAGGAGGCAGGACGACAAGGCAGGACGAGAAAGGAGGACGAGGAAGGAGGAAGAGAAAGGGAGGCCTAGTCATAGAGCAGGAGGGAGGACGAAGAGGGAGGACGAGGAAGGAGGACGAGAAGGAAGGACGAGGAAGGAGGACGAGAAAGGGAGGCCTAGTCATGGGGCAGGAGAGAGGACGAAGAGGAAGGACGAGGAAGGAGGACGAGAAGGGAGGACGAGGAAGGAGGACGAGAAAGGAGGACGAGAAAGGGAGGCCTAGTCATGGGGCAGGAGGGAGGACGAGAAAGGAGGACGAAGAGGAAGGACGAGAAGGCAGGACGAGAAAGGAGGACGAGGAAGGGAGGCCTAGTCATGGGGCAGGAGGGAGGACGAGAAAGGAAGACGAGGAAGGAGGACGAGGAAGGAAGACGAGGAAGGAGGACGAGGAAGGAGGACGAGAAAGGAGGACGAGAAAGGGGGGCCTAGTCATGGGGCAGGAGGGAGGACGAGGAAGGAGGACGAGGAAGGAAGACGAGGAAGGAGAACGAGAAAGGAGGACGAGGAAGGAGGACGAGAAAGGGAGGCCTAGTCATGGGGCAGGAGGGAGGACGAAGAGGGAGGACGAGGAAGAAGGACGAGAAGGGAGGACGAGAAAGGAGGACGAGAAGGGAGGACGAGAAAGGGAGGCCTAGTCATGGGGCAGGAGGGCATAGTTAGGAGCCAACCGACCGGAAGACGAAACGGAGATGGTTTCTGCCGGGCACCAGAAAGTACCTCCTCCTTCCATTCTCCCACTCCTGTTTTCATTATCACTCTTCCTTCTTCTCCTCCTCCTCTTGTGTTATTCTCCTCCTTTCTACTCTCCTCTATTCTCCTCTAATGTCCTCCGCTCTGCTTTCCTCTTCTGTTCTCACCTCCTTTCATCTCCTCTCATCTCCTCTCATCTCCTCTCATCTCCTCTCCTCTCCTCTTCTCTCCTCTGCTTTCCTCTTCTTTGCTCTCTTATGCTCTGCTTTCCTCTTCTTTGCTCTCTTATGCTCTGCTTTCCTCTTCTTTCCTCTCGTCGCCTCTCATCTCACTTCTCCTATTCTCTCACCATCTCCTCTTCTATTCTATCCTCCTCTCCTCTCCTCTCCTCTCCTCACACCCTCTCCTCTCCTCTTCTTTCCACTCCTCTCACCATCTCTTCTGCTCGCCCCTCCTTTCTTCTCGTCAATATATTGTAATAGATAAACCAGTACTACAGTAACATAACTAGATAGTCAGTTAAAGGTTAAAAATTTACTTTCTAAAGGGGAAAAGTCCTTGCCGAAGCTGGTGACAGGGTCATAGTAAAAAGACGGCTCTAAGATTATGAATTACAATGAATTACAATGATGAAACGAGCCGACAGATCTCGTCTATAACGAGGTCATATGAAAAAAAGATATATTAACAAAGGTATCGAGATTTCCCTGTCCGTTACAAATACACACACACGTGCAAACACATACACGACACACACATACTCACACACATACTCACACACATACGCACACACACACACACACACACACACACACACACACACACACACACACACACACACACACACACACACACACACACACACACACACACACACATACACACACACACACACACACGTACACATACACACACACATACACACACGTACACATACACACACACACACACACATACACACACACATACACAAACACGCACACATACACACACACACACACACACACACACACACACACACACACACACACACACACACACACACACACACACACACACACACACACACACACACACACACACACACGAATTACATTGGTGTTACCACTACTTCACTTAGCAGGAGGCTCACAATGCATGCCCATGATGGTAGCATACGAAAACACATGACTCAATATCAAACAAAAATCCCACAAGACAAGACTGTGTGTGTGTGTGTGTGTGTGTGTGTGTGTGTGTGTGTGTGTGTGTGTGTGTGTGTGTGTGTGTGTGTGTGTGTGTGTGTGTGTGTGTGTGTGTGTGTGTATGTGTGTTTGTATGTGTGTGTGTGTGTGTCACTTTGCAGAGACCTTTTCATCAATGATCTTGACCCTTGTCTGACACAAAAAGGGGGGGGGATGGAGGCCAACATCAGGTGATTTCATTCAGTTTCGAATAATAAAATAATCATCATTTCCCGTTATTATCCCCACAGTTCCTCTGCCTTCCGCCCATAGCCCATTTGTCTTCCCCTTTCCCCTACTCTTCATCGCAATCCCCTCATCCCCCCATCCCCCCATCCTCTCTTCCCAGGCCATTAAGAAACCCCGCTGTGTGTTCCCAAAAGGAGGCATGGTAGGGGTCACATACTTAGGTCTGGTCTGCTGGGGTCCCCCCCCTACACCCAAATGCTTCCCCAAAAACCCTCCCTCCCGCCTCCCCAAAAAAGGACTCTTTTGCCCTGCACCCCCCCTCTCACCCTCCCTTTCCCCTCCTCTTCCCTCTTCTTTCATTTCTTTTCCTTCTTACATCCTTCTGTCTCCCCTCCCCCTCTCACCCTCTACCCCCTCCCTCCCCCTCTCCATCACCCTCCCCTCATCCCAATTTTCATCTCCTTCCCTCTTTTCTCTTTCCTTACCCCTCACCCACTACTGTCTTACTCCCTCACCCAAACCTCTTCCCTCAACCCCCTCCCTCTCTCCCATTCTTTCCCTCTCCATCTCTCCCTCCCCCTCTTCCCCTCCCCCTCTCCATCACCCTCCCCTCATCCCACTTTTCATCTCCTTCCCTCTTTTCTCTTTCCTTACCCCTCACCCACTACTGTCTTACTCCCTCACCCAAGCCTCTTCCCTCAACCCCTTCCCTCTCTCCCATTCTTTCCCTCTCCCTCTCTCCCTCTCCCTCTCTCCCTCTCCCTCTTCCTCTCCCCCCTCTCCCCCCTCTCCCCTCTCTCATTTCCTTCTCACCCTCTTTCACATTCTTTGTATCATGACGAGAGAGCTGGTCATTCGGCTACAGTGGGTCTTGCTATCAGAAATCAAAACCATTCTACACTTTCGGCCGTGGTCATTGTTTTTTATTTTTTTTTTATCTGTTTTTTAAAGGTGGGCCATATTTCTTAATAGAGTTCTGACGCCCAAGAAAGGTTTACATCATAATTTTATATATATATATATATATATATATATATATATATATATATATATATATTTATATATGTATCCATATATATATATATATATATTTATATATATGTATATGTATATATGTGCATATATATGTATGTGTATATGTGTGTATATGTATGTGTATATGTATGTATGTGTATATATATGTATGTGTATATATATGTATGTGTATATATATGTATGTGTATATATATGTATGTGTATATATATGTATGTGTATATATATGTATGTGTATATATATGTATGTGTATATATATGTATGTGTATATATATGTATGTGTATATATATGTATGTGTATATATATGTATGTGTATATATATGTATGTGTATATATATGTATGTGTATATATATGTATGTGTATATATATGTGTATATATATGTACACAAGAAACCACAACAAAGGTGGGGGTGTTCTATTGTACGTTAAAAACAATTTTGCTTGTGTTTTAGAGAAAGTGAAACAGGATGCATATGACAGTTTGTGGGTTGAGTTAACCCAAAACAAATGGACTAAAAATGAATATAGCTGTAATATATAGGCCAAAGACATTATCATTAGCAGACGACAAACTGTTATTTCAAGAACTGTCTAGTTTCTGCAACCGGGATTTATTGATAATGGGTGATTTCAATTTTACTGACATTGATTGGATGACCCTTGAACATGGCCATATAGGTAGTCGCTTGATTGATTTTCTTGGTGACAATTACTTAATTCAGCATGTAAAAGAGCCCACAAGATATGGAAACTTACTCGATTTATTGATCACTAGCCGCGAAAGCATGGCAACTGATGTAGAAGTCGGTGAATCTGTTGCAAATAGCGATCACAACTTAGTCAGATTCAAACTCCTAAACAATTTTAGAATAGATACTTGTGCTTCTAAAATACCCGATTTCAGTAAAGCTCAGTTCATAGAACTACGTCAGGAGCTTCAGCTTACAGATTGGGAGGAAAAATTAAACGAAAGGCCTGTAGATCAGATGTGGGAAATATTTCAAAATACGCTCACTAAGATGATTCAAACTTACATTCCTTTTAAGGGACAGACGTCCCCCAAATCAGGCTCGCCCAAAGTGGCTCGACAAAGAAACTGAAAAAAGTATTGCTAAAAAGAGACAGGCTTATAAGAAATATAAGTGCTCGGGTGCATCTAATGACTATGAAAGTTATGTATCAATACAGAGAGATTTAAAAAAGACAATAAGAAAAAGAAAACGACAATACGAAATGAACATCGCTGAGAAATCCAAAGAGAATCCCAAAGAATTCTATAGTTACATTAGAGATAAAAAGGTTGTTAGGAATCACATTGGTCCACTATTATCTGCTGACGGTCAACTTGAATATTCAAATGAAGGAATGTGTAATCTCTTAAACAATTATTTTTAGCTCGGTATTCGTAAACGAAACACCTCAAAGTGAATTCCAAACTGAAACCTGTGAAAAGTCTGGGGTAAACTTACTCACTACGGTAAATATAACAAAAGAAACAATTAAAAGGTGTATAGACAAACTCAAAGTTAATAAAACACCAGGGCCTGACGGTTGGCATCCCAAGAATCTTAAAGGAAATGAAAAATGAGATTGTTGTTCCATTAGAAATTATTTTCAAGAAATCCATCATATCCGGAGATGTCCCAAGAGAATGGAAGCTAGCTAACGTTACTCCCATATTCAAAAAAGGTGACAAAAAGAAACCAAATAACTATAGGCCTATTAGTTTGACTTCGATCGTAGGAAAAATAATGGAAACTATCATCAGAGATGCTATCGAATATCATTTAGAAAGTAACCGTTTGATAAATGATAGCCAACATGGTTTCAGACGGAAACGTTCTTGCGTGACTAACTTACTCGAATTCTACAACACAGTTGTCTCGAATTATGACAAAAGAAACAATATAGATTTAATATATCTAGACTTTGCAAAAGCTTTTGATACCGTCCCACACGAAAGACTACTTACTAAATTAGCTTTGCATGGAATAAGTGGTAGCCTATTAGGTTGGACTAGTAATTGGTTGAAAGGTCGAAAACAGAGAGTTGTTTTAAATGGAAAAATTTCTGGATGGAAAAGTGTTGCAAGTGGAGTTCCTCAGGTTTCCGTTCTTGGGCCACTTCTATTCATAGTATATATAAATGATATAGACCATGGACTAAAATCTACTGTTTCCAAATTTGCTGATGATACAAAACTGTGCGGAGTGGCAAATGATCACTCAAACCAATTAGATATTCAAGAAGATTTAGATAAATTACAGCAATGGTCTGAAAAGTGGCTAATGAAATTTAAAACACAAGTAAATGCAAGGTAATGCACATAGGTAAAAATAACAGCAAGTACGATTACAAGTTATTTGGAAATTCGTTAACAAAAGTGGATAGTGAAAAAGATCTCGGCGTAATTATCAGTAACGACCTCAAATCATCCAAGCAGTGTATTTCAGCCTCTGAGAAAGCAAATAAGATTCTGGGATTGATTGCGCGATCTTTTGATTTCAAAAGTCCATCACTCATTAACAAGCTATATAAATCGTTAGTTCGTCCACATTTGGAATATGCTGTTTCCGTATGGTCACCGAATCTCATTAAAGACATTGACAGACTGGAAAAAGTACAACGGCGAGCCACAAAACTGATTCCAAATATCAAAAAATAAATCATACGAAAATCGACTTAAGCACATGAATCTGTTTTCCCTAAAAAAGCGTAGACTCAGAGGTGACTTGATACAGGTCTTTAAGATTTTAAAGGGAATTGACAACATCAAAAGTGACCAAATTTTCACATTGAATGAGAATCAGACAAGAAACAATGGTCTCAAACTGTCCGGAA
>NC_134797.1:41226907-41231907 GCF_046742065.1 Oratosquilla oratoria | reverse complement strand
ATTATTTTAAAAAAGAAGAAGGGAGGAGTCATGACAAATGAAAAAAGAAATAGTTCAGTTGAGTTCGAAATTAACGATATGAAGCACTGAGGTGAAATAAATGGAAAATGAGATGAAAGGAATTTAGAAAAAGAATGAATGATTTAAAAATAAAACGCTTTACACCATTCGAAGAGATGGTTAAAGAAATTAATTGCTAGAAATAAATGTAGTAATGAAACAAAACTAGGTATAGGATGTGGAACAGGTACTGATTCATTGTTTCGCTTTAATGTCGCGAAATTCCCCCTAGGACGTTGGACTTTGTAGCGTGAAATTTAATGAACCATGCCCATGGTCCAACTCGCCGGTGGCAGCGTTCGAACCACCGTCACCCCGATCTCCACCCTAACCCGCTCGGTCGGCGAGCATTTATGGAGCAGAAATGAATGGTCTGAATAATTGAGCTACATTAACAAAATAATTTACAAAACACGTTGAATAGATATTTTTTATTTTCATTCAAAGATAGTTGACATAAGTAGAATATAAAAGAGGTTATTTGGAAGTCAAAGGAAATAACGAAGAGGAGTGGATTTAGAATGAAAAAAGTGATTACACGTCTTTGTACGTTCCTCAAATTTTATAAAGACAAATCACAAGAACAAAGTGACTGGATGGGCTGCTTATATCCAGACACGAAAAAACAAGTGATGTAGTACCACATAAGGGTATATATTGCCATAAGATTACGTACGCAATTATGTGTGTGTGTGTGTGTGTGTGTGTGTGTGTGTGTGTGTGTGTGTGTGGCTATATTTTACGGCTTGTCTTCTTTTCTAACTGCTCCCCAGGCACTGTTGGCATAATCGGAAGCCTACTGGTCTCGTATTTGCTTAGTTATGGGTTCGAGTCCCGCACTTCTCTCCGATTCCTAGTAGTGGCTCTTTGTTACCTACTTCAACAGTCCAAGTGCTTAGAGCAAAACCGACTACTTCGACCGACGCTACTAAGCGCCTGCTGGCGTAAGCTCCTCAACTTCTCCAGGCGATTTTATTCAGCTGAGGGAAACACCCTTACCGCACGACGAAGGGTAAATGTCAATCAGATTCAGGTCATTCTGCTAATTCTGTTGACCGAAGAACATTTGGTTTCAAGACACATTCTTTTTAATGTATGGCCAGTTGGATTGCACCCTTTTGGGAGTTCGGTTCCTTGGCGGATGATGTAGTACACATTTTTGGAGTTCCGCTCTTCGGTGAGTGATAAAACTCCTTCCGGGAAATTCTTCAACCTTTCTCCGTTCTGCTCCCTCCGTGGATTTCAAATGATCTCCCTAACCTGCCAGATGTCGGCCCTTGTCTCCTCTTCAAGGTCCAACATGATTCAAAGAATCCGGCTAGGAACCGCTTCTGAGACTCCTTGAAGGTCTCTTCTCCCCTAAAGCTCTTGGTCTTCTTAAACAGCTCGAAACGTCTCTCCTCATTCGTTCCTTGACCTCGAGGTATTTGATCCTGGGGACGGAGTAAGACAAGAACTCCTCAATTGTCTCGAACAAGACGCAGCCGAGGAACTAGACATCGGCTTTGCCTCCGGCGTAAGGTTGCTGAGTGCGGTCCAGCACCTCGGGGCCATGTGCCATAGGGTCCCCTGAAGGCTATTAATGGTTCGTTCGTAGGCATCCGATTTCATGACGGCGAGGCCGAAGTCGATAAGTTTGAGGACCTTGCTGCCGACGTCCAGGACGACGTTGTTGGACTTGAGATCAAGGTGGACGAAGTGGCTCTCGTGTATGAAGGCCAAGGCTGCCACGAGCTGCCCGAAGAAGGCGATGATCCGGATGCCCCATGCCCTGGAGTGCGGCTGGAGTGCCTCAGCACCAAATCGAGCAGGGTTCCTGCGAGGCAGAACTCGGTGATGATGATCATGCTTCTTTCTTCGTCGGCGATAACGTCCAATAACCGAACGATGTTCGGGTGGACAATCTCTCTGAGGGCCTCCATCTCACGGATGAAGGTCGTCCTCGTGATGGTATGGTTCCTTCGTTTGGGATTTTGGCGACACACAAACGACGCGAGGTGGTGCTCGTGACCACCACGGTATTCCCGAAGCTTCCTTCGTCTAGGTTGAAGCAGACGACGAACTTGTCGAGGAAGGAAGACATTGCTGGCTTGCTGGTGTTTGAATGGGGTTCTTCCTCAGATTTTTTTTTTTTTTTTTGAGGAGCTCCTTGGTGAGGTTCTTCAGTCTCCTTTGCGTGTACAACCTCACCAAGAGGAGTCACTTCGATAACAGTGGAGGACGAAGGATTTCACTTCGGAGAATCTTGTCCTGAGGCGAAAAGAAAAAGAAGGCGAGCACAAAAGCGAAGCGCGAGTTGGCGCATGCGCGCGCAGTAAATACGGCGAAGTGAACCCTTACAACGACTTCGTTGAAGTCAGGCGCTGGAGACGGTGCCGGCCAACCGATCAGTTAACGATGGAGAGTAAAAAGAAGAAAAAAAAATATATATAAATAATAAATAAATAATTGTATGTATATATGTATACAGTATATATATACATATGTACATATACATATATACGTATATATACATATTATATATATATATACATATATGTATATACGTATATATGTATGTATATACGTATATGTATATATATATGTATATGTATACATATATATGTATATAAATATATATATGTATATATATATAATATATATATACATAAAACCTATAAATTATATGGATTGATGGAAACTTATCTACTTTTTAGTCTAAGTTTAAATAGCTTATGAACAAACTTAGAAATTTTGTGCACCGCAATGATAATAAAGTACAGAAAGGCATGCTAGATACTATTTGAATTAGTGTCAGTTGAACTAATATATTACTGTTGTGTGCATGTGCTATGTAGCAACTTTTTCCTTAGGGCAGTAAAAAAAAGAGAGAGAGAGAGAGAGAGAGAGAGAAAGAGGGAGAGGGAGAGGGAGAGAGAGAAAGAGGGAATGTTGACGCTGTATGTATGTTCTCTGTTTTATTTCTATTTCGAGCCACGGCAGGTGGCTTAATCGGAAGTGTGCTGGTCTCGCATTCGATTAACTGTATGTTCGAATCCCGCAAACCTCGCCGACTCCCAGCAGTGACTGTCATCTCCCCCGGGAGTCCCTAAAGCGCATAATAGGGTAAGGATTACGTTCTTGTTCCTCACCTATTTCTTCATCATATATATATATATATATAAATATATATATTTATATATATATATAGATATAGATAGATATAGATATAGATTATATATGTATATATATAAAGTGAAACTACATGCATAAGTATAATTTCATAATAAAAAGAATCTTGAGTTTCAGCAATCATACATACTGCAACATACGTTCAACCTCTATGAGAGTAAGTTAAAAAAGTCTCATTGATTGTGTATACTTTTACAGACATAAAACCTCGTACATAAGTGTAATTTCAACATACAAATGGAACCTTTACGTTGAGTCACCCACCATATACATAAATACAAATTAGAAATACAAATAAGCCTTTTTCAAGGAGTTTAAGTGGTTATGCATATTTTCACAAACGTATGCACACATATATACAAATGATAATAATAAAGTAATAACAATAATAATTATGATAATAATAATAATAATAATAATTAATGATATTAATAATAATTAATAATTAATGATATTAATAATCATAATGGTAATAATTAGATGAATTAATAATAATGATAATAATTAATGATAATAATAATAAAAACACGTCTGTTTTACGTCTTCCACTCCTGTGAACACAAAACAGCCCAACGCCACCCTATAAAAAATAATTAACACACATACCTCCTTGTCTTATGCAAACAAACCAGCAGCGACAACGCTACAGTACACAAACTTTATTTCCCTCTTATCTGTTACGCTGCACTAGATAGTAGCTAACGATACTAGAATCTCGGACCTCAAGCTCATCGCATCTAGACAACAGTCTAGAACCGCAAGCCTTTCTTGGCACTGTTTTTCCATATTGGTATTCTAGGAATGTCAACTAGTAGAAACGGTAAGTGGTGTGGTCTTCTAAATGGCATTCTTTGTGATATGCTACTGATATGCGAGTCTTGTGAACCAATGAAACTCAGAATCTGTGAATGGAATGGAGATTACTCACAGAGCAGCATCCCAAATAAGGGTTTCAAAGAGGATTTGTAGAACACCGAAAGAAAGAGAGAGAGAGAGAGAGAGAGAGAGAGAGAGAGAGAGAAAGAAAAAGAGAGAGCGAGAGAAAGCAAGAGAGAGAGAAAGAGAGAGAGAGAGAGAAAGAGAGAGAGAATGCGAGAAAGAAAGAGAGAATACGAGAAAGAAATAGAGATAGAGATGGATAGTTGGATGGATAGATAGATAGAGAGAGAGAGAGGGAAGGAGAGAGAAAGAAAGAGAGAAATAATAAGAGAGAAATAGTGATAGAGATGGATAGATGGATGGATAGATAGATAGATACAAAGAGAGAGAGGGAAAGGGAAAGAGAGAGAAATTGAGGGTGAAAGAGAGGAGAGAGATATAGAGAGAGACGGGTGGTGGTGGTGAGAGCGCATTTAGGTAAGAATAAGTGTGAATTGTAATATCTTTTACCTTCACTACACAAAAAATCATAAACCTGTCACTCGCATTAAAAGATATTCTGCTACCGCTGGTGACGTAATCGGAAGTGTGTTAGTCTAGCATTCGCGTAGTTGTGGGTTCGAATCCTGCACTTCTCCGATATTCACAGCAGTGACTGTTACGTGTCCCGATAATTCAAGCAGTGTATAATGAGGCAAAGGTGACGGCTTCAGCCGCAGCTACGCAGCGCTTCCTGGCTTAACCTCCTCAACTTCTTCTCTTGATTTACATTGTGACGGATATGGTAAGACTATATCTGTACTGAATGTTTATCTAAAGTATATAAATTTACAGTATCAGTGGAGGGCATTAGAAAAAATTGAATAAAAATATTTCATGGGATAGTACTT
>NC_134797.1:41216907-41219407 GCF_046742065.1 Oratosquilla oratoria | reverse complement strand
ATACATGTATATATATATGTATATATATATATGTATATACATATGTATATATGTATAATATACATATACATATATTGCACATTCTATGAAACATATCTTCAGTAAGGCCCGATGACTTCCGTAATAATCTTTACAACAATTTATATGCAACACGAGCGTACTTTTTATCAACTGGAATATAAAACACAGGTAGTGTCGTACAGGTGTGAGTTCCCATATATTGCGAATATGAGGTAGCTAAGTCTAACACCACAATTCAAGACACTCACGTATATTCAATTACTCCTCGTGATAAGCTTCGAAACGTTTCGTAGAAAATCTGTGGGATAAGCATCGGACTATACGAATATCCATTTATTTTTATCAAACATGTTTGATGTTTGGTTCAAGCAGCATCTGTTAGAATTTTTTTCGTTCTTGATTATGAAACTTTTAATTCAACTTTTTCATCTGAGGATAGTTAAGTAAACTGTTCCAACAAATACAAAAGACTTGACATATATATGAAAATAGATGAAGATAGAAAAAAAAGTTGATCACTTCTAACTTCTTCTATACCTCCCTTCTGCTACCTTCTATACAGCTCTATTTTGCTACCTTTATGATTCCGCTTATTCGTTTTTATATTGTTTCCAAGGATAGAAACGCCGGTCATCGATGACAGATATCATATGAATGAGGATGTTTGAACCGTGATATATTCTTATATAGATACAATGAACAATGCAATGAAATGCCGATGTGTCATATAATGACCAATCATTGCGCACCACAAACTTTAGGAATGGAGTACCACAGGACTCTGTTGTCCCCCACATTCTTTAACCTATACATGCACGATATACCTACACCCGACACATAGGAAATACAAATATGTTTTTACGACATAACAATTACATGTACACACCGCAACTCAGCTGCAGAAATAATACAACCATACCTCGATGTACTCAAAATAGCCCCAACCAAATATACAGCCAAACTTTTCACCAATTGGACAGCAGAACACAAAAACATGCCGCGCCTCTATATCAACAACATTCTCGTACCACGCACACATACACCCAAGATTCTTGACATAACATACGATACTTCCATGTCATTCAAACAACACATCACAAACATAAGGACCAAATGCACACCTAGATTTAACGCGTTTAAGTCAATTGAAAGAACAACATTTGGACAAAAAGAAACTGGTATTATAATATACAAACAATGCATACGTACAGTGAAGAATTATGCGAACCACGCATGTACCCCTAATCTCACTAAGACACACCACAAAACCCATGATATCATACAAAACAAACCTTAAAAAAAAAGACAATTACAGGCTGCACAAATACAACACATACAAACCATTTACACCATGAAACAAAAGTCCTCAATGTCAAGGATCACCTTGACATGAGAGGGACACTTGTGAAAGAAGCCACAAACATAGCATATTCACTATACTACATAGCAGAACAACCACACACGCCAAGAAACATCAGAACAACATCCAAATACCTATATCACATACAAATACTCTCTTCTTTTCCTCCACAACCACCAAAAATTAGCCTCCAGAAGCGTATCCATAATCATATCACTCATTGCTCCATCACCAAACTGAGACAATATATTGCTGCATGCCAGACCCCCTGATATCCATCCCTCCGAATCCTTTCTCCCCCGAAAGGACAAGAGTCCTCCTGGTCAGACTACGATGCGGCCACTATTCAACACTTCTAAGCTACCGGGTGCAACACTCCACCTCATACTATACAATACATTATGGAAGTCTGCATTGTATACAATCACTCGCGCCAACAACACAATATACACTCAATAAAAGATTTGTTGAAAAAACCCGTTCCAGCAGTGGCGTTCCTCAGAGAGACGGGACTGCTCGGCCAGACAGTCTAGGGAACGACAACAGCAACAGCAGCAACAACAACAACAACAACAACAGCAACAACAACAAATTACAACAGTAGTACAACGACAGGGATTTTTTATCTTTATTTTATCTATTTAATTTTTTCATATTTGTTTTAATTTCTATCTCTTATTCATTTTGTTATTTATTGCCTTTGTTTCTACTTTAAATTTTATCTTTATTTTTTATTCAATTTTATTCTATTTTATTATTATGATTTACATATTTTTCATCTATTTTTATTTTTGTTTTTATTTTCGTTTTTATTCTTATTTTCATTTCGATCTTTTTATTTTATATTTTCGTCTTTATTTTTGTTCATATTTTCATTATCATCTTTGTTTTTATTTTAATCAGTTTTTCTTATTTAATTTTATACTATTTTATCATCATTATAACTTAAACCTTTTTTATGTATTTATCTATTTAATCAATTATTAATCAATTGATTAATTTCTTTCTTTTTTACACGTAACACTGCTTAGACTTAACTAGGTGGAGTTATGTATGAAATTATTTGCCTAATTCTAACAATTGATTATTTAGTTTATATTGACTCAATAACTGCTTTAT
>NC_134797.1:41201907-41204407 GCF_046742065.1 Oratosquilla oratoria | reverse complement strand
AACTGGGATGAGATTCAGTATATAGTATAATGAAGTATGGTAACAATACTTTCTCATAGTGAGTGATGATGCGCCTGTGATGTGGTCTCTTCACTCAGAGAAAAATGGTTCCTGTGTGATACATCTAAGATCAGTATTGGAACAAATGTGCTGTAATACGCTACGCTCCAGCAAGGGAGTGGAGTAAAAATTACGAATAAAATTATATAGAAATGTCACCTAAGCAAAAACATACTTGGTCAGATATCAGAATGTTTAAAAAAAAATAATGATGATAGTAATAAAAAATAGGTAAGTAAATAGAAATAACAGGAGATATACGTGGATGTGTTTATATGTTTCCATGAAAGTGATAAAAAAAAATTGCTTGATCCATTACAGAAGCCTAGATGATATGCCTCTATCTGCATAGCATATTACAAACTTGAAATCTGAGTGGACATTACCTTACAAATCTATGTTCATTTGGCGTTATCCCAGTGTAAATATATGACAGGGACGATGAAAGTGACGATGACGAAAGTGAATAAAACAAATAAGATAACGAAGAAATAAGGAATAGGAGAAGGGCGGGGTACAAAGGAAATTAAGAAAAGTTTGAGGAAGAGGAAATGGAAGAGGAAGATAAGAAGGAGGAAGAAGAACAGGAGGAGGAGGAGTAAGAAGAGGAGAAAGAAGTGGAAGGAGAGAAAAAAGAGGAAAAAGAAGAGGAAGAAGAGTAGGAAGTGGAGGAAAAGGAGTAGGAAGAAGAGGGAGTGGAGGAAGAGGAGGAGGAGGAGGAAGAGGAGGAGTAGAAAAAGATACCACCAAGAAGGATTTTAAAGTAATAACATCCGCTGCAGCAGTGGGAGAAGATAAAAGTGTTCTCAACAAGGTTGGGAAAAGCAAGATTTTTTTTTCTTCTTCTTCCTTTCCATAGCAGTCTCACAACCGTTCCCGTGAAAGGTGCATTCTCCACGCCGACATCTTCATTTGTATCTGGTCTGCCTTCCCCAGAAAGATTGATGACGAGCTCGCGTTTTGATAACGAAGGTCTTTACTCGGGATCTTCGAAGTAAGATGAGGATATCTTCTAAGGAAATCGCCAAAGTAAAAACATTCTTTTACAAATAAAAATCCAGTATTCAGGACTCGAACCTGGGATCATGAACACGTGAGTCAAGCATGCTAACGAAAGGGACATTAGTTCATTTTAACTAATAACAAATGTAATCATGTTAAGGAAGTTGTGCTATTAGGACATGAAACTTCTATTGTCAAATCTGCTTCATCATTAGCCCTTGCCTTGATCTGAATAGAGTAGTTTTGTGTTCACCAGAATGTGATATATGAAGAACATCATCAGCGTAGTCAAAGAATTAAGTGAGCTTAAACACGTCAACATAGGATCCAATACTCAGCCCAGTAAAAAAAAAAAAAAAAAAAAAAAAAAATTCAGAGCATGTAACCATGGTGATGATCCTGGTAGCGCAAAAATAAGTACAAATAGGAGGATATTTTGAAGGATATTCCCTAGGATCCATGCAGAGAATATCCAAAGCACAGGATAGAAACCTTCTCTATTCTATGCAACCTCCAGATAAGCTCATTTTCCCTCCTCCCCTCCCTCCCCCTTCCCCCTCTCCATCCCCCCCTCTCCATTCCCCCCTCTCCATCCCCCCGTCTCCATCCCCCCCTCTCCTTACTCCCTTCTAATCTTTCCCTTTCCGTTTCCCCCTCTCCCTCCCAAACCTCTCCACTCCTGACCTCCTCCTCTTCCTCCTCCTCCTCCTCCTCCTCTTTCCTTCAACTCTCCCTTCCCACTCTCCCACTCCAGCTCCCCTCCACACCCTTCTCCCCCCCCCCAACACACACCCTTCTCCCCCCATTGCGCATCTGGGCAAAATATGGCTCTTGTCCCCTTTCTCCATGTAACCTCCCCTTCCACCTACGAGGATTTTTGTGGCCAGCTATCTACCTCTTCCAGTGAAGAGCCAGAAATACTCTCATTCCATGCCGTTGATTCCCGTAACTAGAGAAACGGGGAATGTTCTTCTGAAGATTTAGTTGTCAATTAGATTTATAATTTTATCTCCTCACTTGAGTTCTCAAATGGTTGTTACACATCATGCCTCACTAGAAGAAAATCCGTGAGATCTGAGTGAGGTAAGATGCAATGTTGGAAACACGTGATGAAATTTACAGAAAGTCTACAGAAAGAAAGGAAGACGCTCTGTTGGGGTTATGAGGAAGAGGAGGAGAGGTAAGAGGAAGAGGAGGAGAGGTAAGAGGAAGAGGAGGAGACGTAAGAGGAAGAGGAGGAGAGGCAAGAGGAAGAGGAGGAGAGGCAAGAGGAAGAGGAGGAGAGGCAAGAGGAAGAGGAGGAGAGGCAAGAGGAAGAGGAGGAGAGGCAAGAGGAAGAGGAGGAGAGGCAAGAGGAAGAGGAGGAGAGGTAAGAGGAAGAGGAGGAGAGGTAAGAGGAAGAGGAGGAGAGGTAAGAGGAAGAGGAGGAGAGGTAAGA
>NC_134797.1:41189407-41191907 GCF_046742065.1 Oratosquilla oratoria | reverse complement strand
AATTCTGTGGGCGTCCCGATCGTCTCCTCCATTGAGGGTCATCTCTTGTGGAGACAACGCTGAATAGGATCAACATCAGGGAAATGCGCCACATCCCCATATGAGGTACGTTTTACTTAATGCAATTATCGCTAAACGATGATCGTTTATGACTCATTGATGACCATCAAACGATTGTGTAGAGCACTAATTCTTTGTTTATGAAAGGGGACTGCTTTGCTTGGAGCTGCAAAATACGAAGCTGATAATTTTAATCGAACTTGACAACGTGTTTACCTTAATATGATGCCAGGTAGGATGCGCGTCACCCACCATTGGCTGTGTTATTTTAATAATCACAGCAAAGCGTATCTATAGCCAGAGTTGACGTTCACGAATTATCCTGGTAAATGGTCTAGAATGAGTCTCACAGTAGTCTCTGGTTTGATACTAAGTCATGCCAACGAGACGACTTGATTCTCCAAAAGCACGTAGTACCAAAGACATCGAGACGCCTCTACAAGTCAACATTCAATGTCTAATTACTTTGAATTACCCCATTAACAGTCCTAACTTGTAGTTCAACATGGATACATGTTCAGAATTTGAAGAATATGTATTTTTCTCTATATAATCAATATCAAAATACTTTGATTTTGAAAAAAAAAGTATTAATATGGAATATATGTTCACTTCGGTTAGGAAAAAATTATAAAAACAAATATGATAGTTTATTTATATAGGATCAACCTTTCCATAATCGATGCTCTGTCTCATATATTCTATTTTCCCTGTTTCTTACCAAACCTCAAAGAAAATTTATTTTAAAGATAAGAAATCAAATCCAAAATTATGACTCAGTACAGATTACATATTACTATATATTAACAAAAAGACTAGAATGATTATACAATGTCTGAAATGTAAGTTCAAATGCATGAAATATATATCTACCCTTTCCTTGGATTAAATAACTTATCATCTTCAGCCGAATTTTTAAGTTCGTACTTGATAACATATCTCTTATAAGGATATTACAGTAACTATTCTTGTATTTCTTTTTTTTTTTTTTTTTTTAGTCGAATATCCATGACTTTACCATTTCCTCTTAAATAACATCAGAACTCAATCAAATACTGAAGACAAAATTTTCATCAATTACTTCCTTGGATTAAATCAAGTTTCTTGCGATGATAGCACGCTACTCGTTCTTGTATTTTCTATCATTTTGTTTCTTATTCTATCGTTATTTTTATTTAGAATTTCCTCTGATATACTCTCAGAACTCAATCAAATGTTAAGTAAAATATTTATCAATTAATGCATTGATTTATATTTTAGTCGCTTATTCTGTTTTCATTATTAAAGACATAGATAACTTGATTTTGCGTTTACCTTATTCTGAAATTTAGTTGCTTTTATTTGTGCAAAATACGTCATATAAGTTACGTCAGCGATGTACAGATTCTGACGTAATACTACATAACATCAGAACTCAATCAAATACTGAAGACAAAATTTTCATCAATTACTTCCTTGGATTAAATCAAGTTTCTTGCGATGATAGCACGCTACTCGTTCTTGTATTTTCTATCATTTTGTTTCTTATTCTATCGTTATTTTTATTTAGAATTTCCTCTGATATACTCTCAGAACTCAATCAAATGTTAAGTAAAATATTTATCACTTAATGCATTGATTTATATTTTAGTCGCTTATTCTGTTTTCATTATTAAAGACATAGATAACTTGATTTTGCGTTTACCTTATTCTGAAATTTAGTTGCTTTTATTTGTGCAAAATACGTCATATAAGTTACGTCAGCGATGTACAGATTCTGACGTAATACTACAACACAAACTGAACAGACTACCCAGGCTAGGCAGGCTAGACAGACTGGACAGACTAGACAGGCTAGACAGATTGGACAGACTAGACAGACCAGACCGGCTAGACAGATTGGACAAACTGGATAGACTAGACAGGCTGGACAGATTGGACAGACTGGACAGACTAGACAGATTGGACAGACTATACAGACTAGACAGGCTAGACAGATTGGACAGACTGGATAGACTAGACAGATTGGACAGATTGGACAGACTAGACAGACTAGACAGATTGGACAGACTGGACAAACTGTACAGACTAGACAGGCTAGACAGATTGGACAGATTAGACAGATTGATCAGATTGGACAGACTGGACAGACTAGATGGGCTTGACAGATTGGACAGACTAGATGACCAGACTGACTACACTGACTAGACAGATTGTGTATGTATTTATGCATGCATCTGAATATTTACCGGAGGAACAATTAGCCAATTGAAATTTATTATTTAATCTGTAAGTTATTTGTATTTGCTGGTAAGTGGTTATTACAAAAAAAAAAAAAACAATCAATGTGAGGGTAGTTATCATGAGCATTGATATTTATAATAAATAAATTGTTATATAAGGTATTTAAGGTCAGACTCTTATTTTTCTTTCTTTAGGGGGAGAAGTGGTGGGGGTAAAC
>NC_134797.1:41174407-41184407 GCF_046742065.1 Oratosquilla oratoria | reverse complement strand
ATATACAGTTACATGGACATACAGACATATATGCATCCGTTTAGCATACTACAGCAGGAGACGTGTGTATATGTGTGTGTGTTTGTTTTTACTCGTATTTATGTGTATGCATGTGTGTGTGCGTCCGTGCATGTATGTGTGTATGTGTGTTTATGTATGTACTCGTATGCATGTGTGTGTGTGTGTGTGTGTGTGTGTGTTAAATGAGTTGCCAAAACTCAGTCTAAGTTCGATCAAGGTTGGCTAGAAAAATATTCCCCCCCCCCAAAAAAAAAAAAAAAAATCATATTCCAGTTAAACCTTCGAACATAGAATTTATATATATATATATATGTGTGTGTGTGCGCGTGTATGAATTTGCTTACATTTATTTATGCTTGTATGTGTTTATCTATGTTTGTATGTATGTGGATGTGTCATTCAATCAGTAATGAGTAAGATCAATTGTTAACCGGTCAGTCAATCAGTCGATGAGTCAGTTAGTCAATTAGTCAGGCATCCAAACTCTTCGTCTTCTGAGTCCTTGTTAACATGTCTATGTATGTCATTGAGCTTGCTTTTAATTATTTCTCTCTTTTTATCAGTTTATATGTCCATTACCTGTTTCTACTTCAAGTTACTTCAAGTTACTTGAAGAAGGTAAAACAAAGGGGCCAACAAAAAGCAAACAAGTATATATAAGGAAATAATTTAATCAAATGAAATATCAATCCATCCACTTTAATGCTTAGGTGAAGGAGAAGGTGAGGAGCCTACGACAGGAGGCGCGTAGCGGCGGCCGAAGCTTTGGGGAGTGCTGGGGCAGGTGACAATCACTGTTGGGAATCGGACAGGAGTGTGGGACTCGAAAGCAAAATTCAGCGAATGCGAGACCAGCACGCTACCGATAACGCACCCAGCTCACTATCAACTACTTACTAAAGGACGAAAAAAAAATAAAACCCTCTCCTACTATGAAGACGTACAAATAAGTAGCCTGTTGACAGAACGTGAGGGAAGCGGAAAGGGATGTGATGAAGGCATAAGGTTTTGTCCCCAGAGTTGAACAGACACACAGGAACGTCCTCCTCGTGCCTCAAGAGCAATGAGGGGTCGCCAGAGCCTAATGGAGACAAGTTGTGCATTTATGTCCAGCGCCCCCTGATGTAAGGACTGCTGAGACAGACCCCACACGCCCCCAATCCACCCCTCCCCACCCCCTTCCCTGGCCCCCCCTTCCCTTGACCCCCCTCAACCCCCCTCAACCCCCCTCAACCCCTCCCTCTTTCCCTGACCCCCCCCCCCCTCACTCCCCCTCCTTCCTTCGTCCTCACGCTTCTAAAGCTCTCAAGCTTGAAGACTTGGGGGACAGAAGACGGGTGCAAGTCATGCCCGAAAGAAGAAGTCGAGGGGAAACATTTTTGTCTTATTGTGTTCTGCACGTTTACATACACCTCCAGTGTGTCCAAATGCACTAATAACACATGCGCAACACTGAGTAACAATAAAATTTACATATGTATAAGATTAGGTATTTTGTCCGCAGAAACGTTGATAAAAAGGCTTTCGATGTCAAGGGAAGCTAGCTGCGGTCATCAGCGAGGGGAGTGTCATGCAGAAGAACATAAGCAAGAATTGGTTTACCAACAGAGTGGTTAACGAATGGAATAGACTTAGTAACCAAGTAGTGTGCGCTGAAAGAATTGGTTGTTGTAAGAGAATATTAGATAGTTGGCAAGAGGCATGGAACTGTCTAGTGTAGACATTCTGGTGTCTTCCAGTGTCCTCCATTCTTATGTTCTTGTGTTCCTATGTAGAAATTCTAGGAAGCCGAAAGGAAATGGAAAACTAAAAAATTAGGTACATAATGAAGTAAAGAAATAATTTCGTGGATTAGCTATGGTGTAGGTTATAGTGATTACCTACGACATTTGAAGACGTATATAATTGATATATTTACGTGTTTTGAAATTGACGCATATACAGTATACAAAAGTGAGCAGTTCCAAGCTATTTTTTTGTTTTATTCTCTTTACTATTTATTATCGGTGGATTTGTTTAATTATCTTTATGAATTTGGAAACATCTTGAATGAAGGTATCTATTAATGGGATATCATGTTGATTGTAGCATTAAATGAGTTGTAGAGAGGCCTTGAGGCAAAACTTGTAGCTTGTGATCACCGATCTATGGATAATAGTAATATCGTGTGGAGAGTTCGCTGGTTTTTAACATCAGAAAAAGCTTGATACGCCAGGAGCGCTGCACAAATTCGAGATCTCAAGGATGGGAAGACGAATTACTAACCAATGTGCCACTAATCCGGACGTGCGTGTGTGTATATGTGTGTGTATTTGCGCGTGTTTTTTTTATGTGTGTGTGTGTGCATATGTACATGAATGAACACGAGCATGTGTGTACATGAATGACTTCGTGTTCTCGGTAAGATTGGTTGGTAAATTATATATATATAATATATATATATATATATATATATATATATATAATATATATATATATATAATATAATGTGTGTGTGTGTGTGTGTGTATTAGGAAGATATAATGTAGCACTTTTGTAAAATGAGACTTATTAACTCACTGTCCGAGAATGATATAAGAAAGACAGTGGGTTAACAAGTCTCATATGTATATGTAAATATATATGTATGTATAAATATATGTATATATATATCTATATATATATGTGCGTGTGTGTGTGTGTGTGTGTATGTGCGTGTGTGTGTGTGTGTGTGTGTGTGTGTGTGTGTGTGTGTGTGTGTGTGTGTGTACAAAGACCTTTAGGCTCATATTCCCTTAATCATTATTATTGTGTCCTTACTTCCAGAAGTGGCCCTCTGTTGTACCAAGCCTGCAAAGATTTATAACGAACAGGATGAATTAATGGCACACAACTTCTTTACACTTTTTCGGTTGTATTTCTTCTGTCATGTCGCCAGAAGGCAAACTCCAAATTTGGCTGTAATGGATTACTCCGTCTTTTAGAAAGACACAACTTTTGCTCTTTCCCTGCTAGAGGATCCTGGCCTGCCTTGGCTCCAGGCCAGTTACTTCGTCAGGGAGAAGAGGCGACCCAGCTACAATAGGGACGACCTGAGTTGAAGAAAGTCAACTCGTTCGTATATAAATAAGACGCAATGTATCGCAGCAATGGATGATCTGGGTCTTCTGCTTCTTTTTTTGAGGGAAAGGGAGGAATTGTTCTTAATAATAATGAATCTGTACAAGAGATATTATGTCAATTTCAGAAGAGATGATGTGTTTCCAGAAAAGATAGAACACGTGCATGAGGTGGAAATGTAACTTTCCATAAGGTTATGTATGATAATCCACTTTCAAATTAAATGGTAATATGATGGCATGTGTAACATCATGATTGTTACTTGACCTGTGTATTTACAAATCAGAAGTTTGATTATAACCACACAGTTGAGTGTAACTTGATTTACCAAACGAAAACCTATTCACTAACGTATACCTATTTCATTTGGTTATGAAGTTACCGGTCCTTTAATTAATCACCGACCCCTATCTTGGATAGGTTTTTTGTATATTTTTAGTTGTATGATTCATAACTAACGTGCAAACGTTTGCTTGCTGTGCATTTAAAAAGTAAGCTTGAGATGAAAACTGAAGACAAATGAGTGAAAGGGGTCTTTGAAGGCAAGATAAACGTCTGCTCATCGAGGCAGTTAAAGAGCAAAAGATTAGAATGAATTAAAGGAAATTGTTAATGAACGAAAGGGTGTTGGATAATGAAGGGATATTTTCCTCTGTTTCGTAATAAAATTTGAGTAACCGAAGAAGGGTCCCCATGTGCCAGATCATGCTAAGGAAAATCTGTTTCTCGCTGCCTTGGTTTTGACTTCCTTGTGGCCTGAAGGGAGGCTTCTTCCCAAGGGTCTGTGATGAGAGGTGGAATTGAAAGGGTTTTTATGTGTTTATAATGTAGGGGTGTGATTTGTCACGGAGAACGCAAAAGGACCTTGTTTTACACACACAACACACACACACACACACACATCACACACACACACACACACACACACACACACACACACACACACACACACACACACACACATACGGCGCGGTTGGTAGAGTCCCAGACTGTCACTACGGCGGTCCAGGTTCGAATCCTGCCCAGGCCTAAAATTATTTCAGTATCGCTGTTCTTCGAATCGTTACTCCAACTCTCGTGGGCGGGGAGTTTGGTGTGTGTGTGCGTGTAAGGTCATAGCATTACCCATAGACGGTCATACGAGAACTGAGCTCTCTTCCGGGAGGGAAATAGCTGTCGATCACGAGTCCAACACGTGATCGAAAGACCAAGGTGAATCACACACACACACACACACACACACACACACACACACACACACACACACACACACATATATATAGTGTGAGTGTGTATATAGCTTAAAACTTATGTAGTTTTCAGAATTCAGTTATCCAGACATCTAAGCGAAAAGTTTTGCCTTTTTCTTCATAGAGGTCTGACGCACAATAGACCGTTTGACTTGCTCTCTTGAACTTTCTTTACATTCTACGACAGACTCAACCAAGCGAGGAAAGACGAGTTATAGCAAATGCTTCAAGAATGATGATACTAATGACGATCACTCACTGCTGTGGCTGTAGACCCATATGCTCCTTTGCTGCTGCTGCTGCTGCTACCATATGTTTCCACTCCCGTCTATCCTGTGCCAAAGCCCACCAATTCTCACCCCTTGATGTTCATGATCACTTGAGTTATCTCTCACCTCTTCCGAGTGATTTTTTAACAACAGCTAATAAGAATTAATTCTAAAAATGTTTAATAGCAGTCGTAAAGAAGAAATGTTTGGCCTGATGGAATGATAGGAATAGTTTAAGTTCGTTATGTAGAGGAGTGAGGTATTTGATTGCTAAACGATGTAAGAAATATTATGAAATCTATGGATATCAGTTATACCCGTGACCCTTCTTGTGCTTCAAAGATCACCTACCTTGGCTTATATTTTCTGAATGTACTATTTCGTCTTCCATATTTTTCTGTATTTGTTTGTGTATGTATCTATTTGTGTGTGTGTGTGTTAGTGTATGTATGTATGTATCTACGTGTATGTGTGTGTGTATGTGTGTGCGTATGTGTGTATGTGTGTGTGATAATTTTAATAGCAAGGTTGGGTAGCAAGATTGCATTTAGAGTTGTTAACTTTGGTTAACATATAATTAGACACGATTGTCAAGGTCATTGATGTTTAAGAACTCCTGTGTGCAACATAAAACTAACAAACGTTACTAAAATGGAGAAAAACAAAGTACAAAGTTGATAAACAGCATTCGTTGAAAAATACTCTGAAATCTGTTGTCTAAGATTTCACACAAGAGAATTACGTTCAATCTGTGAAGGAGCTTCATTACCCGCCGTGTTTATGTTCTGGATCAAACCAAGGAGGTTCATTTGCATCTGTGAATCTCCATTTTCCAAAGACTTTAGAAAACAATCTTAATGAACCTGTCGAAGGGCGCTTACAAGATCTTAATCTTACTAACGAGATGTGATTCTTAAAAAAAAAACCATATCATCTTCTTTGAAGATGTTTGTAATGGACTATATAAAACAATAAAACATTCTAAGTAAAATATATGTATAAAGAAATACGAAAAAAAGGTGACCCCGTGAATGGTCTGTTATAGGACATCTATAATCAAACTACATTTATATGTAAGTATTAACCATTGTCTGTACTAATATTCATTCACTTTTTTGTATTATGTGTATTTAATTCTTTTCCAGTACTTTTTCATTCTCTATCATTACAGTTATTCCAGTAGATGTCTTATTAAAGGTGAAATGGTAAAACAGAAAGATGATTATGGAGGACTAGTTTACACTCATCCCCAAAAATATAAAATTCTTATTAAGAAATATGAGAATATGAAAAAGAAGCTGAATAAATACAAGTTACTATCGTTTTTGATACAGCGAGCATCATAGAATATGTTTCTTTTACAAATATAAATATCCATCTATCTATATATATATATGTATATGTATATATATATATGTATGTATATATATATATATATATATATATATATATATGCAAAAATAGTCGCAATAACGCGTGACTAAATGATATTGCAGAAACCACAGGTAAAATAAAGTCGGAATACTAAACGTTTTCGTCTATTACGACATCCTTAGAGTACATCTATATATATATATATATATATATATATATAATATGTATGTATGAGGAAGAAGAGGAGAAGGGGGTGGAAGCCATGCCATAGGAGGTGGAGGAGGAGGGGTGAAGGAGAAGCAGGTTAAAAAGGAAGAGAAGAAGTAGGGGAGGAAGAAGAAGAGGAGGTGTAGAGGAAGAGGGGGTAGAAGGATATGGAGGATGGGAAGAAGGGGAGTTAAAGAGAAACAGGAAAAGAAGGAAGAGGAAAGGAGAAGGAGGGGTTGGAGGAAGAATAAGAAGAGGCGGGGGAGGGGCAGAAGGATGTGTGAAGCAGTGGCAAGGAAAGGAGGTTAAGAGGAAGAAAAAGAAGAGAAGGATTGGGAGAAAGAGTGGAAGTAGGTGGAGGAAGAGAGGAGGAGGAGATAGAGAGAAGGGGAGGAGGAGCATGAGGAAGTAGAAAGTAGAGGGTGACGTGGAAAGAGGGTAAAGTAGAAACATAAGAACATAAGAATGAAGGAGACTGCAAGAGACCATAAGGCCTACACTAGGCAGCTAGCTGAGAAGAAGGTGGAAGTGGAGGAGGAAGGAGAGAAGGTGCAGGAGAAGGCAGAAAAGAAAGTAGAGGAAGATATGGAGGAGGAGGTAAAACAGGAAATGGAAGAGGAGAAATAGAAAGTGAAGTAAGAGGTGGCGAAAAAAAAAAAAAAGGTTGAGGAGAAGTCAGAGAAGAAAACGGAGTAAGAGGTGGAGAAGCTAATGAAGGAAGTGGATGAAAAGGTGGAATAGAAGGTGGAGGAGAAGGAGGCAGGAAATGAGCTAGAAGAGAAAGGTGGAGGAAGGGATTAGGAGAGGTCTAGGAAGAGATTCTTCATAGAAGAAAGCCTTTGGGGATATGAAGGACATTTGTTCCCTTTTTATTAGTTATCCCATGCAGTCGCGCAGGAATAGAAGGTTTAGGAGAAGGTACAGCAGAGGATAGGAAGAGGTTCTTCATAATTCGGGAAGGAAGTCTCCAGGATGCGGAGGAGGACATTTTCTTCCTTTTCATGAGTTGTCCTGTACAGCAGCGTCCTCTTTGGGGCGTGGAGGGTCGATGGGCAATGTTATTGGCCAACTCGAGTCACAGGTTGACGAATGGGAGGGGAGATAATTAATAGGCATTTACGAAAAGGGGAGAAATGTCTGTTACCCGAGAACGCCAGGAATTGTATACATGCATATACCAAAAGGGCTCCCCATTATAGGGGGGAATGCTAGCTAATGCATGCACCCCCTTGACCTATGCCTCTCACACCCATCTAACAGCTTCTTCTTCTTCTTCTTCTTCTTCCTCTTCTTCTTCCTCTTCTTCTTCCTCTTCTTCTTCCTCTTCTTCTTCCTCTTCTTCTTCCTCTTCTTCTTCCTCTTCTTCCTCTTCTTCTTCCTCTTCTTCTTCTTCTTCTTCTTCTTGAGTCCCTCACCTTCTGTCTAGGTCAGAAGTAATGCAGCAAGACACAGCACCTCTACAACCGGGCCCGACAGCCGTAATTGATTTATCACACCTCTTCATTCTAGAAGTTACATATGGATATTATATAGTAGTACATACAAACCCATATGATACATAAAGAAAATCCTAGGTGCTCTCCAAGCCAATAAAAATATGTTTCCTAGTTTGCATTCTCATATTCTAGAGAAAAGCTAGATAGCTGTAACCTAGACAATAGTAATGTGTGTATGAAGATATACGTGAGTAGGTGCTTTCCAAGCAAATGTCATATTCTAGAAAAGAATAGGTAAATGTAACGTAGAGAGATGTAAGCTACTTAAAGCATACATAAAGAACCACGGGTTATGTCTCGCGGGAGTTTCCTCTTGTCGTGTGCACATGAGAAAGAAACGAAAAACATCGGTCAAAGGTCGAGTCAGAAATGGGGATCATCAATTTCCATATAGGAGTTTGCAGGGGGACATAAGAGAACACGTGTTAAAGAGTGCCTTAGTTTGTGTTGTGCGGTTCCGTGTATCTCGTGTAATTGATGCGTACGTGGTACGGTCGGTGTTTACGCTCTGCTTCCAGCGTATAATAAAGTGGGCAATATATCTTTTATGTAGTTGGAATGTAGGCTGTGTTGCCTCCCCCCCCCTTTTTTTTAACTCGACTTCCGAAGTACTTTTTTTTTTTTTTTTTGCTCGACTTCCGATGTACTTTTTTTTTCTACTCGACTTCCGAAGTACTTTTACAATATGCGAGCGAATAGGTGCAGCATGGCAGCTACTTCTGTATTCTGTACAGCTTTGTTTGTACGCACGGTATGTTATATGTGCGAAATATATTTGTGTGCGTCTGTGTCAACTATCTTTCCTTGGTTTTGTTCTGTATGAGATTCTGCACAGTACGAGGCTGGACCTGTGGGTTATTTTTGTATTAATATTATAATGTGTTAGTCATTTTACATTTTGTGTCTTTGTCGTCTCTCCCTTGACACGTGTGTGTAATTATACTGTACTCGTGTGGTTATGTAAGAGTATCTTTACTTGTGCATTTGCGGGTATGAATGTGGCCCCCCAATCCCTCTGTACTTGGTGTACATTCTAATGAGATGCATGAAAAAAATAAATAGAACACAAGGTAGCAGAATAAAAAAATAATAAGAATGAATAAATCATCAAAAAAATTCTCACAAAGAGAGCCCAAAGCAGAAAGAATAAGAAAAAGAATAAGAAGAAGATGAAAAAGAAGAAGAAAAAAGCAAGAACAACAGCAATAAGACGAACTAAAATAAGAACAAGAATAACAAAATCAAGAACAAGAGGATCAAAAGAAAGATAAGGACCCTGACAGAGTTGAAGAGCAAGAGGCAGAAAAAGAGCGACCCTAAGAGAGAGAGAGAGAGAGAGAGAGAGAGAGAGAGAGTGAGGTAGGGGGAGAGAGTGACAGATAGAAAGAAAGGGAGAGAGAGGTAGAGATAGATAGAGAGAGAGAGAGAAAGAACTTCCAGATGCTGTGAAAGTGATCACATTTCGTGGTCAGAGGTCATGGAAGGGATACATACAGATAAGTACCTAAGGGGAGACGCTAAAGAGTATAAATATTATGTACAGGAAAAATATATGGGTGTGGCCAAGGAGGAACGTCAAGGGGATAGGGAACACACCCTTTTCCAGTGACGTTTATTTTTCATATTTTTTGGTGCCATGGGTAAGTATTCAGCAGAAAAGTAATTTTGGAGGGCAGTTGTTGATTCTTTTTTCTCAAGTTCGACTTTCCAGTGAATAAAGAAATTAAAGCAAATTTATTATGTAAGAAAGTTCAAGAGTACTAGTGCCGAATCGTAAGAAACGTGGAGGTAAGCAGTTGTTTATTTGTGTGTGTGTGCGTGTGTGTGTGTGTGTGTGTGTGTGTGTGTGTGTGTGTGTGTGTGTGTGTGTGTGTGTGTGTGTGTGTGTGTGTGTGAGTGTGTGTGTGTGTGAGAGAGAGAGAGAGAGAGAGAGAGAGAGAGAGAGAGAGAGAGAGAGAGAGAGAGAAAGATAAGCAGACAGACAGAGAGGGAGATGAAAGGGGCAGGGACAGGCAGACAGAAATGGAGAGAGGGGGAAGAGTTGGAGGGAGACAGACAGACAAAACGACAGACACACAGACAGGAAGAAGGAGTCTACAAACTGGCCGGAAAGGAAACACAAAGGCAGAGTGCTTTATGAGACTGGGATGTAACTAAATCCAGGCGGAGAGTCTGAAGGTCTCAGTGTGTGAGAAGGAGTTTCGTTCCAAAGAGGGCTGGGAAGAGAGATGTAGGAGTTCCAAAGTGGACTGGAAAAAGAGATGTAGGAGAGCACAGACGAACG